>NC_056510.1:27575213-27629272 GCF_014905685.2 Nematolebias whitei
ATGTCATTTGCTGGTGTCGATCCACTGTGTTTTCTGAGGTCCGAGGTCAAAGCAGCCGTCTACCAGGAAGTTTTAGAGCACTTCATTCTCCCTGCTGCTGACAAACTTTATGGAGATGCAGATTTCATTTTCCAGCAGGACTTGGCACCTGCACACAGTGCCAAAGTTACCAGTACCTGGTTTAAGGACCATGGTATCCCTGTTCTTAATTCGCCAGCAAACTCGCCTGACCTTAACCCCATAGAAAATCTGTGGAGTATTGTGAAGAGGAAGATGTGATACACCAGACGAGCTGAAGACCACTATCAGAGCAACCTGGGCTCTCATAACTCCTGAGCAGTGACACAGACTGATCCACTCCATGCCACGCCACATTGATGCAGTAATCCAGGCAAAAGTATTGAGTGCTGTACATGCTCATACTTTTCATGTTCATACTTTGCAGTTGGACAATTCTAAAAATCCTTTTTTTTTTTTTATTGGTCTTAAGTAATGTACTAATTTTCTGAGATACTGAATTTGGGGTTTTCATTAGTTGTCAGTTATAATCATCAACATTAAAATAAATAAACATTTGAAATATATCAGTCTGTGTGTACTGAATGAATATAATATACAAGTTTCACTTTTTGAATGGAATTACTGAAATAAATTAACTTTTTCCATGATATTCTAATTTTATGACCAGCACCTGTACTCTGTCTTACTACTGATTTTCATTCTCTTCTTTCAAGTGCACATATCTTGATTATGCCCATAAAAACACACACTGCATAATATTTATATAAAATGGCACCTTTAATGACAGGTTACAAGCAAAATTTTAACTTCGCAAATTTATTTGCAAGACATGAATTGATGAAACGTGACCAATGTAAAATTAGACTTTAAAACCTTTAATATTTTTAAAAAATTAAAAAACTGAGTTGAAAATACAATCAATCCTAAAAATATTGAATTTATCAGAATTTTAATAGTCATCAAAACAACTTTACTGTTGTGTAAATATGACTGTTTTCACATGTACCACCATGCTGTGTTTACCGAGAGGTTCATCCAAGTGTATCATCTCACCTGCTGCACGCAAACTCCTTGCAGAGCTACAAGTCGACAGGGTGTGAGCTGGTTCCCGTTGTTTCCCAGTCCCAGCTGTCCGTTCCCATTGTAACCCCAACCGTACACCTGCAGGGAGACGATAAGAGCACGAGAGGTCAGGCAGGCGGAGCAGGGAAACACCGTCAATGTAGCTCTGCTTTAACTGTGAAAAGAAATTCATTCAAAATCACCTCTCCGTTGTCCACCAAGGCCAGAGAGGAGGTCTGGCCACAGACGACACCGACAGCCACCTTGTTCTGCAGGCAGTTGGACACTCGGCGAGGTGTGGGCTGGTTGGCTGTGGAGCCAGAGCCCACCTGACCACAGTTGTTGTAGCCCCACGCGTACACCTGCCGGACACGACGACAAAAGAAAGTCTCAAAAACCCTTTGAAAAGCAGAAGATAGATAAAGTTTCTATTTTAATCCACTTTTATAATCCTTTCTTTTAAAATAAAGTCGGGACATCGTCCCCTCGTATATTTGTCTAAATTCCACCTCTTTAAGCAGTTTCCTGGATGTTATTCTGACATTATTCATGCTTTAAAGGATCCAAGTTTCCAGCGTTGCGTTCATGAGAAGTAGCAACAACTGAGCATTTCATCATGATCCGACTGAAACTAGTGTAAAGTAACTGCACTGAAGTGAGACCCCTGGCCTCTGACTCTAAACATTTAACACAAGGTACATAACTAAAACTGCATGCATTAGGCCAAAAAAAAAATAAATACCCAGGTCAGAAGATGGTACCTTTTAAAGAACTGGCACTTTTCAGGCTTCAGCAGCTTTTCCCCACTTTTCTCCCTCACCCTCCTTCATAAAATCTGTTTATTAAATCACCATTGGTTTTCTTTATAAAGTCTGGAGTGGAAAATGTGGGCTAGCCTATGTGTAGTTGGAATGCAGCTTTGCTGTGGATCAGTTTGAAGCACAATAGATGCCTTATTGTTGAACCCATTTTCCAGATTTTTATCTCAAAGCAGATCAGCTGTAGCTGTGACTGGACTTCAGATTGAGTTGATGCTGCATGACCGAGCACCGACTCTGAACAGGAAAGAAGGATTTGTTTACAGGTTTGATAGAAATGGGTCATTCTCTTTATTTATCCCTAAACACTTACCTCTCCAGAGTCAGTCAGAGCCAGGGAGTGGTGAGAGCCACAGGCCACATCTGTGACCTTCTTAGTGAGCAGGTTGGCAGACACGATCACTGGAGCCACGCCCTGATTGGTCGTCCCATTTCCAAGTTGGCTGTAGCCGTTATGCCCCCAGGCGAATAGCTCTCCATCTATTAAAAAAAAACATAAATGGTCACTCTGCTGCACATTTGAGCTCAACTGGGGGCCGAGATGGTGTAGAGGCAGGGCAGCCGGCTTGGGACCCGAAAGTCCCAGGTTCGATCCCCAGTCACTGCACATCACGTGGCGTCTCTGGGCAGCACAACTCATCCCCAAAATGCCCCCCGGGCGCTTTCAATAGCTGCCCACTGCACCACCTGGTGGTGGATGGGTTAAATGCAGAGACTAATTTCGCCATTGTATGGAAACATGCAGTGCTGACATTGTGATGACATTGTAGTGAACTAAGCCTGAGGTCAAATCCTGACCTTAAGGACCTTATGGGACAGAAACTGTCATTTCATTGATTTGAATCCAGAAATACAGGTTGACCCATCCTGAGACTTTCTTTCTTGAATTAATCAAGTGAAAGAACACTCTCTTTTCTATTATCATTACTATTTTACAAATGTTTGATAATCAAAGTGTTTTTAGTTCAAACCATTTTTAGATGTTGCAGTGAACTAATCATTTTTAATTAACTGTGAAACAGTAATAATGATTTTAATCCTCATGCAAAGTATAAATCATGTTAAGGTCTGTTACAGAGTAATTATGCATTTTCTGATTTTCTGTCTTTGAATGAGCAAGTGTAAGTTGGTCCAAGGTTGGAGTCAAACGCAAAACAAGTTGTTGGAACGAACTGTCATGTTTTTAGAATCCTCTCAGACGTAAATATAGAGGCTGGCACCTGTTTTCCCCCAACTCATCTAAATATTCCTCTCGTCTGTCTTTAAAACATTTTCAATCTGTTCCATAACATTCTTGCTGTTTTCCTGACTCCTAGTGACCTCTTACGTCACGAAAACACACCCGTCTGGTCGAAACGACCAATCAGGAAACTCCCAAATGAACCGGAAATAGAGCCCTTTAAATGTCGGTACTTCCTAGTTCAAACCAGTCGCTTCAGGCTCCGGCTTCAGTCGTTGCAGCTCCAGTGCTGGGAAACAGGAAAATCCCGACATGATCCAGAGCTCTTCCGAGTATTGTGGGATTATGACATCTTCCACCTCTGAGTGGAACTCCTGACGGACTCACTCCTCTTGTGAGTCCACCAAGAGGTGAATCTGTGTCAGACGGAATACCGTCACTACTTCGGACGATTCACAGCTGTTCCTACGGAGACGCTGAAAGGGTGCGTTAAATGGAACTTCGTACCAGGGAGACATCTCCAGGTAAAAGAGTTGATTTATACCACCTAAGTGTACTGGGGAAGAAGCTGGGAACTCACCGGAGAGTGCCGTTCTGATGCTGACACACATTTCCCTCGTCCATCTTTTTCTCTCAACTTAAACTTCATCTTTCCATCCTTAAAATTCTTCTATCTGCTAGAAATTAATCCAGATATTTTAGAAATGTCTGTTGTACAAAAAGAAGCAAGGGAAACAATCGCCGTATTGTTCCCTCCTTGTAAAACTTGCCATGTTGTTGTTGAAATCATTTTGCCAAATTAATGTAAATGTGTGATGTGTTTAAATCGTTTTTAAATAAATGACCCACTGTCGTTGGTGAGTCAAAGATAAACACGTTTCCGTCCACATTTTATTAAATTCAGATGCACGTCATTATACAGTCCAGAAAAATGAAAGAATCCGTTTTAATTTATGAATATATACAGCATATGTTCATCTACAACATTATTATTATTATTATTAACTCTGGAGAAAAGTCATGAAGTTACCCTCTGTGGCCAGCAGGACGTGGGGTCCACTACCGTAGCTCAGACTCACTACCTTCCTGCCGCTCAGGACGTCCAGCTTCTTGGGCATGATGGTGCTCTGGCTGTCCCCCGTTCCGAGGCAGTTACTGCAGTTCAGCCCAAACACATACACCTGAGTGCAAGAGGGAAAACGTCATAAGGTCCAGTGAAAGGGATGGAACCGGGGGCAGAACCAGTGAGCTGAGTGGGTTACAGGCCGTGATACAGTCACACAAACTGGCAACTGTGAAACACGCCCTCCTCAAGAACCGTCACACTGCAGCAGCTTCAGTCAAAGAGGTGACAGGTGCAGCAAAGAAGCTTTTTATAAATTATAGCAGTCTGCATCCTGCTTTGTATGATTATCACTTAGAAACCAAGTTTTAAGTTTTAATATAACTAAAGCGTTTAGTCAGGAAATCATATGAACTCATTGGTAAGTCATCATACAAAAATATTTTACAATCCCATTTTTAACACTTTGTCATCAAATAAATATTTGATCTACCTGCTGCTGGTACAAACAGTACTAGAAAGGCCAGCTTTAGATTTTGACTCCTACTTTTATAATTAAGGTCTTATAAAACACCCAGTTCTAGAATACATTTTTAGATATATAAATGCGTTTTTCTTTTTAAGACAAAAAGTTTTATATTTTAATTTAATTGGTTAAGTTTTTGTCTCTACATCTCATAAGGAATATACTTTAACTCAACTCAGTGGTTATAAACGGTGATGGGTGCAGCTTCAAACATCTCCACTGACACGATGTTAAAGGAAGACATAATGCATTACTTCGTGTTGGATTGCTAATTCTTGGGACGTCCTGATGCATGCTCAATAATCCAGGTAGTTAAATCTAACAAGGTTAAGTCAGGTCACTTATTCTGTCTTTTTGGAAATAAAGACGAAACGTTTGGAAGAATCCGTCCAGAGGACTGGACTTAACCTTGTTAGATACTCCAAGGATGTTTATCGTCTCTTGCTCATGAAAAAAGGATATAAACTGTACATCAGCTGGATGTAAAACAAGTTGGGAAACATTAAAAAGGTGGAAAACAGTGAAGAATATTATGGTAAATGTGAATTAACCTGCAGAAACAACAGGTCTACACAGGATACACTGCTCAACTTCCTAACAGTAAAAAGATGTTTCTCCTCAGACCTCTCACCTCGTCATCATTGGTGATGTAAATGGCTTCATTTGCAGATAAACCAAACACACAGGCCTTCCTTATGGAGGAGAGCTCCTCGGGCGCCATCAGGCTGAAAATGGGCCACTTGGTCACATCCACCATGATGCGTTCACTGACAGTCTGCGACGACGAGGACAGCAGGTTGGAGCGGAGGACCCCAAAGTCAGGGGCAGGAGAGGCTTTAGATAGGAAATGATGTCAGAGCTGCAGACACTGATGTGTGTGTGTGTGTGGGGGGGGGGGGGGGGGTGTCCAAACAAACAGATGCAGATTTATCTTCATAAAACGTTCAGTGAAAAGCATGAATCTGAGCAAAGAAAAAGAAAAATGTCCACGCCGTTAAGAGTTTAAAAGCATTTTACAGACAAAACACTCAGTTTGAACTGGTTTAAAATATTCTCACAGAAATGTAAAAAAATAAATAAAGCTGAAGAACCCAAAGCCTCATCCTCAACTTTTAAAAAGTAAATGGACAAAATTTATGCAAACCCTTTCTATGCTGGGTTCACTGTCCTGCCCATGGGACACTTTCACATGCTCAACTTATTTGTCGCACCAAGGACATGTGGCGTACATAAATGTGTATAAATATAGGTGGAATTGAACCCCCGACTCTTTACTGGAGCACGACTGCTCTAATCACAACCACATTTGACTACTACTTTTTTATTTTTCGGCTTTTCCCTCTTCAGGGGTCTCCACAGAGAGTCATCCTCCTCCATCTCTGTCCTCACTCCAACTACCTCCATGTCCTCTCCAACGTCATGCTGCTGCGTTCATGTGTGCTCATCTGCTCACACTCATGTTCGTGCTGCTGTTCAGCGTATTGTTTTTATGCTACTAGTGCTTAGTGTATTATACAACATATAAATACACAGTGTGTTAAACGTTTTTCTTAGTTCATATCTTAGATCTTACCGCTTTTCTTATACATTAGGGCCACCTGCATCATGAAGGACCCCACTCACCCAGCACACACACTTTTTGCCCCACTCCCCTCAGGAAGGAGGTTAAGGAGCATTAAGTGTAGAACCACTAGACTAAGGAACAGCTTCTACCCTGAGGCTGTTAGACTCATGAATCTCTAACTAGAATAATCACTGTGAAAAACCACATCATGTTGCTGCTGATCTGTTTCATGTTGCTGCTGATTTGTTTCAATGTTGATGTGTTCATGCGTGCACATCTGCTCACAGACTCATGTTCATGTTTGTGCTGATGTTCAATGTTTTATGTTATGAGTGCTTAGTGTATATTTAGTTGATGTTTTTCTTAGTTCATATCTTAGATGTCATTACTGTTTTTCTTATACATTTTATTGTTGGATGTAACTGGGACCCCGTGTACATAATTTCGCTCCACCACATGTACCACATGAGGTGCGAATGGCAATAAAGAAACTCTGACTCTGACTCTGACATTAATACTTTTGTTGGATATAACTGGGACCCTGTGTAGACAATTCCGTTCCACCACATGTACCACATGTGGTGCGTAGGACGAATAAAGGACCTTGAATCCTTGAATAACTGCATCCATCCATATATCTCCTCTTTGTCTTTTTCCTGGCAGCTGCATTTCTAACATCCATCTACCAGTAAACCCACTGTCCCTCCTCTGGACATGTCCAAACCATCTCAGTCTGGCCTCTTTAACTTTATCTCCCAGTACTAAAATTACTAAAACAGCATGAGACCTTTTTAACAATAGAATAAAATGCACACAAACTCAGAAAGAGTTGAAATGTCCTCCAAATATCCTGAATACATGTGTTCCTGAAGGCAACTCCAAATGTATGGAGGCAGTCTAAAAGCAAAAATTCCTGTTGTGTTGAAAAATAAAGCTGAACAGGTCTAACATTTATTAGTTTTTTAAAAAGCTGGATACTCTTGTGGTGTATTCCCACAACTGTTTGCACATATATTTCTCATTTTCTTCAAATATGTCAATATTGCATTGGAACCTCGATGGACTAAAGATTTTTGAAGAATCTGAACTTTGGGAACTCAAAGTGTTGTCATGCTTGGTTGTGGTGAGTGCAGTAACCCCTCGCTGTTACCTGAAAGCAGCTGGTTATCGTTTGTCACTGTTTACAAACACGTTGTTCAGCTGAACTGTGCCGCTCACACCGTTCAGCTCTAGACTAATCCTTTCGGAAAGTTCCTCGACCCTGCGCCATTTCCTCTGAAATAAACACAATTTAACAGTTTAGCCTGAAAGAAAAGTAACAGATTTGTTTAGACTCACCTGTGAGACGAGTATATTTGCGTAGATGTTTCCTCTGGTTGTTTCACCATGGCAGACAGACCACACAGCCGAACTGCTGCCTTTTGTCGAGCCGCTGCTGCTGCGCTCAACTACCGCCTGGGTACGCACCATTTATATACAGGCGCGCCGGGTGGGCGGTGTTTTGTAATTAAATCTGGCCGATTTATTAACTGCCAAATTACTTCCAACTTTTTTTTTTTTTTTTACACATTAATCTTTAACGTTCCGACACACTCTTTCTAGAAATATGGGTGCACCTCCTTCCATCCGACAACTTTTTCCTCGACGCTGATAAGCACTTTTAGCAGGATTTTGCAACGGCAGACCGTTAAGGAGCAGACCCACTGACGTTTTGTTTCCGGAAAAGACGAAGAGGGATCGCGTCACGTGACAACAATAAAGGGCAAGTTCACACACTTTCTCTTTTTTTAAATTAAATAAACTTAGGAAAAGTTGCATTTTTTTTTATTCCCTACCACTCTACATATTCCTGGTTCAACTTAAAGTCAGAATGTTAAAAATCTACTAAATTAAAACGAATATATACTTTTTTTTAAAACATATGCATCATGTCACCAAGAACACTTTGAATCTCAAAGGTTGTGGTTTTACATGATTTCACTTATAAAATCAGGCTGTGCCAAACGAGTTGTGACTTTAACACCAAAAGCAAGTGGGCCTGTCATAATCCAAAATGCTTTTAAAATGAATGATGACAAGAGTTGGAAGAGATGAAACACTACGATTGTACATTCAGACAAAAATTAAACTAAGAAAAAAGTTAAACACATTCCTTCTTTTGGTCGAGACGAGGAATGGTAAAATTCCTGGCAACAATCACAAACAAGCTTGAAGAACTGAAAGGATACAGAGAACATTGAGAATTTGTCATTAAGAAACAGAAACAAACTCCAGGCACCAATTGCTCTGTACTCAGTATTTAGACACAAACTGCACTGATGCAACAGGACAGCAGTGTTTGCTAACAAATGTTGTAATGTTAGAGGCGTGTCTGCACACCCAAACATACTAAACTAAAACTTGGGAGCTCCTGCCGTGTTTACTCGATCAGCTGTTTCACCTGCTGAATGTGAGGTCATCAGCCGAGCAGCTGGCAGGGAAACAAACAACTCCAATGTATTCACAGCAATCACACGTAGCAAGCAGATTTTTTTTAAATAATTTTTAACATTACAAAACTTATTTACATTGTAAAAACAATAATTATATTTGGAGATTAATAAAATCTATTTGATTTCAATTTATGCTGTGCTTGATCAACTACGATACTACTTTGATGGTCCTTTTGTTTAGATTTTAAAATATTTTTCATACCATGCTTGGCGTTCATTGTGGACAGCAAAGTAAGAATTTCATTGCTCAAGGAAACATGTTTCCAGTTGTGCTCAACACTTTGAATCCTTTGGTATTGTCCTTCAAATCAATGGTCAAGTACGGGACTCTGGATTTAGGTTGAGCAGTAATAAGCACCGGCTATCAACGCTGAAAGGCCATGTTGCTCGTGTGCATCTGTGCAGTGTTAAAATGTCTCAAACAACTGGGGAGATCAGAAAACATTTGGAATCAACCCCCTTAAAGATGGCTGCCACAGCTAACTGGCCATAGCAAACACAAAAAAGGCAATAACTCAAGTTTTATACATAATAAGCTAATTTTGGTGTTAACATACTCCGAACGCCAACAGATGTTGCAGCATTGCATGATCATTTACAAGGTTTGATCAAAACTACTCTTACTCCATACCTTCCCATCATATGACTTTTGTTTAAATCTTGCATGAAAGGTGACCCGTATCCCTTCCTTTCGGGTTTCTTATCAAATACTGCACTTTATCGCAACAAAGTCCATAAGAAACCCCTTAAAGTCTGGAGGTTGAGTTAATCATTACCAACAATGACCTAGTGAGTTAAGGATAGGGAAGTGTGGTATTCATAAATCACAACACATGCAACCATCCAACAGCTAACCAGGTTTTATTTTGGTTAGAATCAGAAACACAATGTCCTGAAGGAGCGATTGAAAAAAAAAAAAAAAAAAAAAGAAGATACCATAATCATTTAACGGAAATTATGGCAGTTATGGTTTCTGGTGCTGAGGAAGATGAGTGGAAGGAACGATGTAACTTCAGTCTGAGCGAGACAGAGCAGCAATGACCATTCTCTGAGCAAATTACTGCAGCCACATCTCCCGCTTGAAGATTCTCCGGTTTGCTCCGATTTATTTATTTTTTACTATTCAGTAAACTTCAGTTTTAACTGGACAGAAAAAACAAAAAGGCACAATGATTTCTTTTCAACTCGCTGTCTTTAATTATGCACAAGAGTTGAAAGCATCAATGAGCCACCTTAAAGAGAGGAATTCAATCTAAAATTTATAAAAAGATACAAACAATCAGAGGCCAAAATGCTGTCTGTTGCTTTTCTTTCATTTTAGTTTAAAACAACTTTTCAATAGCAAGTAAAAATCTTGCAAACACAAGCTTGTATCCAGTTCAGATACAAGACAACAAAATTGTAAATCTTTAAAGTGGCTCGGTCTAGACCGCTAGTTAATGACTGTACACCCTCTATAGTTTTTGTTCAGCAATATTAGCTAGTGTCCCGTCCAAAAATAAAAATAAAAAACAAGTCTTGGGTGTTTATTACAACCCTAGCCATTATTTAAAGTCCCCGTCGCTACTCTGAACCCCCACTGTGTAGTTAGCAGCCAATCAGCAGATCATAAAGTCTGCAAAACCAGGGCTAGGGCCAGGATTAAAGTTTAACACATTAAACCCAAATCCAAACACCAACTGGAACAAGAGACGGCACATTTTTAAAAGAGCCGTCGTCACAACTAAGAGGAGAAAAAAACAAAACAATAAACCCAGCCTATTCTGAATAATCAGCATGTCATCACAATACATAGGCAAGTCAAAAATAAAAACAGAAGAAATATTGCTTCAACAGAAAACCCCCTTCCTGCCATCTTTGACAGTTATTCATACATCTGTCAACTGCAGCAGCTTTGTACAGGCTTTATATATATATATTCATATATTCATTAGACGGCAAGGAGAGATGCACATCGTGTATCTTTTTTTTTTACAATTATTCAAACTGAGTGATGACATGTGAGCTCTTCATCAAAAGTAGTTAAGTATTGTAAAAATCAGGACCTGTACTCTTTAAGTCTAGTCTTTAATGGGTTCAGGTCCTGTTCTGCAGCAGACACCATTACGTCTCTTAAATGTGTGCATAAGACTAAATTAAAGAAAAAGAAAAACGACAAAGAGGCTCCACAGACACAACCAGATGGTAAAACATGAAATTGTTTAAAGTGAGGTAAAAAATAATAATTAAAAGTTATGATCAGATGAGCAATTCTGGGCTTTTTGTTGTTGTTGTTTGTGTTAAACGTCCCCTTCAGAGTTTTCACATTACAGCGGAGTCCTGACAAACCAGTACACCGGAGAGCAGTGAGCGCAAGAAAAACACATCCAGCAAGAGAAAGGGGGGGAATGAACGCTACAGGGGACATGTTCCTCTTCTCTTCAAGTCTCTGTGCCTTCACTTGAGGTTGCTCCCCCCAACGTGACGGGTATTCACATCCATTAAAAAAAATGTTTCTCTTCTGAATCAGAAGCAGTTTGTAGGTTTTTGCAGTTACGTGTTGAACAAAAAAATATGGCATTTTCTTCACATTTTGAAGATTTTTTTTTTTTAAGTCTGAAAATTCAACATAAAAAAGTGACGTCATCGAGTAAGAAGTCCCATTAGTCCTCATTTTGTTTTACCTTATAGCCCTTCCATGTCCCTGTACCTGACAGAAAGGGGGGGGGGGGTCTGTAGTTGATCATGGCTTAGCTCTGGAGAATAATTCTTTAAAATGGGGTGTGCGTGGGCATTGTGAATCAGTGTGATCAAGTGTGCCCTTGTAGTTCAGTGTCTGTGTGCGTGTAGGTGAATATACACCAGAAGACAATCCAGGGGAGGGGAAAGCACAAAAATAAACTACAAACAGCAGTATTTCCTCCCATAAGTGATACGACTGCTTCTTACAACACTAATCTTAAGTGTCAAAAGGTGTATTTATATATATATATATATATATATAAATGTGTATATATTATATATAAATGTGTGTGTTTGTGTCTGAAAATGTGCTTGTTTTTTTGTCTTTGTAAAGACTCAACGTTTGGCAATCAAATCATGCCAAGAAGGTTTTTTCTTCCTTCCGGGTTTTACCTTTCAAGTGATATTTAGATGTGCTGGCAGCACAGACCGTACTCCTCATGCAGGCTGCCAGGTGGCTGCGCTGCCTGTTGAAAAACCAGGACTCCTATGAAGAGTAGCTCTGCTCCAAAAAGAAAGAAAAAATATAAAAACACCCCACAGTGCCAAGATGGACAGGAGAAAACCCTTCAGTGGCGAGTTTCCAAGTTTTGAAGAGATGCTTTTGAAGGATCTTTCTGTATCGAGTTTGATTGTTGGGGAAGATGGATGAATGTCTGCGATAACTACAGAGTACCCGTGCAACTGGTGGAAACTAATCCTGGGCTGTTAGAAATTAAATTCCTTTGTTTGCATGTTGGGTGCTGAATCAAAGTTGAAGGTTCCTCCTTGAGTGGTTTCAGGGATCAAACTGGGATCTTCATCAATCTGGAAAATAAAAACAAAAAAGTGTTGAAAAACCGCATCAAGATGTGAATGAAGAGGCAAAGCAGCAAACGTGAGATAAACTTACATCATCTCCTGAAAAGTACTGATCAATAATTTCAAAGGCTAGTTTGTAGATATCTTCATTCTCGTGCTGCTGCAAATTTTCTATTTTCTCCAAACCTTGAAAAGAAACAAAACAAACCCAAAACATTTAAAGCAGCGACTCCAGTTCTAAAATCATTGTTTGATAGTTGCTAAATGATGAAAAAGATTTCATCAAAATTAAGAGCAGAACCAGATGAAACAAACCTCCACACTCCTCTATGATTTCAGCAATAGTACTGGCTTCGTCTCCAGCCATGATGAGAATATTCTTGAGGCCGTCCAGGACCACCTGCACCACCTGAGAGTCTTTCACCGACAGCAGGTTACAGAACGGAGGGATGACGTTCTGCTCCACCAAGAACTCCACCTACACAAACCCATACATACACACCACATTCATACTTTATTCCAACACAAATGCACAGTTACAGTCTGGAAAACATCGATTTTAATTAAACAAAAACAACAACAAGCCTCACTGGTTTATTATGACCTAAAAAAAAAAGCAGAATTTGAGCAAACATTTACAAATGAAAGACCTTAAAGACTGCGCTGGTAAAGAAAATGTTTTGAAGCATGTAAAAGATCTCGTACGTGGAAGCAAATACAAAATGTCTAATGAGTGGAAAAGCTCACCTGGTCTTTCCTTCCACTGATAGTGAGGTTACTGATGGCCCATGCTGCCTCCTTCTGAGTGCCAAAGTCACCCTGTGGAGAGTCAGGCTGTCACTAGCATGTACAACCACAGCATTACTGTCAGGGAACACTGAACCTCTAACCCACACTTGGGAACATTTCATTTGCCGGTTATCTTACAGAAAGCATCGTTTCTGAATGCATACAGTTAACATCGACATGCTTTTCCAAATGTCTAATCTGCTTCCATCTGTGTGTGTAGAGAAGTGACTTTAAGGAACAGATAATGCAATGCTTATATTTAGCACAGACCTTAGCCAGTTGGTGAATGATCATAGGAATTAACCCGGCATCAATCACAGCCTGGACCTGCTGCTGGTTGCCTGCTGTGATGTTGGACAGAAACCAGACTGCTTCCTGCAAACGAGCCAATCACAAACAATCAAAATCATCTCCATTATTTTACCAATTCACCTTCTTTCAGCTATATCTTGATTTAATACCACCTATGTGTTAAACATCACCAAGGCAGTAGTAATGATGTTCATCACAAGTACAGATAAAACAAAAACTGAGATCAAGACAGACTGAAGCTTTGGGTCTGATACCTTGTTGATCTTTTCTTTAGGGTGGGTGAGCAGGTTGGGGAAATGTGAGAGGACGTCACAGTTCAGAACCACCTGCGTCTGCTCGTCTGTTCCCGTCACAATGTTTCCGACTGCCCTCAGAGCTGCCGTCTGGATTTTGAGAATTAAAGGGAGCAAACATTTACAACTCCTTTGACGCTTGATTACAGAGGGCTAAATGGAAAAACGGCACTAGATTTGATGCAAACGGGAACAACGGTCTTACCTGAACTTTCACCTCCTGATGGCTGAGGAGAGGCACGAGAAATGGAACCACGCCAGAATCAATGACCATCTGGATCTGCTCGTTGCCTCCGTCCGTCAGATAAGACAGAGCCCACACCGTGTCTACTAGTATCTGAAGACACGGGTCATAATAATCGTGTTAATAGTGTGAAAAAAGGCAAAAAGCAACAATTTGCTTTCAAACAAGTGCCATATTTTCCGCCATACACATTGCACTACCCTATAAGTCGCATCAGTCCAAATATGTCTAATAAAATGGGAAAATTCATAAATACGTCGCTTCACCGTATATGTTGCATCTATTACGCGTCACCATTGACGGGTCGCTTTTGTTACGCGTCACCACCAACATCCCGGAAATGTGGGCCATTGTTGTGCCAAAAACCGATTGGCTGCCAAATGACAGCCGCGGGAGCGTGCACGGGGAGGACTTTAACAAGAATTTAACTAGATTAACACTTAATTATTTGTTTGCTCAAAATTATAGTAAAGGTGTGTCTCAGTCTAACTTTTCCTTAATAAATGCACTTTGACGGTCAAATTAGCTGCATTTCAAAAACCAATACACAGAAACAAACGCGCAGAGGGCGACTCGCTGTCCATTTCTTCAAAATTTAACAAAATAAGCACCTAAAAACAATTATTTGTTAGGTCAACTTCATAGTAAAGGTGTGTCTCAGTTGAACTTTTACTTAATAAATGCACTTTGACGGTCAAATCAGCTGCATTTTGCCAGGGCGGTGCAGCGAAATGTAGCTGATTCGTTTGCTCCAGGCAGACGACGGTGGCAGTCTGTCGTAAGCAGATTGTGTCATTAATAACCACTTTTACCTAGTACATGACACAACGGCATGCTATACTACTCTGCTGCCATCTAGTGGCCGAAAATGGTAGTGTTCAATATTTTCAGTCAGAATGAATGAAAACGGTCATATCGCAGCCAAAAATTGATTTATAAATAGGGGGCTTCAGCCTATAAGTGGCAGGGCATGCAAAATATGCAAAAAACTGTGACTTATAGGCTGAAAATAACCACCTGGAAACACAATGATCAAGATGCTCACATGTCAGTCTGATACTTACATTAATATCAGTGTGATATATTAGCACACAGAGAGCGGGTAAAATCTGTGGACAAAGAAAACAAGACTGTGAGTGCAGGTGAGACATGGAACAAACCCAATAAAATCACAAAAGGGAGAAAAGAAGGCAAACTGAACTAATTGTCATAAAAAGGAGTAAAAGTCACGTGTGATGATGCTGATATGATAACTGAACATGCAGTGACACAGCCCGTACTGACGCTGGGATTAGTCGAGCATAAAACAGCATGTACTCAGACACGCGCACCTCTTGCACAGTCTCCATGGGTGGAGATGGATCCTTGTTGCGGCAGAGGTTAACAATGACCCAGGTAACATTGCGGAGGAAGGTGATGGGGATTGATGGGTTGATGAAGGAGAGCAGAGGCTTGACCACTCCCAGTGAAATGACATAATCCCTGCACTGTGGACCATCACCTGAGCAGGCAACAAGAGAGATCTTTTTCACTGGATAAATGCTCCCAGGGTTTAAATTCACACTTTTTAGCTAGAAGGTGAAACTCACCAATAATGTTTCCCAAAGCCCAAACAGCCTGTTCACATACATTCTGGTGAGGAGAGTGTAGGAGCCGAAGGAACAAGGGCACTGCGTCTGGATATGCAAACATAAACAAATCACATATTTTTGCCCCAGGTTACGTAACAACAGTGACAGTTTCTGAGAACATTCAGAAACATGACTATGACCGAGTCACAACTTTCTACCGACAACATCCCAGACCAAGTAGAGGAATCAACAGTGATCAGTAAACAACCTACTGGCCCTACTCTTACAACAGAAAACTACATCTTCTACAGGATCTCAGTGTTTGCTTCTGCTTTGCCTTAGCTGGCAAACGCACAGCAATGGTTGCAAAATATTTACTTTGATGCAAGCCTGCAGCCATGCTGGCCACTAATGGAATTAAATACTATGCAGGATTCCTACACAATTTTTAAGTTTAAAGTTCTATACTTTTCTAGGCTCAGATAGTCAGAACAATGATCATTTTTAACTTTGCTACTCGTTATAAATTATCTGCACTTAAAAAAACATTTAAAAAAACTTTGGTTTACAAAATGTTCTAAAACAAAATTATAAGTCTGAATGTTTAAAATGGAAGTGTAACCATCTTCAAACCTTTCAGCATTGTGTAGAACGACATATTTTGGCTGATAAAAAGTTTAATCTCTGATTTTGTACGCAGCAGTAAGTTTGCCAAATGTGAAGAGTAAAATTCAGTTTCTCTGCCTACAGCAGTCAGTGTCTTTATTCACAGTTTAAATTAAATCAAAGTCCACTTTTATTTTGAAACCAAATTAAAAGAAAAAAAAAGTCTGACAAATTATAGACTGTACATAAACACAAACTGAAGGGATTACACTGGAGAAGGGTCAACTCACTGGATTTAACCACAGCCTGAGTCTGTGCTGACGTCCCAGACGCAATGTTTGTCAGAGCCCAGGCCGCCTCAAACTGAAGAGAAGGACTGTCAAACAGAAAATAGATACATTAATATAAATTCACAATTTAATTTTTTTCAAGTTATTTTAATCAAAAAGCTGCATTATAAGACATTTTGGGTGCCATATTTTCTGGCGTATAAAGCCCTATTTGCACGGGATTACTTTTACCTAGGGACCACATGCTATTTGTAATAATTACGGAGTTTGTCTATGTTGTTAACCCCGTGTGAATCGGCCATGTCAGTAATTTTGCTGAACTCAGAGGTCCTGTGATAATACAGACCCTTTTCAAAAAATTAGACTATCATTGAAAAGTTGTTTAACTTCCATAATTCCATTCAAAAAGTTCATCTTCAATAGACGATAGATTCAGGGCCCACAATTTAAATGATTTCAAATATTTATTTATTATTTTTTACATAATTTGGGCTTCCAGCTCATGAAACTCACAAAAGCAGGATTTCAAAAAAAAAACTGAATACTGTGAAGAAATCAACCCACACTTCTCAGTTTTTGCAGAAAAAAAAAAGAAATTAGGATCACAACAATCAATCAAAATATGGTGCTTTAAAACGATATGTCAATCTTGAATACTTGGTTGGAAATCCCTTTGCCTTAATCACTGCCTCGATGCAACGTGGCATTGAGTCAATCAGCCTGTGGCATTGACTGGGAGTTATGGAAGCTCAGATTTCCTTGATGCTGTCAGCTCTTCTTTGTTGTTGGGTCTGGTGCCCCTCGTGTTCCTCTTGAGAATACCCCATAGATTCTCAAAGGGGTTTAGGCGAGTTGGCTGGCCAGTCAAGCACTGTGGCATGGGCATCAAACCAGGTTTTGGTGTTTCTGGCAGCATGGACAGGGGCCAGGTCCTGCTGGAAGATGAAATCTGCATCTCCATACAGATCCTCAGCAGAAGGAACCATGAAGTCCTCGAAAACATTCTGGTAGACTGTTGCGGTGACCTTGGATTTAAGAAAGCCGAGTTTACCAACACCTGCACTGGACATTGCACCCCAAATCATGACTGACTGTGGATATTTCACACTGGACCTCAAGCAGTATGGACTCTGTTCCTCACCCTTCTTCCTCCAAACCCTTGGACCTTGATTTCCGAATGAAAGTCACATTTTACTTTCATCGGAAAAGAGGACCGAGGAACCCAACAGTTGTAGCCCATCTCCCGGATGCGTCTGAACGTGGTGGTTTTTGAAGCTGTGACTCCCGCCTCATTCCACTCTTTCTGGATCGCTGCCAGATTATGGAATCTTTTCTGTTTGATAATCCGCTGAAGCCCACAGTCATCTCTTTTGCTGGTGCATCTTCTCCTGCCACATTTTGATCTTCCACTAGACTTTCCATTGATATGCTTGGACACGGCACTCTGTGAACAGCCAGCCTCCTTAGCTATGAACTTTTGTGGCTTACCCATCCTATGGAGGGTATCAACGATGGTCTTCTGGTCAGTTATGTCTGCAGTCTTCCCCATATTGAACCAAACTGAGACAATTGAACCAAACTGAAGCAATTTAATGACACCTGGGGAAACCTGTGCAGGTGCTTTGAGTTTAGTAGATGATTAGTGTCACACTCAGTTGAAAACATTCATGCCCTGCAAAATGTGGGCTGATTTCTCCACAGTATTCTAATTTTTTGAATTCCCGTTTTCATGGGTTTCATGAGCTGGAATCCCAAATTATGTGAAAATAATAAATAAATACTTGAAATTGTTTAAATTATGAGCCTTGAAGATATCATCTATTGCAGATTAACTTTTTGAATGGAATTATGGAAGTTAAACAACTTTTCCATGATATTCTAGTTTTTTGGAAAGGGTCTGTACTAATCCCATGTGAATAGACGTCTCTGTGATTTGGACAGAAATGGACAGGATCCGATACGTAATGAGACGTTTTCTGTTTTTGTTTAAGCAAAATCATTTGGGAAAATATAGAACTAGGATATTTTAAATGAACGCGTTGCTCGCTTCGGCTTTAAAAAAAAAAAATTTTTTATGTTTTGGGTTTTTTTTGCTTCAGCTTTTATGCTGCTACTTCCTTCACTGCAGATGACAGTAGATGCGGAGACGCGCGCATGATCAGCTGACGCACCCATCCATTATATTTACCCGCTTCTTCCTTTTTGGGTAGCGAGATCGCTGGTGCCCACATCCAGCCATCACTGTGCGAGAGGCGGGGGACACCCTGGACAGGTCGCAAGTCCATTTCAACCGGCGGATCAGCGAACGCACCAACGCTCACACGCACGGGCGGTGACAGCTGTCCATCTGAGCTTAACATGGCTTTTTTTAACCTCTTAAACCGGTCAGTCGGACTAGCTTCCTCCTCAACAAGTAGATTAACACAATTTTATATTGTGCATTCTTTAGTTTTCTTTGTGCTGATTCGTAAAAACACATCAAAGCCCGAGACCAGTCCGGCCCGCACATTAAACACATTATATGGACCGGCCCGATTGTGACAACGCAGCGCGTTAACATCATATCTGGAAGATGTCTGTAAATTTCAGCTAAATCTCAGGCTTTGGTTATCGCGTGCGAATGCGCCACATAAAAAGCAGACGTTGGGAGTAATTTATTTGTTACACGTGGTCCTTAGGTAAAACTAACCCTGTGCGAATAGGGCTTAAGTCACAGGGTTTTTGCATAGATTTGTCAGTCCTGCGACTTAAAACGATGAAGCAACTAATATAATTTTTTTTTTTCCATATTCATAATTTTTGGCTGATGCTTTAAATTTCTAAGAACTGAGACGAGTCCTCCTGTGCGCGCTTGCTTCACTCAGCTAGTGCAGGCGGAGGAACGCTGGAGATGAATGGGTGGGTGGATGGCGCCACGCCGCCCAGGTGAAATGCAGCTGTTTTGACCATTAAAGTGCATTTATTAAGGAAAAGTTAAACTGAGACACAACTTTGCTATAATGTCAAGCAAACAAATAATTGTCTTTAATAGTTAATCTTATTAAATTTCAAAGAACTTCAACAGTGAGTCCTCCCATGCGCAATCGCTTCACTCAGCTGGTGGAGGAACGCTGGAGAGCTAACGGCTCCAGCTGTGACGGATGGATGGATGGCGCCGCTTCACCCAGGTGAAATGAAGCCGTTTTGACCATTAAATAAATGCATAATAAACGTGGCTGGTCAGCAGTGATGCATAATAAATGCGACTTATACTCCAGAGCGACTTATATGCCGGAAAATACGGTAAATTTGTACTCGCCATATATTTTTGTTTTCAAAAATATTATTTTCATTAGAAACTGAATAACAACATTTGCCAAAACAAGTGTGCTGGATCTGAGATCAGCTGGCTGCTCTAGATATGAATATTTTCCCTTAATGACTAAACATACAAGCATTACTGCCAAAAAACAAAACATTTTTTACATCAACTGATTATGTGATCCCACAGTGAGACCTCAACAGTTTCTTTTAACAAGTTCTTCTAACTAAACTATTCGCTGTCTGCCCTCAGTGAGTGCAGGGTCCTGGGAATTGAGGAACTCTGAGACAGGAATGTTGATAAATTTGACTTGGCCTGAGCTGAGAGGAGCAGCCAGCTGCCCTGCATGCCTCCACACTCGCATGTGGACACAGCAGAAAAGAGCCCAGTGCATGCGAGACGTCTGTTAGTATGAAACCTTCTGCAGTAGCATCAGATTACAAAACAACAATATTCACGTTGAGAGCAGACTTACTTATCATCCCTTTCCAGACATTTGACTAAAATTGGCAGGATCCCAGACTTTATCAAGTCATCAATGGGAGGGTTTCTGTCACTGGAGAGTAATTTTCTGACAAAACACACAAAGAATAAAACTTTACTGTGTATACAACAGGTGGTGTCAAAACATGCTGTGTTGTGACGTCTACTAACCTGGCTGCCTGTACAGCACTGAGTTGTATAACTGCGTTATCGCTGGTTGCATTCTGCAGTGACAAACACACACGATATAAGAAAACTGAATATTTGGCCGACAGACAATTAGCATTTAGAGAACTACATAAATAAGATGCATACATTGAACAATAAGCAAAGACAAAATAGATTTTTACCTGTAGGATTGCATCAAGTGTAACATTTTGCTGCAAAATAAGAATTGCAGACTATTAATAATTAATTTGTACTCTTTATAAATACTCGTGCAAAAGACCAAGCTGTGGACAAACGGGTACATTTTGGTGAAAAATGTACCTGTTTGCACATGGTGAAAGTCATATTTTATAATTTTAATAAAACAAAATACAATTTTCAGATTTACACTGAACCTTAATGTAGTCTGCATTTAAACATGCAACAATTCAACATTTTGAGTTGAGACTGTTGGAGACCAGTCTGAGACACCACACTAACAGAAAGATGCAACATTTCACCTGGAATTACACATTTGCACAAAATCTCTGCAAAATTTGGGCCAAAATTCATCAAGAATTGACATGAATAAAAAATACAGCTCTAGTGCTCAGGAACAGCATTGAGAGGGGATCGAGATGAGTTTGAGATGCCTGCTACGATACGAGTGTGACTATTTAAAGAAAACTTGTTGTACATGTTCAGAATTCTTCTGATATGAGAAGGAGGCCCTGCGACTCAACAGAAATTTAAACATTTTAAAAACTCCCTCATAAAAATGGTTTGAAAAACATTACCAAGAGTGCAGCTCAGACTCGAGCGTTAAGTTTCTATGAACTTAGTGGATTTTTGTTCTTAGTGGATTAGATATTATTTTTAAACAAAAGCAGATGTGAAATTGACTCATAATTATGACAATGAATAAATCAAAATACCCAGGTGAAACAATACTAAAAAACTAAGTGAATTTAAAAGTTTGGGTACTGTTTGCTAAATTAACAGCTTGTCCTGGTATAAATGTCTCTGATTCAGATTAGATAAATGATTGGAGATTTTTAAGGTTTAAAAAAAAATCTTTAGATAAAGATAAAGTTTCTCCATCGACATTTGGCTGTGAATATAAATAAACTGAGCTGGTGGAAAGTAGCCTAACCTTACTGTTGATGAAATTATCACAATATTTTGGATTTCCATCAACAGTTAAAACGTGTGCATGTTCTGGCTCTGAATTGTAAAAACATTGCTATAGAATTAGGGATGCACCGATCCACTTTTTTTTTTACTTTCAATCCGATCCCCAAATCTGGATAACAGCCGATACTGGTACCTTTCCGATATCATCATCCTCGTTGATTTTATATGAAGCTGTAATAATCTCCTCTCAAGTACAATTTGTACGAATATATGCATGCATGTCCAAAAAGGCAACATGAGGTAAGTTTTATTAATGTTGAATAAGTTTCAAAGTTGGAATTAAATTCTGCTAACACAAAACAAGTTTGTTTTTTGTTTTTTAGCTTTAAAGTGGATATTAAAGTGATTAATTTAAGTGACTGTTTAAAGTTATATTTTTTTAAATAAGGGGCAGATAAGATTTTTTTTCTTCTTTCTGTAGTCTTCATTCAATGTTTTTTTTTCTTTTTGATGGTTTTGTTTTTGTTTCTTTTAAATTAATGAATTTTTTAAAAAATGTAATGGCTTTAAACATCTGCTAAGTTCATGGCATAAAAAACGTTCTCGTTTTCAGTATTTTACAATGATTTATAATGTAGCTGTTTTTTTTTTTAATATAATTTTCTTGTTATTTTCAAATCATGTTTTTTTTATGATTGTCTACTGTTGTACTGATAAATATCTCCTGGAGGGTAAACTATATCTTGGCTGCAAGTATCAAGCTGTGAAATCCTTCGTTTTCTACAACTGATAGTGGTTGGTCATTAATTACGAGGAAGTTTAGCAACTTCTCGGTAAACATTTGAGCTCCGTGGCTTCAGCGGTGCGCTCCTCTTGTTCAATCTGAAGCAGGCGGTCTGATTTCGGTCAGCCGTGCTCAGTCTGCCCATCCTCTGAGACAGGCAGACTGAGCGAGGCCGGGGTCGGGCTGCCTGCTTCAGATTGAGCAAGAGGAGCTTGTTGGTTAGATGTTAGCCACAGTGCTACTGCACGTTTTAGCTGGCTACAAACTATGAACTGGATTTCCTGAATGTGAGGTGGGTCTTATTACTCTGGGTTCATGAGACACGCCTCCGTTCAGGAAATCCATTCCATAGTTTGAAGCCAACGTGCAGAGCAGCTGGCAGGGAATCACGAGGAGATGTTTCAACAGACACAGACATGCATCATGGATCGAAAATCTTTGCAGGTTGGATCTGAAAAATCTGATAGGTAAATTATGCTGGTATCGGAGGCCGATACCGATAATGGATCGGCTCCATCCCTATATAGAATAAACTTTAACTAGGGACATGTTTAATTACAACAACTCTGAATTTGACAAGTTTACGTCTACAATAAAGCAGTAGGATTAAAATAAGATAAAACAGAACATTATTTGTCACACACCAAAGAGGATGGATTTAAGCCCCACTCCACTCCCACCATAATTCATTGTTCACATAGTGAATGTTAAAGAAATTCTCAATAAAGCCTATAGATTGCTTGAATTTAATAACATCAAGGACTTTTCCTCTATTCATCACCCTATTCAGGAGAAGGCAGAGGTTTTAGAATTGGAAGCCTTGGTGTTCGATGTAGTTCAGTTTGACTCAAACAACAAAAAAAGCTTTTCTGTCCATCATTGTTTTCTTTTTGAAACAGACACAATCACTATAACAACCTGTGCAGTAATCTGGTATGAAGCCCCTTTAAAAATCACAACTCTAGATTTTTTTTTTTTTTACCAATTCCCTTTCAGCAAATCAAAATAAAATGTTCACTGAATTAAGTTTTTTTATGCCATCTTCCCTGAGCAATAATGCGTCTTTCAATATATTGTTGTCTTTTAGGCTTTATATACAGAATGATTTGCTTCTCAACAAAGTTCATGCTCAATCCTCCAGGTACCAAATCCAATAATTCTCAGTCGGGTCATCTGGAAAGTTAACTTTTCTCGCCACAACTGTGGCTTTCTTTATGTCAAAATAAACCAACATGGTTAATAGATCAACAAATGCACTGTTTACCTGTTTAACCTGACATCTAAATAGCCTTGTCTCCCACTTTAGCACATCAACAGCACACACACACACACACACACGCAACTTACTCCTTTGAAGTCTGAGTCCACATCAGAGTCCTCCAGACTCTCCTCCTGTGGGACATTTCGCTTCTTCAGTAAATGCTCGTCTCGTTTATTCTGACAAAAGGAGAGAACACAGAAGATCAGAGAGGAAAGGAGATCAAAGAATCCAATAACGCATTCATAAATTCTTAAACACTGAATCTAGGTCTGTCTGAAAAACAGCCGTCTTTGTCTTTAGTGCAGCCTTGTGTCAAACCTCAGCAGGTAATCAAATATCCTACAGGGTAAAACACAAAACAAGCTTTGCTGAACCCTGAGTCTCTAAACCCCAACAAGCTCTGCAGCCCTGACAGGCACATATTCAGTCAGCATCCATCTGTCTGCAGGGCAGTCAGTGGTAGGAGGAGATTCCCTTGCCCTACATTCTTGTGCATCACGCTGATGTGCGTCACTGATGACTAATCAGCCAGTGCTTCGAGTTGCTCTGATCCAGCTATATGGAATGTGTTCCACTCAGGGCCCCTTCAGTACGGAGGGGATGTTTAAGACCTGTAGCTGAGCCCGTACACTTGCACAGTAATGATAATTCAGCCTTTTATGAACATGCATAAAGTTTGCCAATTAAAAAAATGTTCATCTACAGGATAATTTCCTCCACTTGAAACTGAAACGCTTTATATTTTGCTCCAATCAGGCTCACAATGGATGTATCCAGATCTGTTTTATGGATTCATGTCCTCAGAACGAGAAGACACTCTCACTTTCCAACACCCATATACTTTTTCTTATTACAGAGACCAAGTAGAAACAACTTTTGTACAAAAGTCGCAAATACAAAAATACCTATTACTCAATTTAACAGTGAGCTAAAATGTGGTGCAACAGCAACTGAGACTCATGCCCAACACATATATCAAACAATAACAGGTCATGCAAGATGGTTTTTTAAACTTTGGCATCCAAGGTGGAAGGCAATATACATCCCTTCAAGGAATGCTAGCTTATTAATAAGAGACTGGACTTCACATCGTCAGATGCTAAATTCACGCCGAAGCAAAACTAAATTTTTAATCCAGCTTAGATGTTTAAGAAATTTCACGTCACCATGGTTTTATATTTTATTTCATGTAACCGATTTATACACAATACAACCCAAAACAGCCTGTTTAAAGAGAAAATAATCCTGAAATAAATCAAACAAAAAAAGGTACATCATCACATAAAACAACATGAATTCAAATGTTTTGTTAAACGTTTTCCATTTTGATCAATATCAGTCTTGCTAACAACTTAATCTGATAATGAGGTCATGAAAATTTCCCTGATTTTATTTATTATTACTTCCATCACATTCCTTATCTTGCCATGTATGCTTGCTTGTATGACTCCCACATCTTTGTGAGCTGGCAGGTTGTTGCACACTCTGAAGAGTTTCTTCAGGCAAGTCTGTTGCAACTTCTACTTTGTAAAAACAGCCCAACTGTGCCTGTATATTCCTCATTATGGTGATGAAACAGTGAAAGCTCTTCCTCCTCTCTATCTGCTGTATAACAGATATTTTAAAGTTGCTATATTTGCTGCTTGGTCTTTATACTTGAGGAAAACCAGCTTCATGGAGCTGAAAAGATGCTAAACAGTGATCTTGAAGAGGTTTCCTTCTGGTTAGTTGTTTGTGCATTTAGAGGAGAGAGGCCATGGTATTAAGTGCGCATGTGTGTGTGTGTGTGTGTGTGTGTGTGTGTGTGTGTGCGTGTGTGTGTGTGTGTGTGTGTGTGTGTGTGTGTGTGTGTGTGTGTGCTCCAATAGCAAAAAATAAAAAGGTTTCTAAGCTCAATCATCCAGGTAGATAAAAACAAAAAAGTTAAATCAGGCCATCTCAACAATAGTAGTAGCTTATTATAATAATAAAAGAAAATATTAAAATTACTTTTAGTTTAAAAAGGAGGTATGACCATGTATCCTGACCTAAAAAAACATACAGGCTGTTGTCATGTTTGTGTGGAAATAGAGGCTACTCAGTCTACTGACTGAACTAAGAATGTCTGCTTGTCACAGAAACACAACTTATTCTGCATAAGATTTTAATAAAATTTAAAAAAATTAAAAAATGCTTCTTTTTTTTACAAAATAAAAATATTTCCACAAATTTTGGCAGCTGGGATATTTATTTTAGCTTAAGTACAGCTGCTTTTTGACCTGATTCAAACATATTTGACGTGTGAAATCAAACATAAACTGCATGACGTGTCCTCCTGTTTCTAAATCTGTCACCACCCTGCATCCTTTATATTTCTCATTACAAACACAGGTGAATGTATGAAGGAGCAGTTTTTGCATTTGCTTTGCTAGCAATGATGCAGGCTCAATGAATGAAATGTTAAAATACAGATGAAAATACGTAAAAGACGGGTTATAGCTTTAGGTGGACAATTTAAAGGCTGTGAACAGCAGGAATGGGTCATTCAGCTTCAGTAAGTGTATAATCTTTAACTGATCACTGACTTATAAAAAAATGTTATGTTGCAACTTATGATGAGGACAAGACTGATTAATAACCTAAAGTAACCATCTTAATTTAGTTTCTGTCACAAGCTCCAGCAGAAGCAACATGGTTTCAGTATTTAATGTAAATCATTGGGATTGTTTGTAGTTTAATACTAGTAAAGAATGTGCATTCACTGTGGCAATATGTAAAGGAAAGTTTGAAATGTAAATTTGATTTGATGCCTTTAAAAATACAGGAAACACCTTTAGTGATGTAATGTTAATGTAGTAATGTAATAACGTGAGTACTCACATAATTAGTGAAGTAATCAACAAACACTAGAAAACTAAAATTATTTGATAGCTGCACCCCAACATAAAACGACAACTAAACAATTACAATCTGCTAAATGTGATCTTATTAAAATATATTCTTGGCACTCTTTCAGGTCTATAGCAACAGTACCGTTTCTTCTACTCTGAGTTTGTGCTCCCTCCCAAAATTCTTTAATATATCAGCAATAAATATCAATTCAATTCAGTTTATTTATACACTGTAGTGCTAGGGGCACTGTACATCTGTAACACTGTATATCCCCTCAGGCACTGTTCAAGTCCCTAAAAAGAGCCACAGGAAATGATGCAGCTCTAACATGTAAAATCTACACTCAGCTCTCCAACTCAAATAATATGTTGATGATAAACCCATATCTATCTAAAAAGTTAAAACTTTATACCATAATTACCAAACATGATTTAAAAACATCTATTAATACACAAAACTAATATTTCTTAGGAAACAGTTTTAAAAATGCAAATGACCCAACAGATGATTAAAATAAGGTTAATTAAAGTGTGTTTAAAACATTAATGATTTTCAGTTGGCATGTCTTTATCATAGTGTCGTAAAAAAAGGAGCAACAAAAAAATGATTGAAAATCTTCACAAAAAAAATGTGTATCAATATTCTTACAAATTTTCATCAAAAGGATATCAAACTTCATTAAAATTATCCCTAATGTCAGCTGCTTCTGAAGCAGTGAAAAGGACCGCGGGGATCAAACAATGCAAATTTATGTTGCATCATTTGTAATACTTTGTAAGACAATGGGAATGCTGAACACCAGTGCAACCAGCTTTCACTGAAGGGATCACTGGTGGTGATTAGAACAAATGCAATAATTTATGCCTGTTTGTATCAAACTGTATATACCGTCTGTCAACAATGTCTCCGTAAAAAGTAGCAACAGTGGATTTAGTCAAAAATATAAAAATTAAAAAAAAAAAACACCAGCCAAGAGCACATGGCCAACAACTAGCAAATAACCTTTAACCCGACAAAGAAAATCCATTTACACAGCAAGAAAACCAGTTTCATCTGACGTTAGGTTACAGATATACAAGCCTAAATCATGTGACGTTACTTCAGCTGTACAGATTTCCACAGGTGGTATGGTTTACTCTAAACTGATCAACAAAAAGATGTTAGTATGTTGGAGTCAGACGTACATGTTGGCAGCCATCAGACAGAGGCTTGATGTGTCTGTTAACGAGCGTTGTAATGTGCATCTTTTCTTACCTTTCTCAACTCAACTGTCACTTCATTTCGATGTCTTCTCATAGTCTGCAACAAGAAAAAATACAGGGAACAAGGAAAAAGGTCATGTTTGTTATATATTTACCAGTCGCAAAGCATGCACTGTACATGAACATGTGTGCACCTAATGTAAGGTAGAACATAAAAAAAATAACGTTTACATTATTGACAGAACATTTTGTTTGAGGATTGTAACATTATTTTAAAACCAAAAAAATATATGAATAATGACTGTTTAGTTTAGGCCCCTGTAACCTAATTCTGTTGATAGCAATCACTACCAATAAGGAAGGTAAGAGATGTTATTAATAATAATAATAATAAATAATAATAATAATAATAATAATAATAATAAATAATAATAAATAATAATAATAATAACCTAGACACGATCAAGGTGATGGTGGGGAGTGGTGGCACAGAGATTAGAGAAGGTGGGCCTGTGATCGGAAGGTTCAACTTTCCAGAACGACAACATAAAAAAAATGTGGGTGGAAAAGGTGAAACACCCACACCTGCCTCCACCCTCATTTGCCCCACTCTGGGCCCTTGAGCAAGGCCTGCTGCTCCCCTGGTCGCCCTAGATGGCAGCTCTCTGCTCCACACAGAGAGCTGTGGTAGCTCAGTGGGCTGTGGTTGCGTGAGGAAGGGCATCTGGGGTAAAAACAACTGCCAAGTTTTTGTGCGAGTTTAGTTTGTTGTGGCGACCCCTGAAGAAGGGAGCAGCCAAAAGAAAAAGGGGGAAAAAACAATCAAAGATGAGAAACGGTTTAACGATTTAACTAATTGCTGTATTTGTGCATTTGCTGGGTTTCCAGCTCATCCACAACAAGTTGAGATGTTCCAAGATCTTGTGACTGTTTAAAGAGGTTCATGTTGCCTTCCTAAATAGTCTCTTACGTAACTCAGGGGGGGTCATAACTCAGGAGGCCATGGAGCAGAAAGGTGTCTCCAGTCCCAACCACTGAAAAAACAATGCTAATGCTGCTATAGCGACCCAAACATAAATTGCTTTAACAAAACATCAAGCCTAACTACAGTACAGCATTATAAAAAGGTCTGAATGCTTACTTTTTAAAAATGTGTTACAGATCAAATTTGTTTGTACCCAGAATATTAATGGGTGTAATGTGCATTTAATATATGAATGTTTGTTTACAGGGGCAACACAAAAACTGACCCAAAAAGTTTGTCTTTTTTTCCCAAGGTAAGAACATGGGATTATGGAATTACAAGAATAAAAAAAAATAAAGATACCCTTAGTAATATACTTTAAAAGGTTAAGGAATGTTACTGGAGTCCAGGGTGCATAGTATGAGAAACAACTTTTCAATTCAATAAAGTGTCAGAAATGGGGCTGACCTAAATAAACAAAACTAAACTCCCCCCTCCCCACTCTTTGCTGCAGTCTGAGTCATCCATTTTCAAAACCCCAATTTCATGCTGAGGTTCTAAGAAGGACTGGGTCAGACATCCAAGATGCCTGAAATAGCATCAGGAATGCACTTGGCAGAGACTGTCACAGTAGCCATGTGCTTGTCCGACAGACTTCCAGTTTCAAAACAACTACCTACAGAGGCATCATTGTCTGATTTGGGAAACTGATGGTGAAACTCCAGTCACCTCTTTCTAGTGGATTTGGAAGGGCCATTTTCAGATATACAGGTACCTTTGTTTGGGGATTATCTTGGGATTTACCAATAGATCAAAACAACTTAGCACAAGTATGTTTGCGTTGGCAAATCCAGCAGCAGAGAAGAATACACTGTGGTACATTGCTTAAATTTTATAGACATTTGAACAGGTCTAGAATGATGCCTTTAAACCATTTATCATCGTTTGTTGAAACTAACAGTCTTCTAGTATTCTGGTCATTTTGTCAATGAATGCAGAAAGATGAACAGATTATCACAAGACTTGTCAGCTGAATTATGAAGGACCAACACTGAAATGTGAAACATAAAAGCATAACAGTGACATATTCACACAACAGAGTAAATTCACCTTGTCCAATAATGACCACATGTAACGTTTCATTGAGGAGAAACTGCAAATAATCTTAAGGTCATCACATCTTTATCATTCAGCCAAAGCTGTTAGTGCTTTAGCTAACATAGCTCGGTTAGCTTGCACATGTTAGCACGCTAACGAGGAGTGGTGGGTAAGGTGGAGGTGGACGGTCTCTTAACTAAACCCAAAACCAACGTTTTAATTATAATGGTGGTCACATGTGACGTTCACATGTTAGCATGAACGTTTAATAAAGTCGGTTGGCTGGAAAACACCAAATATTTCGATTAATAAAGCCGGGCAGGCCCAGCCTCGCTCACGACCGGTGTCCAGCCAACCAGCTAGTTAACGTTAGCAGGTAGGTGTTGTACCGAAAAATGCACCCCGGCTATAGAAGTATCTCCGTCGCGGAAAGCCCATTTCAAGGCATTTCCATTTTAAAGTCAGAAGTGACTAACAGAAGATATTAAGAGCATACCGTTTTGCCATTATTTCAAATCAATTAATGTGTACATGTGTTGATTTAGTGTTTAGAAGCTATCATGAAATACCAGAGAACATATTCTGGCCGGAAACCTTAAACTGTTGTAGAATCTCTCATGACATGTCAAATAAAAACAAAACAAAAAATGTTGTTTAAAAAAAAATGCAGCTGGACTACTATCCTGTAGTTGAAGACATGTCCGATTTCGTTTTCCATCTGGAGATCTTACATAAACTCAGAAGTGAAGAGTGTGGATATTCGAGTTTTAAAGCACTTTGTACAAAACACTTAAATGCGTCTTTAAAGGTAGTGAAAATCACAAATCAGCTAGTCAAGTTGGCCTTGTCCTTCATTTATTAGTAAACAACTGTCGAAAACTGTGCCTTGAAATGTTCTCGTGATGGGGAGTGCTTTGGATGGCAGGGGTGCTTTTTTCAGTACAACACCAGCCTGATAGCTAAATCGCTTGCCCTTAATTCTTACAGTTTCAGCGGCCCAAGTGTGATGTAGCTTGCAGTTCCAACCAGAGTTGCTATTGAAGTTGTGCAAGGAACTTTTGTTAACCTAAAGTCTACCACAGCCACCAATTTAAAGGATTAATTTAACTGTATCAACAGTGGGACCTGTGATGGTGAACATGTAGCATGTAGTAGCTTGCATTAGCTAACTAGCTAGCTGCCCGTTCGGAGTGCAGTTTCAACCGAGGCTAGGCTACCAAATGAGGCCCGGATGCAATAATTTTTAACATTAAACTTTTTATTTTATTACCATTACATTTGCTTTCTTATGTTAGCTTACCTCGACATCGCGTCCTTTATTTTTAAAGCTTTTAATGCGGTGGTTTTCCAAGCCGGCGTTATCTGCCATGGCTGAACGGGCCTTTTCTCCGGGTGTGTGTTATCCCCTCCGTGAAAGACGAAGCACACTGCTACTGCTCCACAGGAGGACGTAACAGAACGCAGAGTGAGGGGAGGAGTCAAAACCTCCCCTCCTCCCCTCCTCTCCTCTCCTCCCTCCCCGCTGCTGGGCTGTCATGGTTTCCGCTTCTTCACCTGCGATCAAGTCAAAGTACTCCCACCATAACGGAGGATCTCATAATGAACTTGCCACATATTTTAAAAAGCTTTCATCTACAGTCTGACCCTATTAGTCCCATTTTTAACAGAATACATTGGTTAATGTATTGCACAGTGCTGTCAGAGAATAAAAGTTACATTTTCAATCATTCTAGCTATTAAATCCTGCATACTAGACACAAAATCTGTATTCCACGCATCTTTATCTACAATCTGTATTCCGCTTTGATACTGTTGACCACAGTATCCTTATATCACGGTTAGAACACACTACGCAACATTAATGGTTCCATACATAGCTAAATTACATTTCTGTGTTAAGGTTGGAAATAGTGTATCCGTGTCAGTGCCTCTTTCCTGTGGGGTCCCACAGGGCTTGATTCTTGGACACCCTTTTTTTTCACTCTATTGGCTCCAATTGGGTCTGTCCTGAGGAAACATTGGCTTTCATTTCATTGTTATGATGACTGTCAGATTCATCTGCCCTTAAAACCTAACAGTTCATGCACAATTTGTCCAATGTTAAAATGTCTTGATGACATGGCATGGATGGCTTCAATTGTTTTAAGTTTTAATGATCAGAAAACTGAAGTCTTATGTTTAGCTCTAGCTCTACCGCGGTCTCTGATAAATCTTGACTCTCTTCAGCGTTATCTTAAACAGTCTGTTATGAATCTTGGGATGGTTTTAGACTCTGACTTTGTTTAATAAACAGATTAACTCTGTTCCACACACACACAAAAAAGCTTATTCAGGTTAAGGTTAAGCTATAAACGTAAGTCCGTGTTAACCAGATCTGACCTTGGAAAAAAAAGTCCATGCATTCGTTACAACTCGGCTGGACTACTAACACGCTTTATGTTGGGGTCAGTCAGATGTCCCTTTCATGTCTCCAGCTTGTCCAAAATGCTGCAGCTCGGCTCTTAAAAGGAACTTGCAAGTTTGAGCATATTTCACCAGTTTTGTCCTCCCTTCACTGGCTCCCTGTGCGTGTCAGAACTGATTTTAAAATTCTCCTGTTGATCTTTAAGTGCATTACTGGCCTTGCACCCTCATACCTCTCTGACCTACTTAAACCATATGTTCCTTCTCGGGCGCAAAGATCATCTGATCATCTGACCATCTGCTTTTGGTTGTACCAAAAACCAGTGTAGTGAACTAGACCTCCTACATCAGTCTGTCTCTGAAGACCTTCAGGGGACAGGAACTGTTATTTCATTGATTTGAATCCAGAAATACAAATGATCTCATCAAGAGACTATTTAATTGTATCCTGAATTAATCAATTGAAAGAACACTTCTTTTTTATATTATCATTACTATGTTACAATATCTTGATAATCAAAAGTGTGTTTAGTTCATACCATTTCTAATGTTGAAGTAAACCACTCATTTAAATAAACTGTGAAACAGTATTAATGATTTTTAAACCTCATTAGACTTAGATCATACAAGTTAAATGTCTATTTACGAAATAAGTGTGCATTTAGTCTTCTGTCTGAATGAGGAGTGGATTTGATGTCGGTCAAAAGTCAGAGAACAAGTTATGAGAACGAAGTGCCTTGTTTTAAAACTCTCAGACAGTAAATAAGAAACTGGCACCTGCAAACTCTGTCACTTCTTCAAAATATTTTCCTGTCTGTACTAACCATTCTTAAAAACATTTCTGCTGTCTGTTGACTTTTAATAACCCTCTGACATCACTAAAACTCCACCCCTGCTGGTTGTGTTAACCAATCAGGAAGTACCAAGTGACAGGAAGTGGATACCCTTTAAAAGTCAACACTTCTTGGAACTATTCAGTCTTCCTGGAATTTTAAGGCTGACAAGTCTTCCTGGGACTTTCAGTCTAGGATGAGACTCAGTCTTACTGGAAGACTCAGTCTTACGGCGAGTCGTACAGGAACTTTCAGTTCTTACTGAAAGTCTGTTTGGAGTTCTGTCTGGGATTGCAGTCTTGCTGGAGTCTTACAGCTGAACTAAATAGCTGATGAATTGGACCATGTGCCAAGGGTCCCTCCATTTCAGCGGAGTCACAGTATGCCTCGCTGTGAACTCACCCCGAGCATTAAATGCTCTCAACTTCTAAGGAAGCTTATTCTGTTGAACGGAGTACCATCACTACTTCAGACGATTACCAGCCACTCTGACCGGAGACGCTGAAAAGGGAGCGTGAAATGGACCTCTGTACCGGAGCTGATTTATCTTCTGCAAAGGTAAAGAGTCGTCACACCCTGAGGGTGCCGAGGGCTGAGCTGGGGTCGAAAGAAGGGTGCCATTCCGGGTCAACACATTTTCCTTCCTCCATCTAAATCTCCTCTTTAAATCTAAATCTATCTTCTCTGTAAACCTCTTCGCCAGTAAATCAAGCTAGATGCCTTCAGAGATGAATTATTCTCCATCAGTAATCCTCTGTTGTCTTGTTATTTGAACTTGCTAAGTTTATTAATCAGAAACAGATCAGCAAATTGAGTGTACATGTTTGATGTTAAATTTTGATTCTGTTAAATAAATGGCCGCATTTATTCTGGTGGGTCAAAGATAAATGGCGTCTCATGTCACTAATTATACACTCCACTCTCAAATTATCTTGGTCACATGGCAGAATTTTAACTAAAACAAGAAAGAATCTGTTGTTAATTAAACAATTAATATTCTTTGTGCTTGAACTAGCTTTAAGAATAATTAATTAAGTAGTGTCCACAGCGAAAGCTGTCCTGTCATACTACACCAGGTTGAAGCTCAGAGGAGATCGGGCTTTTTCAGTCATTGGCCCTAAACTCTGAAACAATCTGCTCCTGAACATTAGACAGGCCACTTCACTTCCTGCTTTTAAATCTCTCCTAAAAACACATCTGTATTCACTGACGTTTAACACAGTAAGATTTGATTTACTATTTCATTCTCATTGTTTTTCTGTTTAATTTTCAATGCTTTTAATTACATCTTTTTTATTTTTGCTGGCTTAATCTTATTGTTGATGACTTCACATCTACCTTCAACACCATGATTCACCAGACCTTGATGGACAGACTACTCACACTAGAACTAAGTCCTTCCATATGCAGCTGGGTCCTGGACTTCTTAACAAACAGACCACAGTGTAGGGGGATTGGGTCTGGATATATATTGTAAATTATCAGTTATGAGTTAAGCTCATAAGATATGCAGTTATTATGCAAATAACCTTGTTGAGTGGGCACCAATTCTCTTTGAGAGGAAAAATCGTTGGTTACGTACTGTAACCCCAGATTATATAAGTATAGGCGTAGCCCTTAAAGGTTGTTGCTTGTGGGTTTTATCCCATCATGCAAAGCATCGCACTGAAAAAATTAGTCCACGCCCACCTGTTGTGTGGGCCCCACCCGGTCCGTACAAATTACGTTAAGAGCGGGTAATTGGCTCCCAAATAACTTTTATTCTTCAGCCATTTAGGAGCCAGTGAGGCCCGACGCTTAAAGGGCTATACTCATAGAATCTGGGGTTACAGTACGTAACCAGCGTTCTATTTCGTATAGGCTTCGCACTTTAAGGCTGTCGCTGGTGGGTTAAGGGCGAAGCAGATGTAGTCTCCGCCTCACTGGGTCCATTCGAACACCATATGAAGCGCCCGTTTTCCCAAAAATACATCTTGTCACTCAGGTCTCCATGTGCGTGAACACGCATTGCGTAAACACGCATTGCGTAATTACGCGCACCATGCACAGACGCGCACTGCATAATTTTATGCATTCCGAGTGCTTGTACGCCCTGGAAAGGTTTTCAATGGAAAAGAGGAGAGGCTGAAAAAGGCCATGAACAGAGCAGATCCACAGCTCTTCAATATGAACAGATTAATAATAAATTAACTGATTATTAAACAAATTAACTGATTGGTGACAATAGTCATGAACTGATTAGTGACCAAAGAACAAGAACAACAGTCATAACCTGTGACTGATAACAACATCTCACACTGTAATGCATGCAGTCAGATGTGAGTTTAAACGAGACTCCATGCAACAATAATATTCATTCTGTTAAGGCACTAAGGACAGAACGTGTCATGGAACAAGCTGACACATCACATAAATAAAAGCGAATAAATGAACAGGGTGTTTACCGCAGCGCAAATATCCTGCAAAGCAGTCGAAGATTCGATACCTCTGGTCGAGTGTGCCCTGAGGTTATCAGGAGGCTCTAAATCTGATGCTCTGTAGGCTTCAGAAATGGCCTCACACAGCCAGTGTGACAGGCGCTGGGTGGATTACCGGCGACCTGCAGATGCATCTCTATAGTGCACAAACAAATGTTGAGTCTGACGCAATGCCGCCGTGCATGCTAAGTAACACGTCAACGCACGTACAGGGCAGAGAAGATGGAAAGATGATTCTTCTTCTGATTTGTGGGGAGGAGGGAAAAATCCCTCCAACGATATCGCTCTTGATTTAAATGAGCTTGTGATGTTTTTAGGCATAAACGCTGGATTAGGCCTCAGATCAGCTGAGCTGCCATCAGCCTGAATTCTGAGACATGACGGAGCGACAGAGAGGGCAGTTAAATCACTCACCCTCTTAGTGGATGTTAAAACCAGCAGCAGGGCTGTTTTAAGAGACAGGAATTTAATCGGAACCTGATCTAGTGGCTTGAATGGAGCTTTGATCAGGGCTCACAGAACCAGCGTTAAATCCCACTGTGGAGAAAGTGGGCGTGAAACAGGCCTGTGTCTCTGTACACCTTTTAAAAAAAAGCTTCATCAGCGGATGATTAAAAGCTGTTCGGTCCCCGAAACCTTTGTGACTAGATGAGATGGCTGCAGCGTACGTTTTAATCGTGTTGAACGCCAGATTTCTGTCCATCAGCTGCTGTAGAAAGGACAGCACGCCACCTAGTGGACATGAGGTGACCTCTACACCTTTCTCTGTACACCAGCGCTGAAAATCTGCCCACTTTGATGTGTACAGTGCTGTGGTGGAGGTAGCACGTGAATCCTGGATTATGCGCACTACATCTTGGGAGAGACCCATCCTCTCTAAGCGGATCTGCTCAGCGGCCAGACCCAAATGTGCTGGCCTATTTCTGGGTAACTCCTGATCTCTTCTCCCACCTGAAGGAGAGCATCCTCCCTTAACGGCAGTTTCCATAGGCGCCCCAATAACAGGCGTTGTAGAACTGGGAACCATGGGGCGTTCACGCACTCGGGAGCCACCAGGAGGGCTGTCAGTCCCTCCTCATGAACTCGGTTCAGAAACCGTGATATCAGAGGGAGTGGGGAAAATGCGTAAAGAAGCATTTTGGGCCACGGGCTGTGAGCAAACACGTCCACCCCTAGCAGTGGTTCGTCTCGCGGGCTCAATGAGAACCATAGTTGACACTGAGCATTCTCTCATGTTGCAAACAGGTCCACGGCCGCTTTGCCAAATTTCTGCCATGTCTGAGCCATCAGCTCTGGATGGAGGTTCCAGTCCCTGTGACGCGGACCAACCCTGGACATCACATCCGCCCCTATGTTCAGAACACCGGGGATGTACACTGCTCTGATGGAGAGCAGAATTTGGTGTGCCCAACACAGCAGCCGTCTCGTAATGTGTAACATTTGGGCTGAGTGCACACACCCTGCCGGTTTATGTATGCTGCAGTCACCTTGTTGTCTGTGTGAATCAGAACATGTTGATTCCACAGCACAGGAGCAAAGTGTTGAATCACATTCAAAACCGTGCGACATTCCAAAACATTTATATGAGCTGCTGAGTGGGGTGACCACAGCGCCCCCACAGCTTCATACATGCATGTGCCTCCCCAACCTGACAGGGACGTGTCTATGAAGACTGACACGTGTGACGTATGTCTGCTGATGGGAACTCCCTCTGACAGAGCAAGAGGGTTTCCCCATTGTCTCTGGTCGCTTCTCACAGAGGGGGTCACAGCGATCAACCGTCTCTTCTGCCTCACCAGATCCACACGCAAATGAGTGAACCACCTCTCGAGACTGTCATGTTTGTAGTATGTCTTGACCCCAAGTGGCAGACCGGACAGAAAACAGAAACAGAGTTATCGAAAAAAAATCTCTTTATTTACAGGTGCGGGGCTGTTGAGGGAGAAGAGGACAATGGTGAGTAATGGATTTGTAAAGTTGAACCTCTTAAAGGAAAAGATAGTCATTCTTTCTCTTACTGAAAAACAAGTCCTTGTTGTGGCAGAGTCCATGAGGGAAGAAGAGTCCTTGGTTCTACTAGAGGTTCCTGGATGAGAGGCGAGGATCATTGGAGAGAGGATCAGTTTAGTAGAAGTTCCTTTTCCTGGTAGTAGTTTTCAAGCATGGCTTCCTTGAAGAGACACGGATCCCGGTGAATGAGCATCCACGATACACGAAGGCCTAAGAAGGCTGAGTGGAGTCCAAGGCTAGGAAGTCACAGTGGCTTGGTAATGTTCCGGCGTCGAAGGAGTGTCTGGCTGAGGCTTTTAAGCTCCTCCAGCATCGTCCCTCAGAATCAGGTGCAGGTGTGTGGTGGTTGATTGTGGAAACTGCTGCTGCTGTGAAAGAGAGAGAGTGTGGCAGACAGAAACAGAAATCCTACAGAGACGTTGCATGTGGAGTAAGCCTAATGGGATCACCGTGTGAGCTGACGACATCGCTCCTAACAACTTCATGACAGAAAAGGCTGTTACAACTCTGCCCGGTTTCACGTGGCGGAGCTGGTCCTTTAGAGCTTCGGTTCTCATCTGAGATAAGCGAGCCCTCATAGTGACCGAGTTTAGCTCCACTCCCAAATAAACGATCGTCTGGGCCGGGAGAACTGAACTATTTTCCCAGTTTATGGTGAAGCCCAGATTTCAGCGTCTGAGTTTGCACTGCTGTCTCCTGTCTGTAATGGGTCAGCAGCAACAGATCATCCAGATAAAACAGAATTCTCATCCCTGCTCTGTGTAGCAGCTGCAGAGCCGACTCCACATATTTTGAAAACGTGCATGGCGCGAGGGAATACCCGAATGGAAGTCTGTTGTATTGATACTGGGTCCCTTGAAAGGAGAAGCGCAGGAACTTTCTGTGCTTTGGAATGATCGGGATGTGGAAGTAGGTGTCTTTCAGATCGATAGAGGTAAACCAGTTGTTTTGCTGAATGTTGTCTAACAATTGTCTGGTTGTCAACATGTGAAATTGTCTCTCCATGATCGATTTGTTGAAAATTGACAAATCTAAGATGGGTCTCATCCATCCAGTCCGTTTTAGGACCAGGAAGTAACGTGAGAGTAGAACCCTGTGCTTTCCTCTCCTTCTGGAACCCTGGAAATTACATTTTTCACCAGAAGTTCCTGAACGTCTGCGTGGAGGAACGAGATCTGTTCTGGAGATGACAGAATCGTCTCTAAAATTCCTCCAAACGGGGTGGTGGGGGGTGGTGGGGGGTGGGTGTTGAGCTGCAAACTGCAGCGTGTATCCCCTGCTGATAAGGCGGTTCATCCATCTGTCTAGAGCGCACGCTCGTTGCCACTCCGCGTAACGTTCGGGGAGCGGACGCGCGTTTCTGTGCTGCGTCATGTTTTTTACGGACGCCAACCGATTTACAGCCTATACCGCCGTCATGTGCTGCGAAGGCGTGCTCCGAGCATCCCAAGGTGAGAATGAGATGATCAGGAATGGTCCAACAGCTGCTTAAAAATGGTACCAGCCCAGATGTTCCAGTTACTGAGAGGCTGAAGTATTCTCAAAGTTCACTTGTCATCTTAGAGGGATGAGGGTCCATATGGGAGTCAGCTGGGATTTACCACTCCTGCAGTGTGATGGTTCTGGTTCAGTCAGGTTCTGTGTCTTTCTCTCGTCCTGAGACATCTGCAGAAATGATGCTTCTCTCCTCTCTGAGTCCAGTGCAGAAACTGGGTTTCTTCTCTCCAGTTCTCTTGTGCAGAAGTGTGTTTCTCTCTGGAGTTTTCTCTCTAAAACTCCCGTGAAGTCTTCTGAGACGGAGCCTCAGTGAAGTGTGTAGCAGAAGTTGTAGAAGTAGATGCTTGTGAAAAAGTGCCAGAAGTGAAACTTAACTGTCTGTGTTTTTAGAGATGAGGGTCCACCTCTCGGAAGAGGGATGGTTCTAACTCTTGGCTTTGTTAAATAAAATCTAAAGTCCACTTTTCTCTCTGCCTTAAAAGTTTTTCCTTTTAAAAGCGAAAATAAGACTAATGTTTTATCTTGAAGAAAAATGACTTAAAACACACATTTTCATGAATAAACATTCATGTATAAAATAAAACAGAAATGATATCTTGGAATTAATAACATGCAATGTTTCACCAAAAGGTGTCGCTGTCCATCTCCTGAAAAGAAAATGTCATTAAACAAAGGGGTTCTTATGGCGGGGCAGCACAGTGGTGCAACTGGTAGAACTGCTGCCTCTCAGTGAGCAGGTCCTTGGCCCAAACCCCGGTCGAGGGGCCTTTCTGGGTGGAGTTTGCATGTTCTCTCTGTGCATGAGTGGGTTTTCTCCGGGTGCTCCGGTTTCCTCCCACAGACCAAAAACATGCATGTTAGGCTGATTGGTAACTCTAAATTGTCCTTAGGTGTGAGTGATAGAGTGAATTGTTGTTTGTCTCATTTGTCTCTATGTGTCCCTGTGATGGAACCTGCGACCCGTCCAGGGTGTACCCCGCCCCTCGCACAGTGATTGCTGGACATGGGCACCGGCAACCCCCGTGACCCAAAATGGAAGAAGCAGGTAAAGATAATGGATGGATAGATGGTTCTTATGGTGTTATCTTCATGGGAACCATTCTGGGTCAAGTACTCCTTTTCGTTAAAGGAAGATATCAAAGTAGAACAACAAAGTCCATGCTTAATAATCCATGTATAAAATCCAAGATTTTTCAGTCAGGTCATCTGGACAGTTTCTTTTTTTGTGCTGAACACACAAAAAAAGCATAAAAAAAAAAAATAAAAAAAACTGTCCAGATGACCTGACTGAAAAATGTTGGATATCAAAGTAGAGTTCGGATGTTTCAAAAACTCCCAAGGTCAGTTGAACCAAAAATGAGTTCATATTGGCAGTGAAGTTAACACAGTGACAGTTTTTCTATTATTACATTAGTGTCAACTAAGAAGTTTGTGAGCTGAGTTGAACACCTGTAAAAACAATGTCTGTTTGTTCCCAAGGGAATAGATGAATCTTACTTTTAACAGTTTCAAACACAAACACATGAATTATGTTTGTTTGAGATGAGGTAAACTGTTTTCTGAGATGAGGTGTTCTTTTCGGAGGTGGTGTTCCCCTACACCAGTCTGTGAGGATCCACAACTTCTCCTCCTCCACCATAATTTTTAGCACTGGTTCGCCTCAGGGCTGTGTGTTGAGCCCTCTCCTGTTCACTCTGCTCACATATGACTGTGTACCTACCCATCCAGGCTGTCACATTGTAAAGTTTACAGATGATACAGTGGTGGTTGGATGCATCACAAACAACGATAAGTCCATCTACAGGCAGGAGGTGGAACACCTGGAGAGCTGGTACAGGAAGAACAACCTTCACATCAGTGTGAAGAAGACGAAGGAGATGGTCATATGGTCATGGATTTCAGATGGAACAAACCCCCCCCCCCCCCCCCACACACACACACACACACACACACATCTGAATATAGGATGATTTTTTTTTTTCTCTCTCTGTGCTCCGGTGAAGACAGACGTGTCTTCCTGTGCAAACTTACTGTATCTCAACTCCTCCTGGAATGTTTAGAAAAAACAAAGACACTTTGTCTGTCTCTTCAACCCTCCCTTCCCCAAGGCCGTGGACATGTGACAGAACCTCAACCGAGCTGATGATAAATAACACCTCTTATCTGGACAATGGCTGAGATGGGGGGCTCTGGACTATGCTACAACCTTCCCTTAAAAGTCAATGTCTTCACCGGCCCAAATGTACATGTATCATATATATTTGTGTTGCTTTGCAGTGGTAGTTTTTTTTTTAATGCCTCAAACCGTGTCCTGTCTAGGACAAGGTGTGAGAGATCTTATTTTTATACCGCCTCTTCTCATGTTTTCTTCCGTTTTTTCATCATAGCAAAACTATTATTTTGAGGAAGAATAAGAGAGGCGCGCTAATTAGCAGCAGCTTTGTGCACTACGTCCATTTTTCGGACAACTGTACGTACATGTTCTTGTTGTATCTCGGTGCAATGACAATAAAGCTTATTCTGATTCTGATCTGTGGTGGATGTGGTCTCCAGCTACAAGTACTTGGGTGTACACATGAATGACAACCTCAGCTGGAGCAACAACACCACCAGCCTGATCAAGAAAGTTCATCAGAGACTCTACTTCCTCAGGCGGCTGAGACGAGCTGGTCTGGGAAGCTCAGTCCTCACCTCCTTCTACAGGTGTGCAGTGGAGAGCATCCTGTGCTCCAGCATCAACGTGTGGCATGGAGGCTGCACAGCTGCAGAAAGAAAAGCTTTGCAGAGGGTGGTGAAGGCTGCACAGAAGTCTGTTGGAGTCAGTCTCCCCATCACAGACATCTACACCTCTAGATGCAGGAAGAGGGCCACCTGCATCATGAAGAACTCCACTCACCCAGCAAACACACTTTTTGCCCCAGTCCCCTCAGGCAGGAGGTTGAGGAGCATTACAGTGCCTTGCGAAAGTATTCGGCCCCCTTGAACTTTTCAACCTTTTGCCACATTTCAGTCTTTAAGCATAATGATATAAAATTTTAATTTTTTGTGAAGAATCTACAATAAGTAGGACACAATCGTGAAGTGGAATGAAATTTATTGGATGTGTCAAATTTTTTAACAAATAAAAAACTGAAAAGTGGGACGTGCAATATTATTCGTCCCCTTTACTTTCAGTGCAGCAAACTCACTCCAGAAGTTCAGTGAGGATCTATGAATGATCCAGTGTTGTCCCAAATGACTGATGATGATAAATAGAATCCACCTGTGTGTAATCAAGTCTCCTTATAAATGCACCTGCTCTGTGATAGTCTCAGGGTTCTGTTGAAAGCGCAGAGAGCATCATGAAGACCAAGGAACACACCAGGCAGGTCCGAGATACTGTTGTGGAGAAGTTTAAAGCCGGATTTGGATACAAAAATATTTCCCAAGCTTTAAACATCCCAAGGAGCGCTGTGCAAGCAATCATATTGAAATGGAAGGAGTATCAGACCACTGCAAATCTACCAAGACCCGGCCATCCCTCTAAACCTGGTGTGCCCAACCAGTCGCCCGCGAAGCGAAACCTTGACTTGTATTCTCACAGACATAGTCTCGCGAGTTTTGGGTGCGGTGACACAGCGCTCTCACGAGACTTTAGGCTCAGTAGTGGAGTAATGTCGGTGCGCAGAAAACATGGATGGAAAACTAGCGAACAAGCAAACGAAAACTTGTTATTTTCACACAGAGTGGGAGGAGGAGTATCCATCCATCCATCCATCCATTATCTTTACCCGCTTATTCCATTTTGGGTCACTGGGGTCACTGGTGCCCATGTCCAGCAATCACTGTGCGAGGGGCGGGGTACACCCTGGACGGGTCGCAAGTCCATCACAGGGACACATAGAGACAAACGAGACAAACAACCATTCACACTTTCACTCACACCTAGGGACAATTTAGAGTTACCAATCAGCCTAACATGCATGTTTTTGGTCTGTGGGAGGAAACCGGAGCACCTGGAGAAAACCCACGCATGCACGGAGAGAACATGCAAACTCCACCCAGAAAGGCCCCTGGACCGGGGTTTGAACCAGGGACCTACTCGCTGAGAGGCAGCAGCTCTACCAGTTGCGCCACCGTGCTGCCCAGGAGGAGTATTTTTTTGTTTATTCTAATTCGAAGTCCATTTGCCTCATCTGTAATTCGAGCGTTGCCTGACCCAAAAAGTGTAACTTGGAGCGGCATTTCAAGACGATGCACAAACGGTTTGAGACAGATTTCCCTCTTAAAAGTTCTTTACGGACTCAGAAAGTGCGGGAGCTAAAAAACAAGCTTGCAGCCCAGCAATCAGTCTTCACTCGGCCCAGCACAAAAGGTAAAGCTGCTACGATAGCTTCCTACCGTGTTAGCCGCATCCTGGCTCAACATAAGAAGCCTTTCAGCGATGGACAAGTTATGAAAGAAGCGTTTATTGAGGCTGCAGATGCGCTTTTTCATGATTTTAAAAATAAAAGTGAGATCGTAGCTGCTATTAAAGACGTGCAGTTGTCCAGACAAACAGTGACACGGCGATGTGAGGGAATGGCTGTGGATGTGGAGGAGCAGCTAAAAAAGAACGTGGAACAATGTGAGTGTTTCTCTCTTCAGTTTGATGAGTCGACAGACATGGTGGATGTAGCCCAGCTGTGTGTTTTTATCAGAATGGCCTTTGCAGACATGAGTGCAAAAGAGGAGCTGCTCACCATCTTGCCTTTGAAGGGACACACAAGAGGAGAAGATATTTTTAATGCGTTTATGGAGTTTGTTAATAAAAGCAACTTGCCCCTCTTTAAACTAATTTCTATAACAAGTGATGGCGCTCCAGCAATGACTGGTCACACCAGTGGATTTGTTGCACTCTGCAAGCAGAATGATGCTTTCCCAGACATTTTGCACTATCACTGCATCATCCACCAACAGGCCCTGTGTGGGAAGATTTTAAACATGAAGGAAGTGATGGATGTTGCCATGAAAACTGTGTGCTCTATAAGGGCCAGGAGTCTGCAGAGGAGGTTGTTCCGGGCTCACTTGGAGGAGGCAGGAGCAGACCACACAGACCTGCTGCTGCACATGGACGTCAGGTGGCTAAGCAGAGGTACATTTCTGGACAGATTCAGTGAGCTGTTGCCTGAGATCAGGGATTTTCTGAAGCTGTCAGATCATGGTGAACATTCAAAACTAGAGGACACCCAGTGGCTTTTGGATTTAGCCTTCCTCACAGATCTCACCAGCCTGCTCAATGAACTGAATTTGGAGCTTCAGGGAAAGGACAAAAACATAATCCACATGATCAGTTCTGTGAGCACCTTCAAAAGCAGGCTGCAACTGCTCACAAGTCGGCTGCAACGCAGGGACCTGCGAAACTTCCCACACATAGAGGCAGAGCTACAGCGCCAAGGGAAAGAGGTCCCACAACTGGACAGTGCACACTATTCTAAGCAGGTTCAGAGCATCTCAGCAGAATTTGAGAGACGATTTACTGACTTTTCCTCCATCGAGCCTGTTACCAGCTACATGTGTTATCCTTTTGGAAATGTTGATGTGGATGACATTGTGTCCAAATTGGTGTCCGTGTTTCAGCTGGACAGCTCTGGTGTTGAAAATGAGGTGTTGACTCTGCAAAATGACATTGGGATCAAATCCAGAGCATCACCTGGTGTGGATGGAGAGTTCTGGAGTCTGCTGTCCGAAGAAAAGTATCCTAACATCCGAAGATGTGCTTTGAACTTAACAGCACTTTTTGGATCTACCTACCTGTGTGAGTCTGCTTTTTCACACATGAAAATCATCAAGTCCAAAAACAGATCCACAATGAATGATGATCATCTGGAGACCTGCCTGCGCCTCGCAACCACCTCATACTGCCCATCTTATGAGACCCTGGCCTCCTCCTCTCAGTGTCAGAAGTCCCACTAAGGTAGAGACACATTTATTTTATACAGCTTGCATAAAAAGTTGTCTCCTATAGACACATCATGTTCTGTTTTATTTACTTTAAAGAAGTGAGGAGTAGGGATTGATGAAAAATTATGTTTGTTGATAATGAGACTGGAAGAGTAGCTCTCGGCAAATTGCCGACTTTAAAAGTAGCTCTTGGTTCAAAAAAGGTTGGGCACCCCTGTTCTAAACTTTCATCTCGAACAAGGATAAGACTGATCAGAGATGCAGCCAAGAGGCCCATGATCTCTCTGGATGAACTGCAGAGATCTACAGCTGAGGTGGGAGAGTCTGTCCATAGGACAACAATCAGTCGTACACTGCACAAATCTGGCCTTCATGGAAGAGTGGCAAGAAGAAAGCCATTTCTCAAAGATATCCATAAAAAGTTTTGTTTAAAGTTTCCCACAAGCACCTGGGAGACACACCAAACATGTGGAAGAAGGTGCTCTGGTCACATGAAACCAAAATCGAACTGTTTGGCCACAATGCAAAACGATATGTTTGGTGTAAAAGCAACACAGCTCATCACCCTGAACACACCATCCCCACTGTCAAACATGGTGGTGGCAGCATCATGGTTTGGGCCTGCTTTTCATCAGCAGGGACAGGGAAGATGGTCAGAATTGATGGGAAGATGGATGGGGCCAAATACAGGACCATTCTGGAAGAAAACCTGTTTGAGTCTGCAAGAGACCTGAGACTGGGACGGAGATTTATTTTCCAACAAGACAATGATCCAAAACATAAAGCCAAATCTACAATGGAATGGTTCACAAATAAACGTATCCAGGTGTTGGAATGGCCAAGTCAAAGTCCAGACCTGAATCCAATCGAGAATCTGTGGAAAGAGCTGAAGACTGCTGTTCACAAACGCTCTCCATCCAACCTCACTGAGCTCGAGCTGTTTTGCAGGAAGAATGGACAAGAATTTCAGTGTCTCCATGTGTAAAACTGATAGAGACATACCCCAAGAGACTTGCAGCTGGAACTGCAGCAAAAGGCGGAGCTACAAAGTATTAAAGCAAGGGGGACGAATAATATTGCACGCCCCACTTTTCAGTTTTTATTTGTTAAAAAAGTTTGACACATCCAATAAATTTCATTCCACTTCACGATTATGACCTACTTGTTGATTCTTCACAAAAAAATTTAATTTTTAATATGTTTATGTTTGAAGCCTGAAATGTGGCAAAAGGTTGAAAAGTTCAAGGGGGACGAATACTTTCGCAAGGCACTGCAAGTGTAGAACCACTAGACTGAGGAACAGCTTTTACCCTTAAGCTGTTAAGACTCATGAATCTCTAACCAGAATGATCACTGTGAAAAATCACATCATGTTGCTGCTGATCTGTTTCATGTTGCTGCTGATCTATTTCATGTGTGCTCATCTGCTCACACACTCATGTTCATGCTGCTGTTTGATGTAATGTTTTTTTTATGCTACTGGTGCTTAGTGTATATGTAGTTGATGTTTTTCTTAGTTTATATCTTTGATCTTATTACCGTTTTTCATTTACATTTTAATTTCATTCCACCACATGTAACATGTACCACATGATGCGAATGACAAAGAACCTTGACCTTGCCTTTGGTAACAACTGCTGTTTGAAATGTGCTTTATATATAAATTTAACTTATCAAAAACAAAAGACGAGCAAAAAAATGACACCTCAAAAGTTTTATTAATGAATCAACAATAACGTTTGGGTTTGTACATCGTCAGTGCAAATTAAAACAAGCGTTTGAAATATATGACTGTCACACTTCAGCAGCAGATATGTATTGCAGATACAACACAACATGTTACATGTGTAGATATATCTCTAAACAGAGACGACCAGCCCAGCTCTGGTAAACATTTGGTTATGTAAATAAATTGATATTTCAGGATGTGAAAAGGCCTGTTCAGAAGAGTGATTTGAAAAGGGATTGTGATATACATTTCAGTTTGTAAAGAGTTTCTCAGCACCATCAGACAAGAACGTCGCCTGGAATGTGAACTGCTTTACAAGTGCTTGTATTTTAAAACAACTCTGTAAATCTTTTTTTTAAAAAGCTCAGAATAAAAGCGTCCTTATGCTCACTTCCAATGACTCTCCCCTCAATACTCTACCCGCTCTTGCAGATCCCCCCCCTCTAAAAAACACATCACATCAATTTGATCTGGAAGTGAAATAAATAGAAATAAATATAGGACGTATGCTGATGTCAGTTGAGACTTTTCAAGATTAAAAATTAAAAAGAAGATTAAAAACAATCAAACATGGCTTCAGATCCTGAACGAGGGAACATTTTACCGTTGCACAGCCTGGCATCCATCACTGTGAAGGCGAGCAGCAATGGAAAGTTGTTTTGTTAACAAAGACTAATTACCACAGACACAAGGCAATTACTTTACAGGTTGTTTTTCTGAACAGGTTCCGAAAGCTCACCATAACAGAGTAATAAGAAATCTTTTAGTGTAGAGCAGCAGAAAGGAGACGGGGTAATCTGTAGAAACAACATGAGATGCACTCAAGCCACATATGATAATATCTCGTCAAAGTCAAGCTGTAGTGTCACACACGTTTATATAGGACTCAGAGGTTAGGGTCAGCAACACAGACAGAGGCTAAAGTGTTGATTTAGAAGATTTGCTGCTCAAAGAGAATCTTCTCAAATCCTTGTGGAGGAGTGTGATAGAAGTCACTAAACTGGCAGTCTAAGATGGCGCTGTCATCCACTGGAAAAGAAGGTAAAACACATTAAGACACAATGTTAGACTTTATATGTACACAAATTATAATTAGATTTTCCTCTAAAGGACTAAACTCAGATTCTACTGATTAACAAACTACATTTTTCTGCTACAGTTAAGCATCATTTGGCAGTAAAACGGCTTAGTGGTTAGTGCTGTTGCCTCATAGCAAGGTCTTCCTGTGTGGACTTTGTATGGACTCCTTGTGTATGTGTGGGTTTACGCTGGTTACTCTGGTTTTCTCCCAGAGTCCAGAAAACATGCCTGTTTAGGCTGCCTTAAGGCCCAGACCTCCCTTGAGAAAGAAATCTGTGATCTCACTGGGTATTGCTTAGTTAAAATTAAATAAATAAAATATAATAAAATAATAAAACAAGCATACAAAAGAAAACAAAAGACTTGCTTTGTTGGAGGGACATTACCAGAGAAATGAATCTGCAATAAAGAGCAGTATAAACATAAACAGGACTCTGGAACTAGCCCTAATGACACTAATAATTTTACTTTCACACTTAAAAAAAGTTACAGCTGTAAAAAAAAAAAAAGAACATAAAATTAGTTAATCTTTGAAGAGATCTGTAAATCCTTGGATTTTTCCTTCTGTGTCAAAATATGTTAGTGGTTTTATATAATGCTTTAGTGGTACAAACTAGATCTGAACAATTAATTGCATTTGTGATAATAGCGCAATATGATAAAATGAGATATTCTAATCGCAAAGGCTGCGATTTGACTGGTCATGTGATCTGGTTACGTGACTTGCGAGTGAGCGGAGCAGAGCAGAGCTGGGAGCAGGAAAGTCAACACTGCGCTTTAACCAGTTGCACAATGGCGTCAGGCTCGACAGAAGCTGATAAAGTTTGGTACCAAAGAGGAGCAGCATGTCCCTTGTTTGGAATTATTTTGTCTATAAAAAAGAAGACGCTGCGCAACGACATGTGTCGTGCAGAACCTGCCTTGCTGCTGTTGCTACCTCTCGAGGTAACACCACGAATCTTTATCAACACGTAAAAAAACACCACAAAGACATTTATGATGGTTTCATGCCAACGACCAGTGCTTCAACTTAAAGTAAGCAAAGCACCAGCTGACAGGATCACTGTCTGAACTGTTGGAAGGTATTACTCTGCATGAACATAATTCAAAACTGCACGTGGAAATAACTTGAGCAATAACGGAGTTCATAGCAAAAGACATGATGCTCATTAATATAGTGACCAAGCCTGAGTTTACAGCTTTGATAAACACAGTGGATAAGTGGTACAGAATGACCTCGCGCACACATTTTAGCCAAGTTGCCATCATGGAGCTACACAACTAATGCAGAAACAGAGTTACAGCGGAGCTGAAAACAGTGGAGTCTTTTGCAACTGAAACAGATTTAATGTTTGTGTTCAATGAAAAATACTTGAGAAGACGACATTGAAAAATAATTGCATATTAAATCACAATAGAGGTGAAAAATCACAATTAGAATATTTTCCAAAATCATTCAGCTCTAGTATAAACAGACAACACCTAACTACGTTTTCCTAGCTAGGTGAGCATACCCAGATTAGAGTCTGGTTCTTTGTATACCTCACCACTGAGCTGGCTGAACAGACAGCACCTCCTCTGAGCCAAGGGTGACTGGGAAAACTCACGATTTAAATACACTTTATATGGTGCAGTTCTGTTGGATCAATAAAGTTCTATCTTATCTTATGTTATCTTAAAAAGCAAAAAAAAAAATGAAAGAACATAACTTTTAATAATAGTATTGTTGATACCAATATATATATATATATATATTTTTTTTTTATTTTTTATATTTTTTTTATTAAATTACAGATAAGATTTGTGCATTTAGTTTTTTTTTCCTTCTTAGAATTAGTCAGATATGCGTGGATGTTTGCTCAACTTACAAAAAACAACCTGTTCAAAAAAATATATTTTCTGGTTTTGTTTTTAAGTCAGCCGTGGCAAAGGTTTGTAGTCCTTCGTTGTTTTGGTTCTTAGTCGTTCTGAATGAAAATTGAAAGTGGTGCATTTGTTCCATAAACAGTGCTATTCCTGAGAATGCATAAATGTTGACATAGCAAACCTGACAGCTCTGATGCTAAAAAAGGTTGTTGTTCAAAGACAGTACTACTGCGAACAAATTTATAGTATGAAACTATGAGCAAACGCTTTCCAAGCACCTTACTGAAAATTTTATTTGCTGACGTTAATCTGTAGTTAATAATAATAATAATAATAATAAAGCTCTTTAAAACAACCACAGCTGCAACAAAGTGCTGTACACATACAATCAAGAATGTTTAAACACTTAAAAATAAAATAAAACAGTTGTTAAAACATTAAGATCAATAAAAACAATACAAACAGCGCAGAGCAAATTCAGTGTGTGCTAAAAGCCGGGGAGTAAAATGTGTTTTTAAAAGAGTTTTAAAACTGGACAGTGACGGCCGGAACTCGTCTGATGGGAAGAGGGAGATCGTTCCACAGTCTTGGAGCAGCAACAGAAAAAGCTCTGTCCCCTCTGAGCCTCCGTTTGGACCTCGGTACCTCCAGGAGCAGCTGATCAGCTGATCTGAGGCACTGAGCAGGAGAGTATGGGTGAAGCAGCTCAGAGAGGTAGGACGGAGCAAGACCATTTATCCATCCATTATCTTTACCCGCTTATTCCATTTTGGGTCACGGGGGTCGCTGGTGCCCATGTCCAGCAATCACTGTGCGAGGGGCGGGGTACACCCTGGACGGGTCGCAAGTCCATCACAGGGCCACATAGAGACAAACGAGACAAACAACTATTCACTCTCTCATTCACACCTAGGGACAATTTAGAGTTACCAATCAGCCTAACATGCATGTTTTTGGTCTGTGGGAGGAAACCGGAGCACCCGGAGAAAACCCACGCATGCACGGAGAGAACATGCGAACTCCACCCAGAAAGGCCCCTGGACCGGGGTTTGAACCAAGGACCTGCTCGCTGAGAAGCAGCAGCTCTAAAAACAAATAAAAGAATCTTAAAATGAACTCTAAAATGAACAGGCAGCCAGTGGAGTGAAGCCAGAGTGGGGGTGATGTGCTTCCTCTTATGAACTCGTTAAAAGCTGAGCAGCAGCGTTCTGGACCAACTGGAGGCGTCTGAGGGAGGACTGGCTGACTCTGAGGTAAAGAGCGTTGCAGTAATCCAGCTGAGAGGTGACGAAGGCATGGATTACTGTTTCCAGCTGTTGTTTTGTAAGGATGGGCTTTACCTTAGCCAGCTGTCTGAGGTGATCAAAACTGGTCTTGACCACCGCTCCAATCTGGGAATCTAATTTAAAATCACTGTCCATTTAAAACCCAAGTTAGAAACAGTTCTCTTTACATGTGGTGCCAGAGGGCCCAGATCCACAGGGCAAGGTTCACAGGAGCCACTAGGACCAAACACCATCACCTCTGTCCTGATGCATGCTCAATAATCCAGGTAGAAAAACCTAAAGAAGTTAAGTCTGGTCCTCTGGACATTCAAAAAACAAAACAAAGCAAAACAAGCAAACAAACAAAAACAAAAAAAATAGAAATGTTTCATCTTTCATCACTTCTGTTTTCCTTTCATTAACATTTTAAAAGTTTACAGACATCCAGGCTTTGATGTCTTCAAGACACTAACTGAGGGGGCACCTTTCTTTTTTAGTGGCATATAGATCTGACTATCATCTGCATAGCAGTGAATAAAGACCATGCTTTCTGAGGATTGAGCCCAGAGGAAACAGGTAATTATAAAGTTAAGAGTAAAACAAGAAAAGAATAAGATCCACTTCAAAACTGATTTCATTAACTAGCTCAACATCAAACTAAACATGGACGCTGATCAATAACTACATCCATCAATTCTTTACACAGGATTTTTAAAAAAGATTTATTTAAGTATAGCAGCTAATGAAAAACTTTCAGAACAATAAATGGACATGTGCTGCCCTCTTGTGGAAAAACCTGTTTAACTGACAAAGGACTGCATCTCTCTCTCTCCACTATCTCCAAATAAAATTGTTGTTGATCGAGACTCTGAATGTTACCAATAAATCTAACATTTTAAGTTGGGACCACTTTTAAATTTGTCCATTTAAAAAAAAAATCTACTCTTTGTGTATGGCCCTGTAAACACAGAAAACATATTTCTTCCACTTAACAATAAACCCATCTTAAGGGATAACATTGGTATTTTTTGAAGCATACGACACCAAGAAATAAACTTACCATACACAACTGGATAAACGGTGCCTCGGATCCCTGAAGCAGGACAGTGCATGTTCTTTCCATTGAGATATAAATTCAGCTCCACGTGATCGTAAGTTAGGCCCTGAGGAGCACAAATAAACATGTGAGCACATTAAACACCAGTAAAATTGTGTTAAAATATGAAAGAAATGCACTGTATTTTCACTGAAAGGGGAAAACAGATAAAACGTGATTCCATCCCACAGCTTTACTGGGATCTTCTCCCATCATCAGACTTTTTTTCTGCTGAGCCGCGACTGCTTCAAGTTTTAATGCTCACATATCATCCTAATACCACGACTCCTTCATCCAAGAAGAAGATGAGTCGTTTTTGTGCAAAAAGTGCTAGAAAACAGAAAATGAACGAGTCGTGTTTTAAAATCAGAAAAAATGCTAAAGCAGTAGTATAAACGCATCATTCAGGAATTTCTGTAAACAACATTTCAGAGCATTGCTACTTGGTAACTGTTAAACATCTCAGACAAAAACTGGTCACAAAATGTTAAACCCCTCTGATACAAGTTAAGAATTTGAGAGAATATGTTTGTCTGAATTACTTAAATTATTAATAAGAATGAATATAGAGGTTATTTGTCAGATATTTTGGCTGCTGTTCTGGGAAAAAAAAATGGTAATAATAATGTGCATGCGGGTTTTCCACATGTGCTCGTGCAGACTGTATTCAAAAACACACAATCCTAAAATGTGTTTGTTCGATTACAATGATTTTTTTTGTTCAAATGTATGTAGGAGGGAAAATCCAAATGAAGTTCAATGTAGAGAACTTTTGAAGAAAGCAGATGAACAAACATGTAAGCTTTTCTTTTCTGTGTGACTTAGTTTTAACTAAAACAAATTAACAGACAAAAAGGGTGCATCAAACATGTGATTCTGATTCAAACGTGATTCTTTACATGTGACTCTTGACCTGCCATTGTGTATCTATTCCTCTCAAATCCAGCCGGTCAAAGCAGATGGACGCTTGTCCAGAGCCTGGTTCTGCTAAAGGTTTCTTCCTCATGAGGGAGTTTTTTCTTTCTACTGTCGCCTTCACGCTTGCTCAAGATGAGAGTTCTGTGATGGAGTTAAAGTCAAAGCAGTCTGCTCCTCAGATAAATAATGTTAAATTATTATTTTTATATATGAATAATTCTGTTCAGTGCCCTGAGATGACTTCTGTTGTGACTTGGCACTATATAAATAAAGTGAATTAAATTGAATCAAAATGTGTTAAAAATGCACTTTTGTAACAAAAAAAAATCATTAAAAGTGTAGTAAATTATAAAAAGGTACAGTGATGTGATACATGACGTGATACCAGAGACAGAAGGTCTGTTTGAGGGTGTAATCACTAAAAGGCACATCACTGTTATCGTTTAGTGTAAATTTATTTGATTAAAATATCCATCCATCATCTTTACCCACCTTCCTTTTTGGATCGAGGGGGTCGCTGATGCCCGTGTCCAGCTATCGATGTGTGAGAGGTGGGGGACACCCTGGACAGGTCTCCAGTCCATCACACAGACAAACGAGACAAACAATCATTTACTCTCTCACTCACACCTAGGGACAATTTAGAGTTACCAATCAGTCTAACATGAATGTTTTTGGTCTGTGAGGGGAAACTGGCATACCTGGAGAAAACCCACGCATGCACGGAGAGAACATGCAAACTCCACCCAGAAACGTTTTGTCTGTCTAAACAGATCTCACTTGTAAATGAGTCCTCGAGGCTCAATGTGATTTATCTGTGTAAATAAAGGTTGAATGAATGAATGAATGAAAGGCCACTGGCTGGGATTTGCACTGACGACACTGAGAGGCAACAGCTGTACCAACTGAGCCACCTTACCGCTCGTTTATTGAAATATAAAACACAAAATAAAAATCGTAATTTCGTAAAAGAACTTTTAATGAGATTTTGAATTCTGTGTTTTCGCAACACTAACAGGAGGTAGTTCTTAGGTAATGTATTTCCTTACAGTAGATGTGATTTCTCTACTCTTTGTACAAACCGGATTCCAAAAAAGTTGGGACACTAAACAAATTGTGAATAAAAACTGAATGCAATGATGTGGAGGTGCCAACATCTAATATTTTATTCAGAATAGAACACAAATCACAGATCAAAAGTTTAAACTGAGAGAATGTATCATTTTAAAGGGAAAAATCTGTTTCCAAATTTCATGGCATCAACAAATCCCAAAAAAGTTGGGACAAGTCCATTTTTACCACTGTGTGGCATCCCCCCCTTCTTCTTACAACACTCAACAGACGTCTGTCCCCAGACGTCTGTTG
>NC_056510.1:27649272-27657269 GCF_014905685.2 Nematolebias whitei
TATTGTCATACTACAACTAGTGGCACGTACCTACGTGACTTACTACACAAGCGTGACACATAGAAGCAGCAGCTGCAGCTAGCTGTAGCACTTCTGGTGCAGCTTGAAGCAGTTGTAGTGATGGAATTAGCCTTATTCATACTACCGTATTTTTCTCTGTATAAGTCGCAGTTTATTATCTACAAGCCCTGCGACTTATAGGCCCAAGTTCCATATTTATGGATTTTTTTCCCCATATTTATAATAAACCAATTTTTGGCTGAGATATGACAGTTTTCATTCATTCTGACTGAAAATTTTGAATACTACCTTTTTCAGAAGAGTAGTAAGGCATGCCGTTGTATCATGTAATAGGTAAAAGTGGCTATAATGACAAATTCAAAAAAAGTTCAAGACAAAAACTACTGGATTTTAATAATTATACTTTATACTTTATTATTTTTGTCTTGAACTTTTTTGAATTTACCATGCCCTGGATGACTGAGAATCTTCACCAGCTATTAAAGACGCAATCGGCTTGCCATATCCCCGCCTTCATTCTGCTCGCTGCTTGGAGCAACCTCAGCTTCATTTCGCTGCGCCGCCCCGACGAATTGTAGCTAATTTGACCATTGAAGTGCATTTAGTAAAGAAAAGTTCAACTGAGAAACAACTTTGCTATAAAGTCGAGCAAACAAAAAAAATAATTTTAGGTGGTTATCTTGTTAAATTTAGAAGAAGCGTGCAGCGTTCCTCCTTCTTTTTTCCTCCCTGAGCACGAGGCAGTGAATATTTTTGAAATGCAGCTGATTTGACCGTTAGTCTTTTATTAAGCAAACGTTAGACTGAGACACACCTTTACTATAAGGTCAAGCAAACAAATAATTGTTTTTAGGTGGTTTTCTTGTTAAATTTAAAAGAAATGAACAGCAGCTCATCCCTCTGCACGTGCTCGCTTACGCAAATCGGCTTTTGAAACTCAGCTGATTTGACCGTCAAAGTGTATTTATTAAGCAAAAGTTCAACTGAGACACACCTTTATAATAATTTCGAGCAAACAAATAAGTTTTTAAGTGTTAAATTCTTGTTAAAGTCCTCCCGTGCACGCTCCCTCAACCGCCATTTGGCAGCCCATCGATTTTTGGCACAACCCCGACCCACATTTCCGGGTTGTCAGCGGTGACGCATAGATGCGACATATACGGTGAAGTGACGTATTTATGGATTTTTCCACTTTATTGACATATTTGGACTGATGTGACTTATAGGGCGGAGCGACGTTTATGGTGGAAAATACGGTCGTCATTAAATTGTCAATCTGGTCAGAATTAAACTTTATTTCTCCAAACTGAGGTTGTTAAAAGAATTATCTAAAACAGGTAAGATATCAATTGTTCATACCTAAATCCCAATTCAAAAGATTTGAGCTCTCTCTCTAAGTGATACCAGACCTTCTGCACGTGTTCACCGGATATAATGTTTTGCAGATTACTACAGTCCGGCCATGTTGGGGCTGAAAATGGACCAGGAGGTCCTCGGGGAGCTGGTTAAGACCAAAGCTCCTGCAGTGGGACAGCTCATGGACCAGTACCCAGGTATCTGGACCCTGGTGGTGTCACGCTGGTTCATCTGCCTCTACATCGACATCCTCCCAATAGAGGTGAGGAAAAGTTTGAACACCGCTGCACACAGTGAGCAGCTCATCGTCTCACAGGCCTGCTTCTTGATCCTTCAGACAGTTCTGCGGGTCTGGGACTGTCTCTTCTACGAGGGTTCCAAGGTTCTCTTCCGGGTGGCTCTGACTCTCATCATCCATCACCAGATGGAGATCCTGCGAGCGCGCTCACTGCCTGATGTGTGTGAGTGCTTCAAGCAGATCACCTGCGGAGCTTTCACCCTGGACTGCCACACCTTCACGCAGGTGAGACGAGCAGCACAGAGAGGCTGGTGAGGACATCAGCTGTTTCCTTCACTGACAAACAGACAAGAAGACCGGGAACTTCAATTGTCTAGAAGAAACGTTCCAAACGAAAAGTCTCATTTTGACCATTTCTTGTTGTTTTCTGTCAGAAAATCTTTACAGAACCCGGGAGCCTGTCCATGACAACGATCAGTAAAATGAGAGAGAAATGCAGACGACAGATCCTGGAGGAGGAAACACACAGATGATGAAGCTCAGCTCTTCGGTCCAAGGCTGAATAGACTGAAACCTGTGGCTGGTTCTGGAGCCAGCAGCACCCCTCCTTTATTTCAAATGCTGACGTTTCCGAGCCTTTCCTTTAGATTCAAACCTTTTGTTTCTTTAAAACACTTTGCTGCTACATTCAGAGCAGATCATCACTCCAAAACTTTTTCAATACTTGTCATTTTGTTGATCATTTACACTCCGGCCATGTTCTTATGAGGCTGATCACATAATTACAGCCTAACTTTACCGTGCTGATAATGTTAATAATGTATAATTAATACACATTATGTAATAATTAATAATGTGCTCATTCACCAAATCTGTTATTGTTACAGCTCCTATTTTTGCCATCTGTTTAAGCAACATTAGAAATGTTTCAGACTGAAGGAAAGGTGATTATGGTGTTACACAATCGTCTTTAACGAGAGTTCATTCGTAAGCTCTTTGGCACTTTATTAGTTAGAAATCTCTTTCCTCAGCCGAGACCCAAACAAATCCACTTAGCCTCTAAAATGTTTCAAACACAGCAAAACTTTCAGACAAACCTCTTTAGATCCACGTTGATTATCTGTGGGGCGAAGCTGCATTCCTTTTTCGAATAAAATCTATGTAAAATATATTTTTTTAAATCATATTGCGAAAGTTGCACTGCATTTACAAAGTGTAAGCTAGAATCACTTAAAGACTCAGAGCGGACATCTGTTTTATTTTACACACCATCAAAGTTTTCAACATCTGAACATCCTATATTTGATTTATGGATGAACCCTCATACACATCTGTAAACCTCATCTCTACATTTCAGAAAACATTACAAATATTAGTCATTGTTTTGGACTACACATCAGATTACCGGTAGATTGCGCAATACTAAACCCCAGTTCTCAAAAAGTTTGGACATTGTATGTAAATAAAAACAAGATTTTAAATCTCATAAATCCAAATTATGCCCAACATCCTTTTTTTTTAATGTTCTGTGTAATGGATATTAAGAGATTTTATTCTGAAAAGTTTTATGAATCTTTTGAGTCTGATTTGTAAAATCCAATTATAAAATAAAATAAAGCATTATGGATTTCACATTTTTCTTCATTTTCACTTGTTTCTTAAAGTGAAAAAACTAAAAACATGTTTTATGGCAAAAACTTAGTGAACAACTTAAAGTACAAATTTTTTTAAATTAAAAATTAAAATTTAAAAAGTCCTTCAGAAAATCCGAAGGACTTTTGATCAAAATTGCCAAAAGATTACAAGAAAATAAAATATAAAGAAGTGAAAAACATACTTGTGCACAGCATCGTCTTGTTTTTATAGCTACATAAAGCGAGCGATAAATCAGTGCATTTTAATATTAACAGGTTGTGAAAGAGGTTGTTCAAAGTTGAGTTTTGTGTCCTCAAATAAAGTAACAATCTCTTTTAAAGTATATAAAATATTACCACTGCTCGAGTACATCTGCATCCATTTATTTTACCGCCCCATGAAGGAGTCCCAACACCTGGGAACAAGTCTGAGCACTTAAAAACAAAAATCCAAACATCCTCGTTCTTTCACCTTTATTGTTCTCCTTAAAAAAATGATCAAACAAATCCATTAAAACAAATTAAATTGCTACATAAAATGATGAGGGCAAAAACACCAACTTCATTTGCTCCTGCATTAAACACATTTTCAGTGACAGTCATGGTACATGAAGGCTATGTGAGACAAAATGTCCCGTTCGTGGCCGCACGGCGTCAGCATCTGATGTTGGCTTCACCTGGACCCCACACCGTCACAGCTGGGAGGGCACTCATCAACACTGACCGCACCGTTTGGCCACTTTATGACACGTTTCATAACATTTCAGAGCAACAGCTTTCCCTTTAGCAACTACAACTCCAAGTGGGAAGAAATCAAAAACAAACAAAACTAAAAAAATTTAAAAAAAAGCAAACAGTACCACCCAGTAGCATAAAATAAGAAAAAAACAAGTTTGATCTTTAATGTTTCAGCAGGGCGAAATGTTCCCTTTGTGTTCTAGTTTGGGACAAACCAATAAAAATGGCCACCCCAAAATAAAGAAAAGCTGCTCAAATCTCACAATCCCTCAAAAATCCTTTTCACAGAAATCATAAATAGAAACAACAGTACGAGGTGTCCCAGTGATCCTCTGACCATGATTCCCCCACTTTACTTGTTACCAGTAAAGAGACATATATTTTATTACAACCTCCCAGCAAAGTCCCTTAAATCCGAAAGAGTAAATCAGCTCAGAAAACAAACGTCTACCTCTGCAAAGAGTCAAATCTAGTGTTATCAAAAGAGAAAAGCAGCAAACGCACGAGGAGATGAAGGGCAGACGAGCAGAAGGGCAAAGACTCAGTAACTCTCACTAGATAGTGGTACATTGGACTTGAGAGGAGAAAGGGCATGCTCCAGCCTCTGGCGTCAAACCAGCAGCCTCAGATGGTTTGGTAGCCTGCGTGGCTCCTCTTCCTGCCGATCAGGTAGGCCAAGAGCACGATGAGGACCAGGCCTGCTAAAGCTGCTCCCACTATGATGGGGATCAACAGGTTGTCTACATCCAGCTGGCATTCCTCAGCTGAGGAGGAGACACCAGCGTGAGATCAGAGACAGCGGCTGATGGTTTAACCACAGTGCAACGACCTACCTGCTCCAAACTGGTCTCCAGACAGACCGAAGGGCTGCACCTGCACTTGGAAGGTGTTGATGGACAAATCCTGGGACACGGTCAAAGTTTGCTCCTCGCGGCACAAGTAGGAGTGTCCCAGGGTTCCCCGTAGGTAGTCCAAGCTGCTGTTCTTCACCGAGATGGGCGCTGCATCAGAGAACGAAGCGCAGGATTTCACAACGTGCAGATTTAAATAAAGAGGAGAGAAAACAGTGTCCAGAACGCCACACATTAAAACAGACACTCCGCTTCAAAGTATTTGGTATAAATGTTGGGAGTCAACCCTGTCCGTTAGCAAAATATCTACAGACCTAACTGAAAACTGTAGAACACAAGCACAGCTACAAGACGGCAGCCACAGCTAACCAACATGAGGCAACACAGAAATGGTTATAACTCGGTTGTACAGAAACTGAGCTCAAGGCAGATGTTGTAGCAGAGTTTCACCCAAGAATGAACCAGAATATACAGCTGTTCCAGCAAAGTTCATCTAGTCATCAAAAGGTCATCTGGACAGTTTCTTTTTTGGTTGAGACATGTCGTCATTCATCCAAAGGACTTCATCAGTCCGAGGAGTCACAACAAACTCGGTCCCACAAGCAGCACACTCACATAGTGGACCAAACGGTTTCTGGGGCCTTCCCTCTCCCCCGTCGACTCCTCTGAGGCAGATGAAGTCCTTTGAAGGACAACACATCTCAAAAAAAGAAAAGTCCAGACAACCTGACTGAACTTTGTTGGATTTTTTTTACCTGGATTATTGAGCATGAACTTTGATGTTTTGAACCACTTTGGCTATGGCTGCCTCAGAGGAGTCGACGGGGGAGAGGGCGAGCCCCAGAAACCATCTTATCACCAGCAAACTGGTTGGCACACTATGAGAGTGTGCTGCTTGTGGGACTGTTTGTTGTGGCTCCTCGGACTGATGAAGTCCTTTGGATGAAGGACGAAACGTCTCAAAAAAAACAGAAACCGTCCAGATGACCTGACTGAACTTTGTTGGATTTGTATCTGGATTATTAAACATGAACTTTGATATACAACTGTTAATACAACTGTTAATAGTAGAGCCACTAGACTGAGGAACAGCTTCTACCCTGAGGCTGTTAGACTCATGAATCTCTAACCAGAATAATCACTGTGAAAAACCATATCATGTTGCTGCTGATCTGTTTCATGTTGCTGCTGATCTGTTTCAATGTTGATGTGTTCATGCATGCACATCTGCTCACAGACTCATGTTCATGTTTGTGCTGATGTTCAATGTTTTATGTTATGAGTGCTTAGTGTATATTTAGTTGATGTTTTTCTTAGTTCATATCTTAGATGTTATTACTGTTTTTCTTATACATTTTATTGTTGGATGTAACTGGGACCCCGTGTACATAATTTCACTCCACCACATGTACCACATGAGGTGTGAATGACAATAAAGAAACTCTGACTCTAATTCTTAACGTACAATGATTTTAGCTTCATGCTAAAGGACGGCTACGGGGGGGGGGGGGAATCAGGCTCACCTTTCATGTCCGGCCAGGCTGCCTTCAGAGAAACTTTACTCAGGTGGTACTTACTAGTTGTAGTATTCTGGAGACAAACAGCACAGCCAAGTCAACGTCACGTCAAGCTCTGTCTGCCACCTAGTGGCCTCTTCATGAAGTGCAGGATGCTCAACGACAAGTCACATGATGCAGCAACTCACCAGAGTGAAAGTGAAGGTGAGGTCGTTTTTTACTCCTTCTGCTCTGAGCAGCAGGACGGCTTTCTCTTTGTCACACGAGCCTGAAGCGTTTGTTTCGTTGGGCTTAATGTTCACAACCTCCTGCACCGTCTGCCAAAACAAACCCATTCAGGATCTGAACAAAAAGCTTTAACTGAATGTTCACACAGAGAGAGCAGGTTTTATTTCAGCACCTTGTTCTGGGAGACGGAGCTGAAGGAGACGTTGAGCTGAAGACCCATGTATGCCAGCAAACAGATGGTGCCGGTGCCGTTGGTGACGTTGTAGTTTCCTCTTTCGGGCCGTCCGGGGTCAGTGTGCGGCGCAGCAGAAGTCTGGGCAGTCGGAGGAGCATCAGTAGCAAAACCCTGATGCAGGGCAGCAGCTGCAAAACAAAGAGAAGTCATAAGGAGTCTCAAATAGGTGCATTTAAACTATTATTAAGGGTTAAAAACTAGTTTACAAACTAACTCAGAAGTTATGGTGATTTTGTGTGTTATGGGTTTTTTATTTTTATTTTAGGGCTTTGGTTAATGAAACAATGTTAAACATAAAGGATGAAATTTATCCAATAAAATCTTATATTTTAGCTTAAAAAATATACATGTTAATCTTGAGAGGTGGCTCTACTATCCACTGTTTCACTACGGACCACAGACGTAAAATAAAACTAAAGAAGCTAACAAATATAAAGATGCAGCTAATTTTAATTTAATACAGTTTACAATATTGATGACTCGTGCATCCATGTAAACCAGAAGTATTAAACTAAAACTCTCTGACGTTCAGTTACTACAATTTCCTCCTATTAAAAAAAGATCTGAACGAAAGTCCAACGTTTGACTTTTATGGTCGTGCCTACCCGTATGTTCACATTTTCACTTTTAACTAATTGCACTTTAAACAACTAGCTCCATATTTAAAATTAGTCCAAGGCAAATACATTTAAAGCCTTTATTTCAGATTAAAACAGAAAGATCAGAATAAAATACATCTTAAATGTGCAAACAGAGCCTAATAAGCATTTTTCTCTTAAATTGAAGAGGTCCAAGAATTGAAGAAGTTAAAATCTTTAGGACATTTTAAAAAGTGGTTCTTTTAGTATAAAATAGTGTAAACAGAGCAAGTAAACATGTTTCTTTTTTTTTTTTTTTGCTTAGAGGCACCAAGCTATAAAAATTTAAGTTTTCAAGTAAAACACGTCAGCATCTTCAGAAAATAAATAAAAATGGCTCTTTTAAGAAAAAAGTGAAAACAGCATTTAACACCTCTTCTCTTTTGATTCTTTATTTTACTTTTCTTAATGAGAGAAATGGGATTGTCCTGCCAGTAATTTAAATCTTGGTTGGAGTCAGAGCCATTCTCATGTAGGAGGCTGAGCATCATCAGTAACATCTGTAGACTGTTTTAACATCTGTAGACTGTTTTAACATCTG
>NC_056510.1:27657279-27669592 GCF_014905685.2 Nematolebias whitei
GTAGACTGTTTTAACATCTGTAGACTGTTTTAACATCTGTAGACTGTAGATGGTCAAACAGATGCATGGTGCACTCTGAACAGCTGCATCCAGCTGTGCCAGCACATCATCTGCTAATATTTCTGATTTTCTGCTTGCTGTTGAAGCTGACATCAAGATTTGTTTGATATTTTCACACATCTCGCCTTTTTGTTTTCCATCCAATAATGTCAACAGCATTTAAGCACTTCTTCAGGACTGTCCCGGCACTAAACGTTTTTTTATGTTGCCCCAAAATCCACCGCTCCTTGAGTGAACATTCAGCTGCTGCTGGGCTGTAGAAGTATTTGTGATGAGGTGGATCTGTCATACTGGGCTTGCAGTTCGGTTAATTTACTGCTCTCTGCTCGACTTCAGCAAAAGAGATGCGTTTAGTTTCGTAGTGGCGCTTCACGTTGCCACTTTTAATTAATGTGACCGTTTCAGAGCATATGAGGCAAACAGGTTTTGAACTGCCTGATGGAAGAATGAACATTCATTTCTCTGTCCATTCATCTTTAAAACACCAGTTTACAGCAACAACTTCTCTTATTTTGGAGCACGACATGACGCGTCTTCATCTTTGTTTCTTCTCAAATCTTCTCTGAGAGCTCGGTGCACCGGCCGTGCAGGAGAAACAAAAGATTTGATTGGCTCTTTAACGGAGTGATGCTATTACTGTAACACCTGAAGTAGAGTGAACCTCCAAAACACACCTCCTGCTTCTCTGCTTGGCTCTGCACCTAAGTTGTCAATCACTGGAAAAATGCTCCATGAAAATGATCTATTTTTGTGAATTTATCATATTGGGCATGGGTTCGGACAGAACCATCACTGGGTCCGCCTATTAGTGACCTAGGCCTTATTGGACTACAATAGAAAATATTGTAGTTTAGCAAAAAAAAAAAAAACAATAAGGCAGAAGTTGAAAGAAAGAGGAGTACTAACTAAAAATCAAACACTTACCACTGGACTGAATCTTAAACTCAAAATAACTTTTGTTTTGGTGCAAAGGAGCATTAGCAAGGCAGCCTCCAGTCCCACATATCCTTCGACCACTCTTTACAATGACGACATCAGTGCCTGCAAGACATCAAAAGCACAGATTACTTTTAGAGTCAGAGTCATTTGTCATACGCAGCACATGTGGTACATGTGGTGGAACGAAACTGTGCACACAGGGTCCCAGCTACATACAACAAAAGTATAGAATGTAAACGAAAAACGGTAATAAGATCTAAGATATGAACTAAGAAAAACGTTAACTAAAAATACGCTAAGCACTAGTAGTACAGAAACAATACGCCAAACAGCAGCACGAACATGAGTGTGTGTGAGCAGATGAGTATGAATGAACAGCAGTATGAAACAAATCAGCAGCATGATGTGATTTTTTTCACATTGATTATCCTGGTTAGAGATTCAATTCAATTCAATTCAATAATACTTTATTAATCCCAGAGGGAAATTAAGTGTTGTCGTAGCTCATCATCCTGGTTCTATTCAATCGTTAGATGCCGATAGCAGTGGGAAGGATCTCCTGCAGCGAATACAAAGAATCTGGCCACAGATACCGATCCGTTCACCCAGATCCAGCTTGCTGTCAGATCCGGCTGGCCTCTCGGTCCTCCTGGGCAGCAGGGCCGCCCGAATACTGGGCAGAATTCCTCCCTGAACAATGGTCACTCCTCCCAGCAGTCTGCCGAGCTCCTCGTTGCCACGGACAGACAGCTGAAGGTGCCGGGGGATGATCCCGGTCTTCCTGATGTCACAAGCTGAGTTTCCCACCAGCTCCAGAACCTCGGCGGTCAGGCACTCGAGCACCGCCGTCAAGTTGACAGGAATTTGTCCATGGAGTCTCCTTTTCAACTCAACTCAATTCAATTCAATTCAGAGTCTTAATAGGTTCAGGGTAGAAGCTGTTCCGTGGTTTTACACTTAATGCTCCTCAACCTCCTGCCTGAGGGGAGTGGGGCAAAAAGTGTGTGTGCTGGGTGAATGGAGTCCTTCATGATGCAGGTAGCCTTCTTGCTGCATCTGCAGGTGTAGATGTCTGTGATGATGAGGAGACTGACTCCAACAGACTTCTGTGCAGCCTTCACCACTCTCTGCAAAGCTTTTCTTTCTGCAGCTGTGCAGCCTCCATGCCACACAGGATGCTCTCCACTGCACACCTGTAGAAGCAGGTGAGGACTGAGCTTCCCAGACCAGCTCGCCTCAGCTGCCTGAGGAAGTACTTTGACTACTTCTTTTACCATGTACTTATACTACTTCTTACTACATGTTTCTTTGTTTACATGAACATTTTCAAGTTGTGGTATTTTCTTGTTTGTCCCCAAGCTTAAATAAAAAAGGGTAAAAAAAAAAAAACTTTTTTGAAGATTCTCAGTCATCAGGACATGGTCAGTCCAAAAAAAAAAACTTTTTTTTTGGACTGACCATGTCCTGATGACTGAGAATCTTCACCTTCACACACATGCTTAAGTTACATGTCTTACACACAAACTGAAACAAGAGTGTCAATGATTTCGTTTAACGCGCTCATTATTTTTTAATCAAATATTTTATTTATGTGCATAGTTGTTTACATTTAGCTATTTATTTAAATAAGACAAACTAACCTTGGCATCTATCCACCTAAGACGAGGAACAGTAATAATAACTGTATTAAGACGTAAATAACCTATTTAAAAAAAAACAAACGCACTTGGTTAGCTAGCTTAATCGTACTAGCGGCGCGTGAATGTTCCGCTTGTTAATATTTGTGGACTTTAACTACCGCGTTAAATCCATAAACGCATCCTCACCCATGTGATGAGTGTCTAACTGGACAGTGGGCATCTCTTTGAGGGGAATGTGTCCGGATCCCCCTTCTCCGCAGCAGCCAAAACAACACGTAAACACCGCAGCCATTCTCGCTCAGTCACTGACTAAACATCCGGAAAGAAACCAAAGAGCGACCTCTGTCAAAACGTTAAAAGTCTCCGCTATGTGCAACAGCGGCACCCTGCGGCCGAGCGGGGAATTGCACAAGCGCCTCGCTAACACTGCATCCAATCACAGTGGTTAGATAGGCAGTTGCTCCTGATGGCATGGAAACAAGGGAAGAAAATCAAGGTCAACATTTCTACACGTGACTAAGTAACTATTGGGTATCGATGTTACATAACCTCGACTGAACCGAAAGTGGATTATAGAAGGGGGAATGGGGGGAACATGGTTTAATTTAGGTGTTGAATCATTTATTACTGCAGGGCATACACACAGATTTGCCTTCTACTGGTGCATGTTGCAGATATTAAAATGACTCCACAGGGCTGGTGCACAGCTCCGTGACAGCTTTTATGGCCGTTATTTTAGCTTCACGGCCACATTTGTTTTATTTTATTTTAAGTAACAGCTGTAAAATGCTGAACACAAGCCACTAAAGTAGTTCAGAGTTGCAGCACGTGACGCCACGCTGGAACTAAAACCTACTTGACAGTTTTTCACGCGGTAATGTTTTGCATAGCAACAGCCCCTCCCCCACCTGGCAGCCAGGGATCATCAGCAAATTACCCCGCAGCGAAAAAAGCGTAAACGCGCGAATGCGGTCAAAAGAAGCGGCCAAACGACCCAGCGCACGTGTACTTTTATATCCCCAGCAACGCGTTTCACAAGATGTTTTCTGTGCGCACTGATACAAGCGGGTTGTTGGGTTTTAAAACTTCCGCGCAGGGAAGAAAGGGTTAACAGCAAACCCGGAAAGGGCGAAGTCTGCACGGCAACAAGCGCCATGATGGTGATTGCGTCGCGCTGAGCGCCTCCAGCAGCTGGTGAGTGATTCTTTTGGTCCAGTAGTTGCATGTTACTATGCGCTTGCAAAAATCTGTCACAGCCCTCCTCTCGGTTGCAGCCTTGCCAACAAGGAGCAGCATCACCAGCGAACCCCGTGCGTCGATAACTTGACGCACTTTGGCTGACGGTGATTCAGGGAGCGCACAGCTCAACCAGACGCCGCCCTGCTCAGAAAATAACTGTAATTGACATTTTTGGGGACACTTTTAGACAATCTGTAAGTTTATTTCAGCGATCAGAGGGCAGGATGTCGCACAGCGGCGTGAGTCTTGTTTGCGCACATGCCAGGTTTTTACGCGGGCACGGCGGTTCGAGGCAGTTTCTCTTTCAGAAGGGGAACACAGCTGGAACGTGACAGCATGACAGATCAGTTTTTTTTGCGATGCTTGTGTGTTTTATTATTTATTATGATGCTTTTGGTGACTGAAATTGAAGCTGCGTCCCCATGAGTGCGGGTGCGTATTCTGCTGAGCGCCTTTCTTCTATTCACTGAATCCCGCCTGACGGAGTCATTTGACTGCTGGCTGTGTTTGCAGGTTATCACCATGGAGCAGCTGGAGGAGGAGCTGACGTGCGCGGTGTGCTGTGGTCTCTTTGAGGACCCGCGCGTCCTGCTGTGCTCGCACAGCTTCTGCAAGAAGTGCTTGGAGGGTCTCCTGGAGGGGATCCGAGCCTTCAGAACGCCCCTCAAATGCCCCACGTGCCGCAAGGAGACCCCTCACAACGGCGCCAGCAGCCTGCAGATCAACTACTCCCTGCGCGGGATAGTCGACAAGTTCAGCAAAATCAAGGTGGCGCCCAAAATGTCCGTGTGCAAGCAGCACCACGAGCAGCCGCTCAACATCTTCTGCGCCACCGACCTGAGGCTCATTTGCGGCGTTTGCGCAACCACCGACGCGCACAGGGGCCACGACTTCTGCTCCCTGGAGGAGGCGCACGAGCGAGAGAAGGAGGCGTTTGATGGGCTGCTGCTGCGCGTGGAGCGCTGGCAGAGCGCGGGCGCGCTGTCCTGCCTGGAGACGCTGCAAGCCAACAAGAAGAAGGCGCTCCAGTCGGTGAGCGCGGACGCAGAGAAGGTGGCGGACTACTTCGACAAGCTCGTGAGCGCGCTCGAGAGCAAGAAGAGCGAGATCCTGTCGGACTTCGAGACGCTGCGGCTGAAGGTGATGCAGGCGCACGACCCGGAGGTCAGCAGGCTGAGCGCGGCGCTGGACGAGCAGAAGGCGGCGCTCCGCGTGTCCGAGTCCATCCGGCGCGCCACGGACCAGCTGGGCTTCCTGCAGCTGATGCAGGAGTTTCGAGAGAAGATGAAGGTCCTGGAGGAGACTCCCCTCCCCTCGCGTAAAGACGTGCTGGTCGCACCGCTCGTGCGCAACTTCGACGTGAAGAAGTGGGATTCCCTCCAGCTCCGAGAGGTGGACAAGATCTCAGTCCCGCATGAAAGTGGCGCGTACAGAACGGGTGGATCAGGGATGGCGGGGTGCAGGGTGGTGGTCCTGGTTCTGTTCTTTCTGGCACTCCTCCTCCTCCTGCTCATCACTGATGATGGGACCTGGAAGAGAACCCCATTAATCACTAAACTCTCCTCCCACGCTAAAGAAATGACTGACATGCTGATGGATGCAGGTCAGAAATATTTAGCCAAGCTCAACTGTACACTTTATGGACACTTGTAAGTTCTAATCAGCCTTTTGGGCTTCTCATAACACTCACCATCAAAAGACTGTAAAGAAATAGAACACGTGGAAACATCAAATTGTCTTCTTTATTTTGCCTTCTTCATGCTGTAACCTCAGTGAACCAAAATCAGCACTAAACCCAGATTTACCCGAACTCACATCAACTCTAGGAATCTTTTGTATGTTGTTGTTTTTTTAATACGAGCTTTATAAATAAACCTGAGAAATTGGAGTCACTTCTATGATTGATTTCTCTCAGTGAACATCTCCCTGCATCAGTGATGCTGCAGCCTCTTCAAGGTTACAAACCTTACATAACAGGAGATGTTCAGCAGGCTGCACACACGTGACGAACAGGAAAACTCTGTCATAGCTGTTTTTTTATATAAAACCTAAAAATTCAACAGCTGGCTCGCAATCATAGTGCAATTATGTCTTATAAGGGACTTCATGCAGCTTATTTGTTGTAAAATATCTGCAATATGTTCAAGAATGGTGCAGGACCGACTGTTAAACCTGGAACTATCACGGATGATTTACTTGTCTTTAATCTACTCTGCAGGGATGCGTTTTGTTGGAGAAGAGAGGAAAAGGATCCTGAAACGACCACAAAGTGAATGAGTGATGTCAGCAGATTTCAGGATGTGCGTCATGGCACGCCTCTACATATATATAGCTTTCTGTTGCCAGGGAATATAGGATGAAAGCGCACGTCTGCATTAATATTTCAGTTGCCATGTCACTCAAAATGAAATGTAGATTGAAATAAAATTAATAAAAACCACGACTTTATTGACAGGGCTGAGCTCACAGCCATCCAGTTTCTATCCAAAATGTGCATGGAGAGAATAAAAAAAACTAAACTCATTTAATTGTTAAACCAGTTCTGTATTTTTAATACTGTTTCTAGTTAGTGATAATCATCTTTAATGTCAGAATGCGCAAACTGTGTGCGCACAGAGAAGCGGTCCCGAGGAGGGTGCGGATGCACAACGCGCGGCTTTTTGGTGCAAAACTCCGTTTTCATCCCATCAATTAAAATAAAATCAAAAAAGGAGAAACGGTGAAAATTTAAGGAATATTGTTGTTTACGCAACGGCTGTTAGGAAAAACAGCTGAATTTCAGCTCATAAATCAAATCTGCTCCCACGACCTGGTTTTCTTGCAGCCGTCACAAATTTTATTTATAAATTAGTGACTACACATAATACATAAAAAAAATATATATCTGTTTAGTTAAAACTGGGAGAAAATATATTTTCAAATCCACTACAATACGTTCAGCGTAAAGATCTTTACATTTCAAAATCGCAAATTTAAAAATATAATTATAAAAGGGATTACAAATGTCTTCCCTCCGAACAAAAAAAAAAAAAAAAATAGAGCCAAAATTCTGATTTAATGTTTTAAAAAATATATATATATATATCCTGGATTGTTTATAAAGAAAATAGGCCAGAGAGGCCAAATCGGAGGGAAGTATTTATTTCAATGTGCGCAAAACGAGATCAGGCCTGACCGAGATGTAGAAAAACACAAAAACAGCGCAATAATCCTCATAATTTAAGTCATAAAACGGCCTGAACATGTAACCTTAATCTGACATTACAGCGCGTCGTGGCGCATTTCATTGAATTAATTTAAAAGGTGAAAGCGGACACGCGCTCTTCATTAGATCAGTTCAGACGGCTCATAATCTCAAATTAATAAAGAAAAAGGCCCAAAATATTCAGACTTTTATCACGTCATTTCAAGGCCCGTGTTCAGATTATATACTGTAGATTTAAACAGATTATCGTTGCGCGTCCTGGACGGAGGACGCGCCACCTGTTAAATTATAGGCGCCAGGACGCCTCGTGATTTAACATGTTATGATAAACATTATATACAGTATACACATTTATATATATAAATATACACACTAAATGTTTACAAGCTGGTGCTTTTTGTTGCAACAGATCAGTAAACGGGATTATAAAGGCCGTCAACAGGACATGCTGTGGAGGCGTCAGGTCATACTGGTGGAGGAGCCGCAGCTGATCTGGGATCAGGCCTCCTGCTCCTCCTGCAGAGGCCGCAGGCCCCGAGCTGGACCTCTGCAGCACCGTCACTGATCCAGAACCCTGATTTAACCTGCAGAATAAAACAAGTTCTGCTTGTAACATGTAAAAATACACAGAGACCAAACTGATTTAAATGTTTATTTGCAGCTTGTTCAAATACATCTGGAGAATGTTCGAAAACGGTATTTACCTCTTTAGGTGGTAGAATTGAAAATCTAAATAAAAATGCTACGTGAGAACTTTGATGCAATTAGTGATGGAAGCAAGTTTTATTTATTCGAACGCTGCGTGTGGTCAGCCTTGCTTCAGCAGCACGATCAATACTGGAGACTTCAGCTAGTCTTAACTCCAATATTTACGTGCTGCTACAGTACGGCCGCCAGCGAGTCAGTAATAATCCACCAACCTTTCTATTATCATCAGCAAACTAATCCAGCAGTATTAACTAAGGCTGCTGCACTGTGAGCGCAGGCAGGTGGAGGAGCTGCAGGCGACAGCTGGGTCGTCTCTCCGGGCGTTGTTGCGGCAGCACAGTATGGCCTGCATCTCACAGTAACCCACAAACCATTCCGTGCTGCTACAGAACCACCTGGACTGGAGGTGCGCTCCCGTTGCTTCTGCCTCATCTTCGTCCTTTCGGCGCTTTCCCCATAATCCGAGCTGCTAATCTGCACAGCACGTTTATAGATGGACCTATTCGACTCCTATGATCTGCAGAATCCAATTTTGTCCTTCATAAGCAGGCGGGGGGGTCCACCATCTGAAACACAGAAAGAGAAGAGGGAAATGAAGATTAAGATGAGACTGAAATCCAAGGTAAATTTTAAAAACACAGTTCTGAGTCACGCTGCAGGAGTTTGGTCTCATGGACGACGAGGCTCGACTCAGCGTCCCACAGCTGCTGCAGCACGATGAGGTCAGGGCTTCCCACAACAAGAAACGTTACTTGATGCAGAGAGGCACGGTGGTGGTGAAACCAGGGGCAGTTTGAAATTGTTACCACATTAAAAGACGTGTTGACAAGGATCGTCATATGGTGGAACATTTGTTTTGAACCAAGCAGCTTGGAGGCACGATTGTACACTGCCTCTACAAGGTCACATGTTCGTCACATTATTTATCTAAAAGGGCAAATTGAGTTTATGTAAATGATTTTAGATAAGTGTTCCTCAAGTTTAGCAAAACACACTTCTAGATGCTGTTCCAAGTGAAACCACTGACTCAATTAGGTCAAAATTGACAAAAACCAGTAAAATTGGCTTGCCTAAACTTAAATACGTTTTTTGCATATAAATAAAGCACAAGGTAACTTTTAGGAGCAGTCAGGTGAGAAAAAGAACAGTCTTGACAAAAGAAGCACTCATGTCAGACGTATACAAACATTTGATAAAAGATAAATGCAGGATCCCACGGACATAACTACAACTCCACACTGAGACACTAAAGTAATGACGACCCGACACAAACCGTTGCATCATTCCAACAGGAAAGAAAAGGGGCATCATTTTGAAATATGGTTATTTACCATTAGAATAAACATAAAGTTAATAAACATGAAAAGCTGTCCAGTAACGGACACAGAATGTGGAAAGTACTGCTGAAAAATATCATCTACTGAAGCGTCACAACCAAACTGTTCTAGTTGTGAGACTGTCAGCTGCTAAATGCTTTAAGATTTTAAAATATATATTCACAGCAGCTGCCTCTTAGTGAAGATTGCAGGTGTGCCACCTGGCCTGGGACCTTTCTGGGTGGACTTTGCATGTTCTCCCTGCGCACACGTAGGTCTACTCCGGGAACGTTGCTTTCCTTTCACAGATCAAAAACAGACGTGTTAAGACAGGGAACACTAAATCGTCTGTAGGTGAAAGTGTCTCTCTGAGGCCACGTGACCTGTCGAGGGTGCACACGACTGCTGGACACAGGAACCCGCTGCCCACGATCCAGAAAGAAGCAGGTAAAGAAAACTAACAGAAATAAATATTCACAAAATACGAAGGTCAAATAAAAAAAAAAGCCCTAATTTAACTTGGCTTGCCAACAATGCAGGCATATCTTTTCCTGTAATAATCCCAGTGGAGATGGGAAGTGATGATTATGTTGCCACTAGAGGTCTCAATGGACCTGTGATCGTGGCCTAACTGAAATGGACCCAGAACAAATCTAATAGAGTCACAATGTACTAATGTCGAAAATTCACTGGCAAGTCACACAGTGCTTTATTTCCTCTCATCACTAAAACAGAGCAGTGATGGATATAAAAAGCCACTGCAGTCACTCACCCACCCCCAACTTTTTATTTTTTTTAAATCACTAATATGCAAGTTTGATCATGAACACACAAATATGACAAGAGGAAAGCAACATTAACATAAAAATAAAGACTTAGCCAATAGCCACAGTTTCTGTTCTGATTAGCATTATGACAACATTGTAATTAACAAATAAAAATCCATTGAAAAACTCAAATGATTCAACTTTTATATAGTACACGTTAGTCAGAAATACTAAATGTAAAAGCACACATCTGAATTAAGAGCCGTCGTAAAGTTCAGAGCAGGCCAGTTTATCAAGTTGTGTTAAAGCTGACACAACTGGTGAAGTTACACATAAAGTGAAACCTGTCAAATTATAAACTGACATTCATATCTAGTCACACAATAAAAATGATCAAAGCTTTAGTGGTCAAAACTTTATTTTCAATCCCAATCAGTTTAAATGAATGTATGCTTACAAAGAATGTACCATTTCAGGTTATGTATTTAGAAATATAAGTCAGAATGTTGTAGTAATACTAGTAGTTGAGCTTTCTCTGAGAACAGACAATATTTAATCTGAATATTTTAAGATAAAACAACGATGTACAATAATAGGAACGTTTCAGAGTGAAAATCCAGACAAGCAGGTCGGTGGTAAGACTGAGGAGCTGCAGTATCTGATTAACTTGTCTTTTATTATTGATGTAAAACAATATTTTTACAGCAAACCATAGTACAATTTCCTCAAAAAATACATCATAACATGTGCTTAGATCCACCAGTTACAGATCCTGCATACCAAAAACACATTTTACCTTCTGTTGTACTTAAAAAAGTTGCCTATTTTAACTTTTTAAAGACAAAACAAGTCATTAAATGAGCTTGAGAAAGCTGCAGGTAGATGGGTATACTCAAATTAAAATATTAAATAAAGGCATATTTTAATTTACAAACAACAGATTAGGCAAACGCCCTTCATTGTTAACCGTAATGTGTAAATTTATTTAAATGTGCAATGAAATAACTTACCTCGTTTATTCTAAAAAATATAAACATTAAAATGAATTGCAGAAGGAAGAGCAAACCAGGTACGTTGCATCATTTTCTTTGAAACTAATAATTCTTTTTACAAGTGTAGCTGCAAACTGTTCTCCACCCATTCTCCCCCTCTCCTTTAAGGAAGCATGCCCGGACATGTCACCTTCACCGCTGAGCCTTTTTAACTGTTTCTGACACTTGCTCCCCATACAATGACCTCAAAGTGCCACCTGACCTTGAGGTTGAAAGGTCAAGTAACCCCATGCGCCCTGCTGGGTTTAGAGACATGGACGTGACAGCCTATCACCACCCGGATCAAGTGGTCTGGGTTGTCTCACCGTCTTGTTTGTACAACAATTTAAAGAGATTTGCACTTACAGCCTAAACTGTAGAGAATTAAAATCCACCACAAGGGCTGACATAAAAAAAAAAAAAAAACATTATTCAAACCATTACTACAAACGCCAAATCTATAATTAAAAAAAAAAAATAGAATGATGTAATTTCTGACTTTTCTTTTAGTGCACAATTAAAATTCACCATTGCACAATTACAATTCCATCACTTTAAAAAGTGAGTCAAATTAACACCAGCTGTTAGAAAAATAATTGTATTGGTTTTAACAAAACAAGTTTGTGTGAACTATATTAATTATGCTACAACCTTTAGGATTAATACCAAATAAATAATTAATTTAACAACACAAGCAATATGTGCAGTGTGAAATCATGAAACTGTCAAACAACTACACTTTTACACTAAATAAGTAATTGTACTAAAATGTATATACATGTAATAATAATATTTAGGGTAAGTGGCAGGAAGTTTAAGTCTAAAACAACGCAGGTGAGTTTTTAGGTAGAAAGTGTTGCAGCCAATGAGAAGCAGCTTTGTTCTGCACAACACACCAACGGTACGTGCTAATCCAAGAAAAGCCAGATACATTGCACATCCAACAAAACGCAGAGTGACGGGGATTCCCTGGAAGCTACAGTCATAACGTGTCACATTATACTTCAGACATACTACAGTAAACTCCTTCCACAGGACAATAGTCACAGCTATGTGAGCTATCTTAAGAGAGTGTGTGTTTATTTACCGTATGGTGTATCCATTGCAATTGTGGTGCTTTTTTTTTTTTTACAAAATAATGATTTTAATGGTGGAATGCCAGACAAATAAATTAAAAAATATATTAAATTAAAAGTGCAGTAATAATCCATATCTGAAACTAATTTGATGTAACTCAAGTTTAACTCTGGACTCAGTGTGCATCATCCAAACACATAAATTATTTTCATGTTTTGGGTAAAAATTAATAAAAATCCAAACAGTAAACAGCTGAATAGCACACGATGCAAAGCATTTTTCCCAGTACTATAGTTAAATATATATATATAAAATATTTTTTTTGATGGGG
>NC_056510.1:27669692-27692576 GCF_014905685.2 Nematolebias whitei
GGGGGGGGAGATTTATTACTTTGAACCATATGAAGTTTCCTTTTATTATATAAAACAGAACAGCCATAAACAGGATGCTGACAACGCAGCACAAGGATGTAGTTTCAAATGTGTAACCAAAAATAAAAATGTCAATTTACACTTGACCAATCTTGGCTCACTCACAAAAATAAAATTTAAAGTTGTTACATTTTTTTATCGTGATAGCTATTTTTTTTTTTTAGTACTGTGAATTAAAACTTTCAAAAATATTAGCAAATTTGAAATACAGATCCAAATGTGTGTGTTGTGTGCACATTTCTATGAAACAAGACAAGCTGAATCACAACTTTTTACTTGAGTAGCAACACTAATCAGTTTTTATTCAGATTTAACATTACTTGGACTGAGAATGTTAAAATGATTAAGTGTTTGTTTACTGGACTTTAATTTTCATGTAATTCCTTATGCTCAAATGGGGCGTTTTACACACACACAATTTCAAGTGTTAGCTCTACCATACAAAATGTATACATACATAAATAACTGTGTCATGTCTCCGATGTGTTTAGCATAAAAAGACAAATATTTATTAATTTGCTGTATTTCTCTCTATGCTTGATCTCATTCTAAAGGGTCAAAAACACATCAGCACTTTATCATAACTCAAACGATCTGATTTTACTGCTGGAGAAAAAAAAATATAAATTTCTAAATTTCAAAAGAAAATAAACAAAGCAATGCTGGAAAAAATACACCCGAGCACTATCAAGTGCAATCTGTCTCTCACATCCAAGTACAAAACAGCTGTTAAAAAAGTAAAAAAAATAAAATTGCCTTCCATATTTATTTTTTTATGTAACAAATCACTTCAGTCTAATCAAACATCTTATTCTTTTTTCTTTAGTATCCCCAAACTGAGAAAAATAAAATAATTAAAAAAAATAAAAAAACACGCACACCATGACTATCAGTGCTGTCTTCCCTTAACCTGACATGTATTTGTTAAACACTTATCCCATCAGCACAGGTGAAGCTGTAGTCTTTCTACATTTGCATTAGAAGTCAAGTGTTTGAAAATGCCACCTTCATTAATATTATTGTTATAAATGCATTATAAGCAAAAAAAATCTATTTCATTATAAGGATGTAAAATGTTGTACACTATACTTATCTGGAGCCAACTGTATTTAATACAAATTTAATAAAAATACAATTTATTTAAGAATAAATACCAAAGCCTAAACAAAGCATAAGCTTGTAAAAAGCATGCAATGACCCGTCACATTGCTGCTGCTACTGAAATCAACTTTAATTATTTTATGTTTAAAGCACCTCACAGTAAAAAGTGTATTAAATGCTGGAGAAGCTGCCTATTTTTTTTTTTTTATTGCACACAACTTCAAAGTTTAGGCTGTCCACTATTCACATAAATTTAAATTGTGTTTTAAAACAAAAATATTAAACAGCTTGTTTAAAGCTGCTCATACAACACTGAAACCAAAGACAACACTAGGTCCACAAAAACACACACCATCAAAACCAATTTGAATATAAAGTTTGTGCTGAGATGTGCAGAAAGAAGGTAGAGAATGGGTGGGGGTTGGTGTTCCTCTGTAGTCTGGATACAACCCATGAAAAAGACAGTTTTACCAGGAAATGGGAGTGGGAACCCATTTTGCCAGAAGGCTCTGAGAAGACAGAATGATGAGTCACAGAATGTCATGCACAAAGTCTGAAACAGCACAACAATGCTTTGCCAAGAGTAAAAAATAGACAATACCAAAGAATGAATGGAAAACATAAGCCTTAAAAGATTATTAACAGTTTACACTGGGGAGTAATTAAATAAAATGTATTATTTTTTACATATTTAAAATAAACATCTTTGTGCATCCACTTTATCTGCTTGGGTGTATTAGTTCCAAGAAATAAAAAGTGTAAATATACATCTTTAGTCTGTATTTCATCTTATGTTCTAATTTAGATTGAAAATAGAACAAACCTCTTCCTTGCTGACATTATATGCAGCCAAGTTATAGAAATTATTATTAAGCACCTTCATTGAAACCAAGAAAAAAAACCAACACTAATTTAATTGGATTCCAGTAATTAGTAACATTGCCTTAACTAAATAATAATGGCACCATCTCAAACATGTGTATTTCATCCTTTTTCATTTTTACAAACTAAAACACTGATACATCCGTAATACATTTTTTTAATGTACACAAATATTCTTTACAATTTTTAATGATCTAATGCATTAGAGCAACTTGTCTCATCTTTTAGGTTGTTAATAACAATGTGGTTACACACAGACACTAAATCAGACCATCAGAAAGAGTCTTTCAACATGCAGTTATAGTAAATTACGTGTACACAAGTTCAATTCCAACATTGTCTTTACACCACTTACAATGTTTTATTCAGAGTCAAGTGTGGTGACCTCATCTACTTTCCTCACACTATCACAAATCATAGAGCAGATCATAATCTTTATAAATAAATTTCGAGATATTAGCATAGGAAGTTAATTAAGCTTTCATGGAAGCCAGAAATTATTTTCTTTTGTTGTACGTCTTTATTCTGCTGAGTGTTCAAGAAAGTCTTTCCACCACAGCAGATGTTAATTTCTCTCTCATCTCAATGCTCACGGAGATAACCAAAATGTTACTATATGATTTGAGCAGTTTCACAATGAACACGCTGCCCTACTTCAGAAACAACTAAAAATGCAATTTCAGTGAACACAACAATGCTATTTAGAAGTACTGTAACTCAAGCACAATAACACTAATTGAAATAATAGCACAAATCATCAGCAAAAGGCTTAAAAATGCATCATGGCATTAAAAAAAATCTAGATAAATGCCAGGGATCACACTCGGACCCCTGAAGGAAAAAAAGCAGTTCAATGCAGAAACATTGTCCCAATATTTATAAAGTGAAAAATCTTAAAATTAACACTAAGCAAGATATTCAAGTTTGACAACTCTAATTTCGTTGAACAATTACAACACTGTAAAAGACAAATAGAAAGGCTTCACATTATGTAACACGTTGGACCTCTACTTACAAGGAAGTGAAAGGGGCGGGTTTAGAGAACGAATATATAAAAAAAAGCCCATTTTTCCTCATTTTAGTCTTAGTCGAGTCACGTTAAAATTTCACAAACCTGCAAAAAAAAATACCGCATGAAGAGTCGAGGATCAAGCAATGATCAGATGTATTATGTAACCTCTCATCTATAAGAATTCATGTTCTTCTGGTGTTTAGGACACAGAAAGAGCATCGACGCTAATATGATCAAAAAAGGGCAAAGGCAGGCACGGTGTGAAAGAGTTCTGCATCAAATTAAAACCAAGACAAGTGCAGCACTAACAATGTGATTTTTACACTCAGCATCTGAAGTTAACACAACTTTATAATATCGTTAGTGGTTATGACAGCTATTTATTTAGCGTTTAAGGCCTCTAATAAAGTTGAATCATCACAAGCTGAGTCTATGAATGTTGTCACTTGGCACAGAGCCATCGTCTAACGTATTTTCGTCCAGCACCACATAAAAACGGGGATTAAACACGGTAAAATCAACCTATTCGGCTCTAGTCAACGCAATAACAATAAACTAGCTGTCATTTGTAACGATAACGAGAATTTTATGAATCTAAAAGGGGAAAAAGAAAAATCGTTATTATTTTTATTGTCGCTTATTTTAAGGTCAGTGCGATAATAGACTTACCCGGCGTTTTGTGTCTTTTAATAAAAAATAGATCGCTTATAACGACGCATATTATCCCACTTATTCGGACAAAATGTCTGCCTTTCTTAACCAGGTCTGTCAAATTAAGTTACAGAGCTCGGTGTCCGTCTCTCATTTTGATTTTTTCCCTCCTAAGCCAGTGGAAGTGCCGTGTGCATTTGTTGACACTGCCGACTCCTCTGCTCGAGCTTGGCTGCTCGCGCACCTCCCGCTCAAAACTGCGCTCCAGTGAACCCAGAATAAATACTCCATTATAGCTCAGCTCGGACCAGTAATATCAAAGTTAAGTTTCTCCCTCGGTAATATATTTTCCCACCGATGTGATAGGTGTTTTTTTTTTTACCCTCGCTCCCTCGAATGCACGTTCACCAATTAAACTAAACAAGCCGCTATCTGAGCGCATTTCTCCCTGCCGTTGCAGCCAAGTCAGACACCCCTCTGTTAGCTAGTTAGCCTGTTAGCTGCTCCAAGTAGAGGCTGCCAACGCTGGCCACACAGCTAATGTCTCCCCGCCACGCTCGGTCTCCTGTTTTCCGCTTATTTCGCTCATTCACTCTGTTTGAACAGTCAGAATAAAACACATTTCCATACACGTGACAGTAATTACCTGCGTTTCCGCTTAAATAATCGTTCCGTTCTTTAAAAAAACAACAACAACGTAGTTTGGTTTTCTCCGCCTGGCGTCTCCCCCCCCTCTCGTCTCAGCGACAGCGCTCTATACTCGCAGCATCCTCTCCCCGCAGCTGTTGAGGGAATCGCTGCTCACTCGAAAATGGCGCCGAAAGATACACTCCTCATTCAAATTCGATAGAGCCTCCCATTCTTCCTATTGGCTGAAAGCGAAACGATTTCCGCGCCGCTGATTGGACGATGAAAATGCACTCTCGACTGATCTCACCGCCCACCGCAGCGGTCGACTGACTTAACTCCATGAGTTCTCACTGACTTTTGCAGCGAAAACTGATATGAAAAGTTTTATTAGTTGCAAACTTCTTTTTATCAGAACATTCATGTTGAATTAATACCGCGGTTTTTATTAAGGCGCAATAACAAAATCTCGCACACACAACTTTTGGTAAAAGGAGAGAGTCTGAAGTGTGATCCCATCGATGTTTGTGGCCTTATTAGGACGTATAAGCCAAAACTAGTCTATGGCTCTTCTATGTATGAACAATCAGTATCTCACCTGTTACAGATAGCTCTTCGAATGGCCTAAATTTGAAGCAACATACTTTCATTCTGACTGGATTGAGAAATTAATGGCTAGTCTGAGTGGAGTCAAGGTCAAAATCAGAGTCAGAGAGGTTTTATTGTCATTTCAGCTACGTACAAGTACATATAGAAATTAAACAGTGTTACCCAGGATCACGGTGCAACATAGAACATAACGTACAAAACAACACAGTGCAGATACGCAACAGGACAATAAATACAAACAGACCTATAATAAATGCAAAAAGACATCTAACCTAAAATGGATTGCTGCTGCCTTAAAACAACTTAAAACTGGAAAATTTTCTTAGTGATTTATGCAAAGTCCATTTTTCAACCCTTTATACCATCAGGGATTTTGCATTACACGGTCATCTTATATTCCTTACGAAGTTTCTCAAGCTACCCTGGAAGTGGTACAGCTGACCTGCTGCTATTTATGCTAACAAATAACCATATAATTCTATATAAACAACAGCACAATGTGCAACTGACAGTGGTGTAAAGGTTTTGTAAATCAGTGCTTCAAAACGTTGATATTGGGGTTGTTTTTTGGCTCTGATCTTGCTCGAACTAGTTAGCAAGTAAGTCTAGCCAAAACTAAACTCTAGTCTTTCAAGCTAAGATTATTCAAATAACTAAATACATCAGATAACCATATTAATCTTTTCACATAATCCCACTTAAAAATACCTAGACAGCCCTATTATTATTCCATCAAATTCCTTTATCCTGGTTTTATACAATACAAAACACTGGCACTCCAAGTATTCCTTGAAGCTCCATTTGGTTGTACTTTAAGCTGAATTCAAGACTTTGGTGTTGCATGAATGACCCACAAAAGCAGCAATGAATGGTTTTTATCCGCAGGGTTACACTACACTGTGCAAGATGACGGCAATTAGTCATCTGCCTGCCACAAGACTTTGATTCACTGATTAATAATATCTATTCAATTGCAAGTGTGCACAAGAACTTTTTTCAAAAATATGCAAACACAAAAATACTATTTTTTTCCAACACACATGGCCTTGAGACAGGAACAAAGTCTTTGTAGCTGCATAGGAGAGATTTTAATCAATTGAGGTTGTATATTGCTAAAGACATTGCCATCTTTAACACACTTCATATATGTGTTTTTAAATGTGTCCCATCTGGCAACCTATTTTCATCATAATGGCATTAGATTGCCAGGTCTAACAAAGACATGCAATACAAATAAAAACTAGGGATACACAATATTATCAGCATGGTATTGGTATCGGCCGATATTAGTGTTAAAGTTCAATATCGGACATCGGCCATTCCATCAAAATAACTCACGGATAAAAAAGGCGCTGCTTTTGTCAAAGACAACCCAGTGACAAGGATGCCTGCAGCACCAGCACAACGTGATGACGTCATGCGCGCCTACCTGATCTCACGGCGAAGAGGAAAATTCAAAATGTCGACAGTGTGGAAGATTATTTTTTTTGGTTGAGGATGTCGGATTCCTAAGATTTTTGGACTACACTGAGCCTCGCTACATCCTCCCCAGTCGGAGCTATTTTTCCGACGTAGCCTTTCCCGAGTTACAAGCCGTCATTTCCAACGTCATTGAGAAGCTAATAGCCGATAGCACTTGGGTGAGTTTTACCAAACATTTGGACGTTGTGTTAGCCCCGTTAGCATGATTAGTCTTATGGCACAATGGATAGACAAAAACTTTGAACTTAAAAAGGCTGTCCTTCATGCACAAGGTTGCAGAGGACCCACACTGCAGCTAGGAACCTGGAACAAGCCTCGACAAGTGAGACAGCATCACAGGTGACTAATGCTAATAAATAACATCTAACACTTTTCATTAAATATAAGTTAAAGTGCTATGCATATCATATGGCTGTTACTGAATATATGTCACCAGCTCTTACAGCTGTTACACAATTTTTGTAGCAAATAAGCCTAAATAAGAGGGCTATGTTCTGACAAAGGAAAGGATATAAAGTATCGGTATCTATATCGGTTATCAGCCAAATAAGTTTTAACATATCGGATATCGGCCAAAAATCCAATATCATGCATCCCTAATAAAAACATTACCGCAGCAATTATATGACCTAAAATAATATCCTTAAATGTACTTTCAGACCAACATGTCAAACTTGTGAAGCCATGGAGATGCAAACTGACTTATGTGAGGAAACAAAACACAAAAACAGGTCAGAGAGGGATGGATTAGTGAACTCATATTCAGGCAGCAATTCACTCTCCCAGTCAAACTTTTTTTCCATCTTAAACTGCACTGACATCATAGTATCTCATAGTACTCCAATGAGTACTTGGGTTTAACTTAAGCGAGTGCATCCTACAAGTAAATTATGACAGAACTTGTTCTAGTTCAAGATCAGATTGTTGCAACTCCATGCAAATGTACAGACCATACAGGTTGGGCTATGACACAGCAACCCTGCAGTTGGCATATTTAATGCATCTGAGACAACACAAACAGTTCAGTTCCAAAAGCACACACAATATCGCATGACATCCGTCAGAAAAGAACTAGCAGCTATCAGTTTTAAAGTGTGACTGAAAGCCAAACTTCTGAGCACAACTTTTGCCAAGTGTTTATTTCTACACAAACGTCTTTAATGCTTCCCAGAATTGTGTGTGTGCGTGCGTGTGCAGCACAAACATTATGCTTTCTACTTTTAGAGTACAAAAGCAGATGGGGAAGAGAGAGGGCGCCCACTGTATATGCATTCTGGTGTAGCATGGACAATAGGGCGGAGAAAGAAAAAAAAAAAAAACACTTGTTTACAGATAAACTGGTTTGGACAGGAAGCCAGTAAGGAGGAGCTCTGTGTAGTTAAACAGGCATGTGGAGAGGCAGAGATGAGCCAGCAAAAACACGACCGTGACCACGGGAACACTATAACACCATATTCCTAGACATGCGGTCCACACTAATGCACATAATGCACTCTGCAGATAAGTAATAAGAAGAACATGTTTTTCTTCTAACGCTTATCGGTGACTTGAAGAGCAGATGAAGTTTGTTTGGTTTCACTCTGACAAAAAAAAAAAAGTACTTATCAGTCTGTATCAGCGGCGCCAAAACAGTAGTATACAGTTCATCCTGCATTGTGTCAGTGTCACATGAGCACACACTGCCTTCCATTAGGCAGGAGATCCTTATGACTCACGAAAACACAAGTCACATGTTACTACACAAATGAACCATGCTACTCAGGCGCTGCTAACAACAGCAGCTTTTTTTTTTTTTTTTGTGCAAGCTTAAATGAAATCACATCATAATGCATCTCTTCATTAGGTGGCTTGAGTAGGCCTCACCCATGTCTTCTTGGTAGGCCAGTTAAACAAGAGCAATAGTGTCATGTATCATGGCCCAATCCCAGCGGCAAAGTTGCCGAACTAAGGAGAGTTTTAGTTCGGTGCAATTAGATTTTACGTTACATGACTTAACATGCGTGCAAATCTCTCCTGTTTTGTAAAGACTTTTCTGGAGTTCACTCTGCTCTAAAAATGGCTTCTCACACTATCAACAGACATACAGAAAAGCATGCAGTTGATGTCCGTATTAAATTAAGATAATCCTATTTTAAGAAATGGTGTAGTTTTTAATTTATTAACCTTTTATTACTGCTTTGGTTAAATATTGAAAATAGTATGTGCATTGTGACCATGCAAGATCCTATGTGATGTTTTAGCACTTGGAGGTTTACTCTAAGCTACTGTTACCGTATTTTCTGGCATATAAGTCGCAGGTTTTTTTTTTTTGCATAGATTTGTCAGTCTTGCGACTTATATGCTTTTTTTTCCATATTCATATTGCAATTTTTGACTGACGCTTTAAATTTCAAAGAACTGCAACAGCGAGTCCTCCTGTGCGCATTCGCTTCACGCAGCTGATGCAGGCGGAGGAATGCTGGAGACCTAGTGGCTCCGGCTGCAATGGATGGATGGATAGATGGATGGCGTCACATACTGCCCAAGTGAAATGAAGCTGTTGTGACCAATAAATAAATGCATAATAAAAGTGATGGGTCAGTGGTGACGCATAATAAATGTGACTTATACGCAGAAGCAGCTTACCGTATTTTTCCGCTTTATAATTAGCACTTTTTTGCATAATTTACACGCCCTGCGACTTATAGGACAAAGCAACATATTTATTAATTTTTCCCCCATATTAATAAACCAATTTTTGGCTGAGATATGACAGTTTTCATTCATTCTGACTGAATTTTTTTTAAAGCAGTACCACTTTCAGCCACTTGATGGCAGAAGAGTAGTAGTACCTGTATGGCATGCAGTTGTATCATGTAATAAGTAGACGTGGCTATAATGACAGATTCAAAAAAGTTCACGACAAAAACAACTGGACTTTATTTATTATACTTTATTTTATACTTTATTGTTTTTGTCTTGAACTTATTTGAATTTACCATGTCCTGGATGACTGAGAATCTTCCACAGCTTTTAATGACTCAATCGGCTTGCCGTAGTCTCCCCACCTTCGTTCTGCTCACTGCTTGGACCGACCATTAATCCAGCTGCACCGCCCCGGCAAAATGCAGCTAATTTGACCATTAAAGTGTATTTATTAAGCAAACGTTACACTGAGACACACCTTTGCTATAATTGCGAGCAAACAAATAATTGTTTAGGTGTTTATCTTGTTAAATTTGTACAGCGACTTGTCGTGTGCGCGTGTTTATTTCCACGTATCGGCTATTGAAATACAACTGATTTGACCATCAAAGTGCAACATTAGACTGAAACACACCTTTACTATAATTTAGAGCAAACAAATAATTGTTTAGGTGTTTATCTTGTTAAACATTTCCGGGTTCGGCCCACATTTCTGGGTTGTCAGCGGTGATGCGTAACAAACGCGACATGTCAGCGGTGACGTATAATAGATGCGACGTATACGGCAAAGCGACATATTTATGGATTTTTCCACTTTATTAGACAAATATGAACTGACGTGACTTATACACCGGAAAACACGATAGATCAAACTTAGCCTAACATTAACTAAGTTATCACCATTGTTGTGTTGCCTAAAGTCGATTAGCCATGGTAGATTTCTTACAGTAGGTTGACTCCAAATGTTAATAAATTGTAGCTGTGCATCAGAGTTTTACCTTCTGAGGGTTTTATTTAAAGTCGTTCAGTGGTTCTTGAGATATTTTGCAAACAGTCAAACAGTGATGGATCCTACACATAATACCAAGGTTTGGGGGAAATATGTTATAGAATATCTAGTGCTTAGAATATGTGGTTTGAATGACTTTCAGCTACTTTCACACCAAAGTTAATCTCAATATTTATTAAATGAACTTGGCTATAGTCAATTTTGTATCTCTAAAGGTCAGTTGGCTGTGGTAGCCATCTTGTTACAGACTGACTCCAAAATCTAACGAGCTGTAGATGTTAACCTAATAGTTGTTTTCTAAAAGTTTAATTGAAATCCACTTTGCGGTTCATGAGATATTTTGCTAACAGACACACACAGTTGACGCCAGTAGTTATTGGCAAAGTTAAAAAAAAAACATCAGTTAATGCACATGGCACGTGCTGGTAATGACTCTCAGCTACTACAATAGCAGATTTTAAGTAAATATCTGTAAAACTGACCGAGTTATAGCCATCTTTGTGTTTACTACGCTCAAATAGCTGTGCGGCCATCTTGAATGGGCTTGACTCTAAAAGTTAATCAGTTGTATATGTACATACAGTAATTACTTTACGAGAGTTTCATTAAGATCTATTAACAGGAGATGTTTTACTAACACTACAGACAAATGGACACATACACAAAGAGGCTAGGATAATATTGTGATTGAATCTGCTGTGGGCGATAATAAGCACAAAGAAATGGACATTTATGATGAGACATTTGACTAAAAATGAGACTAAGTGCCCACCACTGTGGGTAAACAGTCTGCAGCTCTCATGTCAGTTTATAACATCAGCAGGTGATTTTACGAGGGTTTTATTTTCGTTGCTGCTCACATTCTTAGCTCTTCATGCCTCAAGATAAAAAAATAAAAATCATCAAAAATAAACAGTGTGTGAAATACGTTTTTCTCCCCTCCATGCCGAAGTGAAGCTACGATCAATTCCAGGATTATTTTATTCTCTTGACTTTCATCATATTGGGCAAAAAAAAAAAAAAAAAGTTTTCTCACTGTTGTAGACAAAGTGGAGCAGGGCGAAACTTTTTAATTTGAATCAGTTTAGTAAATATCAACCTGTGTGACAGAACATGCAACAGCACTCAGCAGAAAACAAACCCTTCTGAACTCCACACTGCAACAAAGTATAAAAGACTATGAGCTTACTGTATTAACACGGACTCTTCCCTCATCTTGGTCTCCAGAGAACACAATGAGCCCCACAGAGAACTCCAAACTACAGAGGCTCTCCATTGAGGTCTTCTTAGCTCCCCTCCCCCTCTCAGACATCTGTAGCAGCTGCCCCCTTGTGCTCCTGTCAGCAGGGCAGTGTGTGTGTGTGTGTGTGTGTGTGAGTGTGTGTGAGTAGCTGAGGTGGGGTTGACTGGGAGGTTAGCGTAGGGCGTGTTGTGACACCTCCCCCTTTGGAGGGGTCCAGCCCGCACACTTGTGGGACATCACATTTATCAATGGCTAATAGTAGCTAGCAGGTCATCCTGAAAACACAACAGCGACCTCTGACCTCTTTTTAGCACAAAGGTTGCGAGGTGACCACATTAACCCATGGGTACTTTAAGAAAGTGCACATGCAACGTTTCCACTTTAATTTATAATTAGTGGGTTGTATTGTTTTTTTTATCACCCAGTATAAAATACTTTTGCTCACGTATGTTTGTTTGTAGCAAAATAACTGAGGAACCACTTGATGGATATGGCGCTAAGCAAAGTGAACAGAAAAATGGTCATGACTGTCTGTTTTACAGATGTTTAGCTGAAGGTCATTCCCAGCACATTCTCTGAGCACCAGCTGGTCATCTGCTTTTAAAACGTGCCATCAACTACTGAAGTCTCTGTATCTCATGACCCACTGGACAAACTTTTATTAAACTCTAACTAGCTTTTGAGTCGACCCAATTGAAGATAGCCTCTAGTGTTGTAGTACTCAAGGCCGGTCTCAAGACCACTTTTTGAGGGTCTTGGTCTTGTCTCGGACATTGAGGACTCTGGATTTTATTTCAAGACCAGTCAAGACCACAACTGTGGAAATATGACTAAATTGCCAGAATATTGTCCAGTTTATTTGCTAACGTTGTTTTTATTGGATGCAAAACTGATTCAAATCCAAGCGATAACGTGACTCATTGCTAAGTACGTTTTTGGTGCCGCTGTCACGCCCACCCCCTTTCACTCGCACGTGGTTCTGTAGCAACAGAACAATACAGACAACAGAACGTAACGTCGCAACCAGGGGTGAAAGTAAGTCGATATGGATAATCTGTGAAAAGACTGAGCTACAAGACTTGAGGTCTTGGTCTCGAGTTAGGTGGTCTTGACTACAACACTAATAGTCACTATAGCCTTCTTACCTTAGGAAACTCCAAAATAATCTCCAACTCTCCAACAAAGTTTTGTCAGGTCATCTGGACGTTTCTTTTTTCGTTGAAACGTTTCATCCTTCATCCAAAGGACTTCATCAGTCCAAGGAGCTACAACAAACTCAGTCCCATAAGTGGCTTACTCGTGGGCCAAACAGTTTTATGGTGATGGTTTCTGGAGTCCGCCCTCTCCCCCGTCGACTCCTCTAGGCAGCCATAGCCTAAGTAGTTCAAGTAAGTTATGGGACTGAGTTTGTTGTGGCTCCTTGGACTGATGAAGTCCTTTGGATGAAGAACGAAACGTCTCAACACAAAGAAACTGCCCAGAGGACCTAACTTAACTTTGTTGGATTTTTTTTTACCGTCCACTGCTTGTGGGAGTCCTTCACAACACACTCTCTGAGGGCTATCACACTTTACAAGATCTCACAATATCACGACATTGTGCATTTACATGATTTGACCTAAATGGAACTTGATCCCTTCTCAACATAAGAACATTTTAAAGTAAAACTCTGGTGTGATGGACAGTGTTCAGATCGAGTTACAAATGTTACAGTTCGAGAAGTCCTTTAGCTTCCACATTTTTACATTCTAACGCAGTCATTTAATAAAGTGGGCACCGGTTATACAGCAGGCGATGGTTATAACTAATAGGGGACAAATCAAAAGAGAAAAACTTTACGGTGGCAGAGCGAAAGGGTTTTAAAGCAAAGCACTCAAAATATTGTGTTTGGGGTTTCTTCTGAAGAACAATGGCGGTTGCAGTATGTGTAATCCACAAAACCAGCAGAACTGTCATTGACAAGTTTCTCCAAAGCAACATGCTTTGTACTTTTTTATTATTATTATAGATTTTTCAGAGAAGAGCTCATTTTCATACTAAATGAGGAGTCAGATGTTAAATGAAACGTGATGCATTTGCATCCAGGACTAAATGTCTAGTGAAGTTTGAGTGTTTGTGTGTTCTTAAGAAAGATCTTTTGTGACAAATTTCAATCTCACAACAAAACACAATTCATGTCGCTTCCTGTTCTGGTAGTACTTTCTTATCTTGAGTGAACTGTCCACACCCCACAGTATTTTATTCTTTTTTGAGGCAGGCTGCTAAGAAGGATTACACAGAAGACTAAAGACAAACCAGATCTAATCCCAAACCAAGTGTTACCTTGAAAAATAAGGTTTATGAACGCTGACAGACTCACAGTTTCAGATGACTCATAATATTTAGTGCCTATGTTTGAATGGATTTGCAATCATCATAACTGTAAATATCAAATATTTAGTTATAATCTGGAGCACTTTTCTTTTACAGCCTTTGCTAGAAATACACGGAAAAGCCTGAGAAAATTATCCACAATGAGGTTAAGAAGTTTTGAAAAATCAAAGGCTCGGCATGAAAGAATTTAAAAGAACGCATATCCCCCACTTTGCTGCTGTATTTTAGACAAAGATCATCTTATGCATATGACAGAGTTATAGTCATTTGTGTTAAACCTGGAAAATAACGTTACCGTATTTTCCGGCGTATAAGTCGCAGGTTTTTTTTCCCCATAGATTTGTCAGTCCTGCGATTACGACGGAGCTTTAGAGCTACGCTAATATATATATATATATATATATATATTTTTTTTTTTATTACATTGCCACGCTAAAAACTAAAAAAATTAAAAGCCATAAAATTACGAGAAAAAAGTCGTACGACTTTTTTTTTATACCGCTGTCGTTAATTTTTTTCTTCCACGAGTCGGATCCACGACGCGACCTGTCAATCAATCCAGTAGGCGTGTCAGTAAATGACCAATCCAAATCTAAATGAGTCGTAATATTATCCAAACACGATAAAGCAGGTTTTACCACATTTTAACTGTGATAAAATGAAGAATGTTTGTTAAACTTTATTTTGACGCTCTTATTCAAAACGTGTTCCAGTACTGCCACCTACGGTTGTGTTTTTGTGTGCTGCTTCTGGGATGCATATACGTGACGTCATTACGTCATGACTTTCATCTTTGTTTCCGTTGGAAAACGGTGCTCAGTGAGCGAAACTGTGTGCGTGCAGCGCTGTTAGAGGTCTTCAGTAAATATGCCAGAAAGAGGCTGAAGAGACCCAGCGACTCACTTATAGGAGCATTTAGCTTCGGACCGGGCATTTGCTGACACGCCTACAGGATTGATTGACAGGTCACGCCGTGGATCTGATTCATGGAAGAAAATAATTAACGACAGCTGTAAAAAAAAAAAAAAAAAAAGTCATATGACTTTATTCTCCTAATTCTACTACTTTATAAATTTATGGCTTTCAATTGTTTAGTTTTTTCTTAGCGTGGCCTTAAAGCTCCGTCGTATGCGACTTACTCACATTTTTTTCCCCTCGTATTCATAACGCAATTTTTGACTGACGCTTTAAATTTTCAAGAACTGCAACAGCCAGTCCTCCGTTGCGCGCTCGCTTCACTCAGCTGGTGCAGGTGGAGGAACGCTGGAGAGCTAGCGGCTACGGCCGCGATGGATGGTGCCGTGCCGCCCAGGTGAAACGAAGCTGTTTGGACCATTAAATAAACACATAATAAACGCGGCGGGTCAGCGGTAATGTATAATAAATGTGACATATGCTGAAACGACTTATATATGTTTTTTCCTCTTCATGATGCTTTTTTTGACTGATGCAACTTATACGCCAGAAAATACGTTATGTGTTATTGCGATATTTTACATGATCTGTCAGCGCTTGGGATATGGGCTGTACATGACTCTCAGCTACACACCAAATATTTAACACAGTATCTGTAAAACTCTTTAAGGTTTGTGTACGTTAAACTTGATTAGATGTGGGAACCATTTTTATTTTACTTGCCTCCGAAAATTATTCAGTTGTAGATGTACAAGCTTGATTAAAGGGTTTGTGAAAAGTTTTGCTAACAGACATAGTTAACGCCAGCAGTTTTTGCCAAGATGTTAAGCATTATGTATGTATTGCTACGATCACATCAAGGTTTAGTTCAACAGCTTCAAAACTGACTGAGCTAATTTTGTGTTTCCACAGTCAGTTGGATGTGGCAGCCATCTTGAATTTAATCGAGTCTAAAAGTTAATCAGTTGTAGATGCACATCTTGTCATTATTTGATGAACGTTTCTTTAAAATCAATTTTGTGGTTCATGAGATATTTTACCAACGGACAAAGCTGATTCTAGTTATAGGCATATGAATGTTGTTCAATAAGTTTGCGCTCAGAAAATAGGTTGAAAATCAGTCTCAGCTACTATCTCTCCAAATTTTAGCACAATGTCAGTAAAATTGACTGTTATAATCATTTTGTGTTTGTTAGGCCTGCTTTGCTGTGGTAGCCATCTTGACTGATTGACTCCACAAGTTAATCAGTTGAAGAAGTTACATCAGTACTTATTTTCTGAGGGTTTCATTGAATCTTCAGTGATTTATGAAATATTTTGCTAAAGATAAAGACAAAGAAACACACACAGGGGCTGTAGTATGATCAAACTGCCTCTGCTTTAGGCAGCAGGCGATAAAAACGTATCGTCAAAGAAAGGTCACATGCTCAAGAGGCCTAAAGAAAGGTGTCGAACCCAAAAAGTATAGCTATAGTATTTTTTTTTTTAATTTGAACAGTTCCTAATACATTCATATACATATTTAAAATAATCAAAGAGATTTATTTGTCATTTTAGATACATACATTTTGAGTAATCTTAAAAGACAATTAATGTGACATTAAAATAACTCAAACAGACTGTACTAAATTAGATATGAATAAAAAACATGTAAATCATAGTCATATCAGAATCTACCACTCAGGTTGTGACAGCCTAGAAACTTTAATATTGTCATCACATGACAGTTATTCTTGTGAAACTATAATGGCATATTATAATAAATATCATTATTATTATGGTCCTCCTGGTTTAATGAATTAATTAATTTCAAATATGCCCAGGTTGAAAAGTGACTACAGTTGTAGTTTTTGCAACATGGAAAAAAAAATATTGGGAGTGATTGTGTTATGCTTAAGTGCACATTACAAATCAGAGAAAATTTTAAATCTTATTAAACATTAGAGCAGCAAAGGTGCAATTAATATTTAGACTAATCCCACCAAGGCTTGCCTGGTGTAGTTTTCTACGGTTCTAGGTTCCCATAAACAGAATTCTTTAAAATAGAAGCTGTTCTTACAGTTACGTTTGGACCACATGGGTGGAGTTTGCATGTTCTCTTCGTGCATGAGTGGGTTTTCTCCGGGTACTCTGGTTTCCTCCCACAGACTAAAAACATGCATGTTAGGCTGATTGGTAACTCTAAATTGTCCCTAGATGCATGAGAGAGAGTGAATGGTTGTTTGTCTCGTTTGTCTCTATGTGGCTCTGTGATGGACTTGCGACCTGTCCAGGGTGTCCCCCGCCCCTCACACAGTGATTGCTGGATATTGGCACTGGCGACCCCATATATATAAAAAATTATATTCAATTTATTTCTTTAACTCCAAGTCACATCTTGGTCACATCATCTCAGGTCATTGAACAGAAACATTCATATATAAAATAATAATTCAATACTATTTATCTGAGGAGCAGACTGCTTTGAATTTAACTCCATCACAGAACTTTCATCTTGAGCAAGCATGAAGGCGACAGTGGAAAGAAAAACTCCCTCATGAGGAAGAAACCTTTAGCAGAACCAGGATCAGGACAAGCGGTCATCTGCTTCGACCAGCTGGATTTGAAAGGAACAGATACACAATGGCAGGTCAAGGATCACATGTTAAGATAGAAATAGTATCAATAGAAAATTATTCAATTTTAACAATTCATTTAAGGAAATTAAGTCAATTTGTATTCCAGTAGTCTAAGCCTGGGCAGCACGGTGGCGCAACTGGTAGAGCTGCTGCCTCTCAGCGAGCAGGTCCTTGGTTCAAACCCCGGTCCAGGGGCCTTTCTGGGTGGAGTTTGCATGTTCTCTCCGTGCATGCGTGGGTTTTCTCCAGGTACTCCAGTTTCCTCCCACAGACCAAAAACATGCATGTTAGGCTGATTGGTAACTCTAAATTGTCCCTAGGTGTGAGTGAGAGAGTGAATGATTGTTTGTCTCGTTTGTCTCTATGTGGCCCTGTGATGGAACCTGCGACCCGTCCATGGTGTACCCCGCCCCTCGCAAAGTGATTGCTGGACATGGGCACCGGCGACCTCCGTGACCCAAAATGGAATAAATGGGTAAAAGATAATGGATGGATAGTCTAAGCCTATAGCAGCATAACAAGCCGACCCTAACTATAGGATTTATCAAAAAGGAAAGTCTTAATCCCAGTCTTAAAACTGGACCATGTGTCAGCCTCACGGACAGAAACTGGAAGTTGGTTCCACAAGAGAGGAGCCTGATCACTGAAAGATCTTCCTCTCATTCTGCTTTTGGAAACTCTAGAGACCATGAGTAAGCCTGCAGTCTGAGATCTTTCAGTTATCAGGCTCCTCTCTTGTGGAACCAACTTCCAGTTTCTGTCCGTGAGGCTGACACATTGTCCAGTTTTAAGACTTTCCTTTTTGATAAATCCTATAGTTAGGGTTGGCTTGTTATGCTGCTATAGGCTTAGACTACTAGAGGACAAATTGACCCAATTTCTTAAATGAATTGTTAAAATTGAATAATTTTTATTTGATACTATTTCTACCTTAACATGTGATCCTTGACCTGCCATTGTGTATCTGTTCCTCACAAACCCAGCCAGTTGAAGCAGATGCCACTTGTCCTGAGTCTGGTTCTGTTAAAGGTTTCTTCCTCATGAGGGAGTTTTTTCTTTCCACTGTCGCCTTCATACTTGCTCAAGATGAGAGTTCTGTGATGGAGTTAAACTCAAAGCAGTCTGCCCCTTATTATCTTATAAATGAATGTTTCTGTTCAGTGCCCTGAGATGACTTATATTAATAAAACCCCTAGGTCTTCCAGTTGGAGACAGTTAATGATTACAATGTGTCAATGAAAATGTTTTGGGATAGACTGTTTCTGCTGTTTTGCAGACCTCTGGGCTGGACTCTGTAAAAAAGCAGAGTGGACAAGCCTATTTACAGCCACCATGTTTCCTTCTCTTTGCCATGAAAGAAGGTTGATTTCATTCAGCAATGAAAGATGAGTTCCTTAAAAAATAGATATTGCTCACATTCTTCCATGACAAAATATTAAGCATCTGTTAGCACTCAGAGCCTGTGCTGGGAATGACTTTCATCTACTACCATAACAAATTAATTCAACCTTTATTTATACAGGTTAATCCCAATGAGCCTCAGGCTGTCATTTACAAGAGACCTGAATAAATCTTAACTTCTTATGTGTAAAATTCATCGTTACAATCTTGTATGTGTTGGCAAAGATTAATTTACTTTGGTAGCCATTTTAAATTAGATTGACAAAAGTTAATCAATTGTAGATGTACAACCAACAATTACATCCAGAGTTTTATTAAAATGTGTCCTGTGGTTTGTGAGTTATTATGCTAACAAATTAGACAAACAAACACACGCACACTTATGTGCAATTTCATTATTACCAGCGCTTTATGGGAGTGAGCGATAACACAGTTGGTAAAAACATGGGTGAAGCTGACCTTTACCAGAAAAGAAAGATATGTTAAAAAAAAAAAACATGAAAGCCAACTAATGGGCTGAGTGGCATCATATTTTAGGAAGAGGAACATTACGTAAAATATGAACGCTAATTAAAAATCAACCTCACAACTCATTATTTTAGTACGGAAAGCAGAAACTTTACATTTTAAGTTGCAGTCTTAGGGGCTTAATTACATGTTGACTAACCCTGTTGGTAATGTATGGCTACAGCCATTACCACACCTGACAGTACTAGTATCACATGTAAGAGTGTGCAAAAAGCAGAATTTGGTAAAACCTCAGATTTGAGCCTATAAAGTCAACAAAGATACGTTCAATGTCTCATTTCTGGACTACAAACTGAGAATTCCTGCGGAAGTCCCGCCCTCCCCAGTCCGCTCTTGTGTCTGGATGATGTAACCACTTTCCAAATATAGCGTGTTGCTGATGGCCGAGCCGAGTCCTCATTGGCCGGCGCCGCTGTCAGTCTCAGTGACGTCACGGCGGCCGTGTTATTATTGTAAACAGCCCGCCTGCTCTCCACCGACGCTCTGTGCGGAGCCGACTACTCCATCCAGTCCTTTGTTCGTGCGGTAAAAAAAAAAAAAAGAAAAGAAAGAAAGAAACGACGCGACAAAAGCCCAGCGAACGTTTGTCCGACCCGAACGTGAAACCTCGAAGCAAAGTTGCACACTACGTGTAAAAACCACGACATTTTGCGTGTTTGTTAAAAGGAGCGCGCGGCGGCTTTGTTGTCTCTCTGTTTGTTGATCACCGGGAGCTCCTCACAAACCGGCGACTACTGACCGTGCTGCGTTAGTGTGTCCATAAACAGGTACCAGGCTCCGTTCAGCTCCTGACAGAGCACGAGAAGTGTTTGTGTTTTTATCACACGAGCTGCCGCACACTTACATACAACTACCGTGTCTCGGTTTGAGCCGCTTTACTCGAAATGTCGCAAAAACTTCTCATTTTGAACGCCCGCGTGCACACAATGAATGTAACGCATCGGCCTGTAACTTATTTCACCGCGTCAGTTCGCGTGCACAAAGGGACTTCACTTATAGTGAAGCAGACAGGTCGAGCAGAATGACTTCTTTTTTTTTTAATGGTTAAAGAAATAACTCAGAGCAGGCGCGCGGGGACACAGCTCGCAAAAAGTTGGATATACTCAGGTGTGTTTAATTCTACTCACTCTGTTCCGGAGTTATCATGATCCGTGCGCGTGTGTGGCTGCCAGCCAGCCGGTGACACCCTTTTCTCATTTCCATTCCAGGCAAGTTGACAACAAGCTGCCAGTCTCCGTGTGTGCAGTTTCAGCGAAGCTTCAAGGAAGTTGTTTCTTTTGTTCCAGTATTTTTGGTTGCGTCAATGTTGCGAAAAGAGGAGGGGGGTGGTGGAGAGGCGGAGAGAGAGAGAGGGAGAAGGAGGGAGAGGGAGGGAGAAAAAACTATTAGAGCGCACCACAGTCCTGTTGGAGCACAGCCCCCACCACCTCCCAGCTCATCTAAATCCACGACAAAGTCGCCTCATCAGCTCAGCTCACGCGCTCCTGAGAGAAAAAGCATACCTTGAAAGTGATAACACGGGTGTCCAGGTCTGGAGATCCGGGATTAGGCGTGCCGGTGCGCTCGAGCGCATGAACAGGAACGAGGAGTGTGTTTGTGTGTGTGTGGTTGGGGAGAAGGGGGTGGGGGGGTCATTTGAATGTAGCGCGACATTCAATGCTCCTACAGGCGTTCACTTTTCAATTTCCACCTCGTCTTGAAGAAGCGAGAGAGAAAACAGGAAGTGCCAAAACGCCCATCAACTCTTGTAGTTCCCGGAGCGCGCGCAGGGCGGGAACGAGATGACCACCAGCATCAGTGAAACTGAAAAACACCCGGATTAAGCTCGCAGTCTTTACGCACGGTGGAACTTTCGCGCATTAAAAAATAAAAATAAAAATGCATAAAAGTTATGAAATGTCTCCATTCAGCAACGAGTTCACGCACGCAGCTGCAGACAGCTGACTGTGCAGAAACAGGGTCCTGTCTGGATGAAAAGGTGCGCGCCGCTGTTACAGTCGCGTTGCGTCAGGAAGTTGCTGGCTACCAGTGAAGTCACCATTCTCTCTCCCACCCCCAGCATGCAACCAGCAGCTTCTGGACTGCAGCATGCGCTTTCCACTGCACGTCAAAAAGTCCATCTCACACTGTCCATGTGAGTTTGACCTCACGGCACAGAAGGTTGATGAATATGGGCGAAATAACGATAAAGATGCGATTTTGGAGGAAACGATTTTAAAACTATTTTTGCCGTATTTATCCAAAATAACCACAGGCCTTAAACGGGCCAGTTAAAGTTGTGCAAAACTCACGTGGAGGTATTTTCCAGGTTGACAGTGACAAAAACAGAAAATATGACACAAAGATCTGTGGCTAAACTCGGAGCAACTCCATGCGTAAAGACGCGCATGGAAGGTTCCGTTTGATCCTGGGGTTAGACAATAGTTGTGCAACACAAGAAGTGCAAATGTAAGGGAGTTAAAAAGACATGCATAACTCTGAGCTCATTTGGTCGATTTTAAATGGACAAAAAAAAAAAAAAACCCTGCTTGATTTTGCCCAAGGAGTTAAACTCCGACAGATGCATCAGTCAAGTCGCGCCATTAACGCAAAAAGTGAGCTACAGGGCTGCTATGAGGGCCTCCAAAGTTTTGCAAACTTGAAAAATAGTCAAAAGAACAAACAGTCGCAAAAAGGAAATAAAGCAATTACATTAAACCAATTTTTACACTTTGCAGCTTTAAAAAAGTGAAACCTATCCAACGTTTATATTTGTATCTTTAAACATAATGCTGACATGGTTTCAAGACTGTTTACCTGAGAAAACTCATTCAATGAGTTTTCTTTTAAAATTGAGCTTTTACCAAACATAGCTGTTCAAAGTTTTAAAAACACCAGAGTTTCTTATGCTTAACACAACGTTCAGAACACAATTGTATTAAAGCTCCGGGAGCATCAAGTCCGGTGCGCACAAATCTACCGGAGCTGAAAAAAGTCTCCATTTGCGCAGAGGCTCGCTGTCGTGTGTTTGGGAGTGTCACGCTCACAGTTTTGCAGCAGTATTTGAATATTTGCCCCGATGTGTGGGCTGATGCAGAGTCAGAATGCAAAGAAGGAACTGTAATCAGGCGCAATTATCTGATGGGCTGCGGTTCCCCTTAAAGGTCATCGGTGAAAGAAGAAAAAAACTGCAGGAAGAAGGCCAAAATAGTTGAGGAGAGACTTTATAAATTCTCCATCTCAAAAGTCTTTCCTGTTAAAAACATGCTGCTTAGTCTGCATCTAGTAAAAAATGTCAGAACTGCTGCGTTACGCGTCTAGTTTGGCTGCAGAACGAGAAACCAAGATGCTCTCAAACGTCTTTACTTTATTTTTATTTATTTATTGTTTAGAAGAACAACACATTTTAAATTTGTGCATCTCTTTATTTAGCTATTTGGGGGGAAAAGAAGAGAGAATAACCGTGCGCATCGCCAGAAGAACGCATCGCACCTTTTTGTTTCACCCTGCTTCAGATATTTAGAATATGAGGTGCAACTGAAAGGTCACATTGCGTGGGAGGAATCAATATGAGTTAAAACAAAAAGTATGAGCTCCTCTTCTATGTGTTTGTGTGGTGCGTGCAGACTGGTGCACAGATCCATGCAGCAGCTTTTCAATCTCTGAAAACTTTATTTTCCTCCTACAAAACACGGGATGTTTTTATAAA
>NC_056510.1:27692586-27702034 GCF_014905685.2 Nematolebias whitei
AGTTTTCAGTTTTTGAATGAGTCATGTTTGGATTCAGCTGACAAGAAACACATTACACACGCAGGCTTCTGGAGTGAAAATGCACTGCCTGCATGCAAACAGCTGTCACTGGTATCCTTGTCAGCTGCATGGGGACACATCCAAGATCAATGATGTGCACTCAATTAACCTGATGGATATAATGCAGGGAGGTTATGGATGGCAACCCGTACAGATTTGTCTTTCTGAGCGACCGTGTTTCTGTCCAGGGCTGCGTGTTGGTGGCTGCAGAGCAGACAGTGGGTCTAAGGCCTGTCTCTTCTGAAGCACCCTGTTGTCCAGAGCAGAAGTAGGTCAACAGAAACCACTGGTTGGTGAGTTGGAACAATGCTGCTCTCTTTCACAAACACATGCAGAAAAGTTAAGGAGGGAAAAAAAGTTGGAGAAGAAAGTCCTTCCCTTAAATCGAAGGATAATTAGGGCCTGTTTCACCTACTTGTCCTTTATAAAAACTTTTAGCATCACCAGAGCCCCTTCAGTTAGGCTTTTATGAGGTGACTTGCCTAAATAAAAGCTAAAGGTTGTACTTGTCATCAAACACGCTGCAGAAACACGATATGAACAGATGACTTAACTACATTTTGTATTGTTTGTTGCTTCGCAGAAAAAAAATTAATGCAAGGAAGAAAGGAAGGTGGTCAAAAGAAAGTAAAAATACAAGAATACACACTGAGAGATGTAACAAAACCTGAGATTTAACTGTAAAAATAAAATCTTAGCTGAAGTTTAGAGGTGTTCTTGTTTCAACAAAACCATTGTACCAAAAATAGGCACTACGATTATCTCAGCTCATTTCCTGAATTAGCAGTAAAACATTTGGTGAAAGTTAGATTAAGCCATGAAGGAGTACTGCACTATAACAGAATTAATGTTAAAAGGATGGCGTCCTTTGATGTGAATATCACCAGCTAATAACATTTTCAAGTTCAAGTAGGTCAAGTAGGTCTATCACCATTTCATCACATGTGATACATGAGGTGGAATAAAATTATGTACACAGGGTCCCAGTTACATCCGACAATAGCAAAAATATAAAGTGTAAAAAAAAAAAAGTATATAGGGATCTAAGATGTACACTAAGATATATGGCGCTAAACGAATTTTGCATGATCTCAAACAATACCGAAAGGTCGTTTATATTTTGTTAATACATTGTGTGTATGTTCAAAATTACTACCAGTACCATCACATAAAGTTTTAGTTCAGTATCTGAGTTGTAGCCATTGTTGCGTTTACGAAGCTCAATGGCTGTGACAGCCATCACAAGTCAGGTCGACTCCAAATATTAATCAGACGTAGATGGTGATCCAGCGATTACTTTCTGAGAATTTTGTTAAAATACGTCCATTGGTTCTCGAGATATATTGCTAACAGACAAACATGGTTAACTAACAATTAATGACAACGTTTTTTGAAAATACCTCATGCAATGTGTAGTATTCAAAGTATGTCGAGGAGTAACTTCTTACCCAGTAAGGTCAAAGTTGACAGAGCTATGACCACTTTGGACACGTGTACGCTCAAACACAAGCAAAACAATATCACCTGCTTTTTGCCTTCTTTTTGTTCTTCCAAAGATGGAGACTTGATACTAACAAATACCCACTAGTAACGAATAAAATACTTGACATATACTGTGAAAAAGGATGAATAAAAACTTAGATCCATGCAAACGTACCTTACAAACCAGCTTAAAGAAGCAGATGAAGCCCTTCGGCTGGACCCTGTTTCTGTCCTCTCCTCTCACTTTTCCAGCAGGGTGCATTTGCATGTAACTGTACGTAAGAGCGATGAAGAGAGAAAACACACGGAAGTGACCAAACCTGTCAGCCGTTGGAGGGATTCAGCTGGTGCCTCATGAGCGAGGCCTATGACTAAGATGGGGAAGGAGTAGGAGTGTGCCTGTGCCAATATTGCCATACCAGTGCTGCAGAGAGAGCGAGAGAGAGAGAAAAAGAGAGAGAGGAACAAGATGAGCTAATGGTGATTGGTTACACCAAATAGGACCAAAGACAAGCTGAATGTGTGCAGTGGGATGCAAACACTTTTATCCTTGAAAGACTTCAGTGCGAGTGTTTCTCACATGTCGCATGCAATAAACGTGTGTAAATTTGTTTCTGTGCTTGTGAATTATTATTATTGTGCTCATGAGACAGCATGTCTGACACGTGTTCACTTTTTCCTCTAAAGCGAAGTTATCTTGCAAACAGTCATTCCAGTAAAACACACCATGGAGCTCAGGGACCTCAAGAACAAGAAGCAAAGCGACATAATAGGGAAGTATATTGTCTAAATTCTTTTACTTCCTCTTCCTCTTTCCAGCAGTTTCTTACTGACCAATTTGCAAAATGTGTTAAAAACTATTTAGTACAAATCAAACCGTATAAGATGAATATTAAAAATAGAGGCTTAATTTTAGCTGGTTTTGTTCGTTCGCCTCTCACAGAATCACCCTCGCATCACGATCAGCCCTCCCTCGCCCCCCTCCCATCTCTCTTTCCAGTTTCTCCTCTGTCCCACACTACATGCTTCACTGTTTTTTACTGTTGAGTCAGTTTGCCACTGACAGCAGTGAGCTACAAGGAAAACTGAATCATCACGCTTTAACACTCTCCAAACTGCAAACAGGAGACACTTGTACACGATCATAATCTATTCAGCCTAAAAAAAAAAAAATTAAATAATGCACACACACATCAGTGTGTGTTCCCAGTGGATTCTGCTCAGCATCGGCACCAGGGACGGAGAGGTGGATGCTGGTCCATCTAGGTGTCTTGTTTCAGAGAGCAGGCATGCTGGGAGCACAGTGTGGCGCACAGCACAGCCAAGTGGACAACAATGGAAACATGGAGAGACACAGGTGTCCTTATAAAGAACCCTCTATGAGACAGAACGTGTTTATTTTCTGAGCCCGTGTCCATGTGTACACATGTTTTTATGCTGCTGTGCATGGCATCTGTTCATGCGGTGCACGTGCTTGTGTAGATTATGTATTTATGTGTCTGTGTATTGATTCGCTTGCACTTCAGCTGCACTTTGGCAGCACTCATGCATGCATCCCTCTGGGCAGTAACACCTGCAAATAGCAATAAAAGGAAGGATTCCTAAAAGAGGGGCTCTGTAAGGCCTGAGCTCAAACAAAGCAGAGCAAATAAAAGGCAAAGCATTGTCTGTAAAGGTGTCCATCCCTGTTTTTCTTGCTCTTTATTTACAAGCCGCTCACTTTGTCTTCCTATTCTCTCGCTTTAACTCACTGGAGGATGCTAACCCATCAGGTCCTTTGGCTCCCCTCCATGGGATGATGTCATTTGAGATGACATCACCATGCAGCGTATGTGTGTTTGTGCTGTGTGTGTGAGCACGTGTTACCCTGCACACACTTCTCCCCTCATCCCACAGCTCTGATTCTTTCCTCGAAGAAAAGGCGCCGTTCGACACATGCACCCGCCACAGTCAGCCAAACTGCCATGCTTGCACAAGTTCTTACAAAAAGCAGGGTCAAGGAGAGTGAGCGAGACAGATGTGGACTGCCAGGAAGGCAAAACGCACACACAGAATTACACACACAAAAGAAGGAGGCGAGGTGGTGTTTGGTGGTGGTGTGATGTGAGGCAGAGAAAAAGTGTGGAGGTGTGATGAGAGCTCAGAGAGGGGACGGGCTCTGAGGGGCAAGCCAGTTTAATTATACAACGTTGCTGCTACTATAACGCCACAAAGCCCAGGCCTAAACTGTCATTAAGATAAAAACGTAGCACACGGAGGAGTGTCACCGACTGCATGAATTCGTCTTGGCTCTACTGTCTGTTGTTAGCACAGTTATATTTAAGACTTAACAGCCTGGTTCAGGTTCCTGCTAAACAAATGAGTTTATGGAAATTAAACGTTTTGGGATTCAGATCATTGTATTTAATTCTGAGAGCAAATAAGAGTTAAAAAAAATTTGGGGGGGAATTTCACACAAGGAAGATTTCTAAATCCGATGGCTCATAAAATTAGAATTTTGTTTGTGTTTAATAAAGTAAGCCTTTTGCAAACACCTAATTTATAGGCTAACAAAATGTTGCTGCACTGTTTGTGTGATATATACCCAGTGAATCTTGTTATGAGCTGGTATAATGATGGCTAATCTGGTCAGTGAACAAACTTTGTTGTTTTTTGTATAGAATCAGGTCAATAACATCAAGTTCAAAAGCACTGAAAGCTACTTGTACGTTAAAAATAATACACCATAAGTTGAGGATTTTTGAACTTTAAACATTAGATCACAGTTTGAACATTGTTACTTCAGCATAAGGTGGTTTTGCCTAACATTTTTAAGTTTCCAGTGGTCCTTTTTCATCTGAAATTAAGAGGATTATATCATTTTATATTTGAAGATTATGAGTCTCACTAATCTGGACCTCAAAATTTAAGTTGGCTGCCTTATGTTCCAAAAGTTTTAAAGTGACCACAGTACTCTTTCTGCTCACGCACTTGATTATTTACGTCGCAGAAGCAAAACTACAATGTTCAGCTTAAATCCGTTTGACGCAAAGAAAAAACACATTTAATGTTTGCATGCTAAACTTTTAAAATGAACTAGCTAACAAAGATGAACCTGAAAAGTTTAACATTTTGGCTTCCAGCTTATTAAACTGAAACACACCTTGTACCTGAGTCCTGAGGTGAAAGAAACAGTAAATGGACTGTACTTGTACAAAGTATAACACCTTTCTATCTTATCAAGATACTCAAAGCTCTTTACACTACAACCTGTGTCAATCTACCCATTCATACAGCACTCTACTAGATCTATACAGAGAATAATCAGAGCTTTATCACATTCATACACTGATGGGACACACATCAGAGGCTATGAGGGGTTCAGTGTCTTGCCCAGGGACACTTTGGCATGTGATTGCTGGTGGAATCGAACCCCCAACTCTCCCATTGGTGGACGACTGCTCTAACCACTCAGCCACAGTCGCTCATAAACAAAGCTACTGTAAATGTTAGTTTACAGGCTGCACTTCATTTACCTTGGATCTAAGAGTGACATCAGGTCCGACGTAATCATGTACCAGTAGCAAAGTGGAAATCCAGTAGGACTTGCTACCAGTTGCGCCCAGTAACCAGGGTAAATGGATTGCTTTTTATTAATATCAGTAGAATGAGTATAGGCTCAACATTACAGGATGTTTAACAATCATGTTGGAGGGTCAGGGTGGGGAGGTGGGGGGCTCTTTGTCTCAGGTGCAGGAGTTCAAGTATCTTGGCGTCTTGTTCACAAGTGATGGTAGGACGGAGCGGGTGATGGATAAACAGATTGAGGTCTCGTCCTTAGTAATGAGGGCATTGCTTCAGTCTGTCATGGTGAAGAGAGAGCTGAGTCAAAAGGCAAAGGTTTACTGGTCTGTCTACTTTCTGACCCTCATCTATGGTCATGAGGTTTGGATCATGACTGAAAGAATGAGATCCCAAATACAAGCCGCCAAAATGGGTTTCGTTCGTAGTGTGGCCAGGGTCAGCCTTAGAAATAGGATGAGGAGTCCTGTCATCCTGGGGCGGGGGTATCAGAGTAGAGCTGCTGCTCCTCTGCATCGACAGGAGTCAGTTGAGGTGGTTCAGACATCTGATTAGGATGCCTCCTGTAAGCCTCCCTTTAGAGGTTTTCTGTTCATGTCTCACTGGTAGGAGGTCCTGGGGAAGATCCAGAAGTCGCTGGAGGGATGGTGTATCTTCTCTGGCCTGGGAACAGAATGAGCTGGAAAGTGTCGCTGGGGAGAGGGATGTTTGGGTTTCTCTCCTGGTCCCGTTGCCTTCGCGACCAGACGGATAAGCGATAGAAGCTGGATGGACTGGTGTAGAGATAAAGCTGTCTCAAACATGATTATAAAAGCACACAACTAGATTTGTATGCATACAACAAGATACACAAATGCATACAGAGATTTCCATAGGCTATACCACCATCCACAAATGTGTACTAGATGACTCACATGAAGAATACACCAATAGCTTAGTTTATGCTGTGCTCCATTTCCAGTTTTATTCATTTGCCTGACTATAGACTAACTTTTAATTGGTAACAGACATTGAATTTATTCGTGGGCATAAAACCACACGTATATCTTGTTAAGAACTAATATTGTTATCAATGGCTTCTGGCAGCTATTGTTCAACTTCTCCACTCTCTGATGTTGTAGGTGTATGGAATGGAGCATTAGCAAAGATTATGCAGAGTTAAACAACTTTAACATTGTTCATCAACAACACAATTTACCAGCACTTTTACTAAAGCTCACATTTTCTATCTAAGCAAAAAATAATAATCTATACTATATGAAAAATATGGTCTTTTAAAGTGTAAGATTGTAAAAAGGCTTGTGTCAGTTTTTAAAGTTAAATGTTTTGTTGAACCACTATTCATCCAAAACTCACAAACGAGAGTTTGAAGCTAAAGAAAACCGCAAATCTTTTCTGGGATCATATTTCTTTTGTTCGAAGGCTTTTGATAAAGAAGCAATTAAATATGTTTTACTTTTTTCTGCTTTATTGGATGAGGTTGTCGAACGGTCTTAAAAGCAACTTACCACTACTTTTGCACCTGCAAGTGAACTTTTAATTCCTTTAGAAAGATTCACCATGCAGCACATAACATATCTGAGATCAGCTTTTTCCATTAATAACATAAGGGAGGAGTTTTTTTTTTTGTTGCATCAATTCAGCTTTATTTTCTTTTGTTCGCTGAGAAGTGACGACAAGCAATCAGCTCTCAGAATTTCAGCCATGACTAATTACTTACAAAAGATCTTCGTCGCGCTCACATCTTTCACACACGTCTTTGTGCAGCAGAGGCACTCCCACACTGAAATGAGCTGGGATTTTATTGAGCACAGTTGGCAATGTCTAAACCAATGATGTCATCCTGGTATATGGGCCAGCAATTTAGGGATCAGCAAGTTTCTGAAATGAGAAACAGTGCAGATAGGCATCATCTGTAGTACTACTGAAGTCACTTTGACAGAAAGGTGGAGCCACAGCAGTTTTGAAGTGTATTTTGTTGAATTCTTCTAATAGTAAGAGCTTTGAAGACTGTACCCACCAACACTGGTTTTAAATTACATGTTGGAAGTCTCAAAATACTGAGGTACGGTTGGAGGTTTTTGTGTCAGTACGGAAGAGTTTTGATAAGCAGGTTTACAGTCTGCCAGTGAAATCTGTTGTTTTCAGCTTTAGATTTTAACATAACATGATTTAATGCTCAGGTTAAGGTTGCAACAGACCTTTTTCAGTGGCGTGTGTGTGTGTTAGAAGAGGGGATTTCAATGTGAGTCTTATAGTTAGACTGTGAGGTCTGCGGCTTTGGTCATGGTGTTTACCCATCTGTTCCATGAGTACAGGCCAAGGCCCCCATCACCTCCACCTGCTCCAGGCTTCAGAGGGGACCGAGGCTAAATTTACAACAGAAAAGCTTGTTCGTCGATACAAGATGAGACAGAGATCTTACCGATTTTATGTTAACTACAACAAAAATGTAATCCCTTTCATTTTTGTTTAGTTTTGGAAACATTTTAGTGAAAAAGCTCAGAAGCAAGTGTCCAAGATTGTGTTTTTATTACTCCCGCAGCAGCATCAGTCTCAACACTGGACCATAAAGAGCTTTTTTCAGTTCTTCAAAATAAAAGCCCTAAACATACAAACTGCTCAAAATATTCCCAAACTATTTAAAGCTTCTGAAAAAAGTTTACATGAAGATACTCAAAATGCAACCTGGCTAGTATTGTTGAAAAGGTCTATGCAAGTTGGGATCAACTCCAGATAAAGGATACACTGCATGTGCTAAACACATTTTCCATCCATCCATTATCTTTTACCCACTTCTTCCATTTTGGGTCACGGGGGTCGCTGGTGCCCATGTTCAGCAATCACTGTGCAAGAGGCGGGGTACACCCTGGACAGGTCTCCAGTCCATCACAGGGACACATAGAGACAAACAACCATTCACTCTCTCTCTCACACCTAGGGACAATTTAGAGTTACCAATCTGCCTAACATGCATGGTTTTGGTCTGTGGGAGTAAATTGGAGAAACCGGAGAAAACCCACGCATGCAGAAACAAATTTTCCTATTATTAAAATCTTAAAAGTATAAAGTTACAAAAAAATTATATACAATATAAATACATATACGATAGCAATTCAGTTTATTTATATAGCGCCAAATTACACCAAAGTTGTCTCAGGGCACGGAACAGAAACTTTCACATACATAGAAAAGCCAATAAGTACGTTCTCTATCTGAGGAAGGAAACCAGTAGACGTGTTGAATCTTCACTTCGTCGCAGTCTCCCATCCTGAGCAAGCACGATGGCAACAGTGGAAAGGAAAAACTCCCTTTAAACAGGAAGAAACCTCCAGCAGAACCAGGCTCGGGATGAGCGTCCATCTGCTTTGACTGGCAATAGCCATCTTAAGACTTTAATATTGGTTTGGTTTTTAAGTCTCCGTTCACTCTCATAATTAACTTTTTTTTACTATCCAAACTTTATTCTGGGAATAATATAATGAACAAAAATATAAACGCAACACTTTTGCTTTTGCTCTAATTCACCACGAGCCAAACTCAAAGATCTAAGACTTTTTCTATGTACACAAATGGCCTTTATCTCTCAAATAGTGTTCACAAATTTGTGTAAATCTGTGTTAGTGAGCACTTTCCCCTCAAAATTTGCAACATCTGTGGCATGCAGTGTGATAAAACTGCACATGTTAGAGTGGCCTTTTATTGTGGCCATTCTAAAGCACACCTTTTCAATAATCTTGCTGTTTAATCAGCATCTTGATACGCCACACCTGTGAGGAGATGGATTATCTCGTCTAAGGAGAAGTGCTCACTAACACAGATTTATACACATTTTTGAAGAATGTTTGAGAGAAAAAGCCCTTTTGTTTACATACAGTAGAAAAAGTAATTTATTTTTGAGTTCAGCTCATGAAAAACGGGAGCAAAAACAAAAGTGTTGTGTTTATATTTCAAGTTTATGATTCAGTGTAATTATCAGAAGGTGATTATGGTACTTAATTCCCACATTGCAGTGTTTTCTAATAAACTGGTTATGAAAATGTAATGAAATCTCTCAAATTCTGTTTTGGTGTGGGTGTGCCACCTCAAGATTATTAGAGGCTCCTGTTTGGTTACCGAAAACCTTGGTCAGATTTCCTGAATAGGCATCTCATTTTGACTTTGATCTTGAAACTCATAAACAAATAAACAACAACAAAAATGTCTTGCTTCTCTTTTGTTGTTTTCTTCTGATTATAATAAACCATCATTCAAACCTGAGTATAAGATAATCATTTTGTTATTGAGTTTTGCGAGAACATCCATCCATCCATCCATCCATCCATCCATCCATCCATCCATCCAT
>NC_056510.1:27702044-27706767 GCF_014905685.2 Nematolebias whitei
ATCCATCCATCCATCCATCCATCCATCCATCCATCCATCCATCCATCGGTTCAGAATGACATAAGTTTTTAAAATGACTTATTTTGTCATATCAAATGAAGATACTGACATACTGAATTTAATTCAAGGAGAAAGTTACATTCATTAGTTTTTTTGTACATTATTCATTCTTGCTAGACTATGACTAAAGACGTTCAATGTGATTCATTGTTATTATTATAGTATATATAACATTATTTTATTAAATGACTGAAGATACACTTACCTTCTATCCTATATAAAAAAAACATGTGTAAGTTTCATAGAGACAAAAAAAACATTTTAAATACTTTTACAGTATATTAATAAGGTTCAAGGTTATTTACTGTCATTGACATGTGGTACATGAGTTGGAACAAAATTGTGTACTCAGGGTCCCATAAAATAATAAAATAGACTTTTTCTATTGCAAAGCTATTCTCTGTTTTGACAACTGATGATCCTTATATAATTTAAATGTTTTATTCTGTACAGATTTTGGGGGGAAGGACATTATTTTAATAGCTCATATGGTGGATTAGTGCAAGTTTGAGTTAATTAGTGTGATGGACGTTGTTTGCAGAAATGACCATGCAGCAGTCCACCCAAACTGAGAAGGCAGCTCTACTCACAGTTTTACAAACATTCACTGAAGCACATGTGCACTCCTGCCTTGCATGCACCTGTTGTCTTATATGGATCATGTCCTAAAACAGGACATAAAGCAATAAGAGCTTCCACCTGTGCATGGGAGGTGTGTGAGTGTGTGTGTTTAGACTCATGATTGATTAAGAGGAAGAAACTAAAAGAGCAGTACACACCCTTATTAACTCAATCCTCACTGGCCTTTAGACGATCTTTGTCCACCCTACGAACTCTCGGCCCCACCCATCGCCCACCCTTCACCCCACTGGGCCCAAACATCGCCCTAACACTGACATGTTTTGGGTCATTTCATCTGATGGGATCTCCTGGGAGAAATTAGCATGTGCAAAAGAAAAGTCCACAGTTTTAAAAGCTCAGTGTTTCCAATTTGCCGCCACATGCTTCAAATTAGTCACGTATTTACAAAGGTCAGGGACTGGGCATAGTTCCCGAGGGGGGAGCCCTTGTGAAAGGAGTGAGAGAAAGTGCAAGAAACAGGTTAGCTTCATCCCAGTCCACAGCTGTGATCATAAATGTTTGATTATTCCTTTCAGTCTGTGTAAGCAAAGATTACACAGTTGTGTGCAGATGCATAACTGTTTTAATACAATATTGTCTGCTCGGTTTTTAAGTGTTTTTTATTTATTTATAACAACAAAAATTAATAAAGCCATTTTAATATTTAAATATCTGAAGCACAACAGAACAAAGCATATTGAACAGAACATTAAAAACTATAAATCAAAAATAATAAAAAGCTGCTGTTTTTTCCCCTAACTCAACAAAATATTAGTCTGTTTTTTGTCAGAATCCTTCAAGTTTATTATTATTAGCCACTTTTGGTTCTGCAGAGTCGTTTTTTTGTTTTTTTGTTCCAAGGCCAAATGACATCCTTATCGCATCTGTTGTGTGTTTATCTTGTTTATATCACGACTCATACTTGGGTGAGGCTTCTGTTGCTGTGTGTATGCATGCTGATCTGTGTGTGTGCGTGTTAGAGCAAGCGTATGTGTGTGTGTGTGTGTGCGGCTCAGCCTAAAAGCATTTAAGCGGGAATGGGAGAGGGTCTGGAATCCTGGGATGACATCATTGTCCATGATGTCATTCCTAGAGGGTGACTTTGGCACAGGCGATTGCATGGGTGAGGTCGCACGCTCACTTCTCACTCCCCGTAATTGACGGTGGAACAGTGGGTCACCACTGCACAATGGGCCATGTTAAATTTAGCCACCAATTAGGCAGTTAGAAACAAAAGAGTAAATAAACATGTTACCAACCTGTTTTTAGTGCTGGTACAGACTCAGGACTGCTTTCTAAGGTGATATTTCTTAATTATCATCACCTTAAAATAAAAAAAACCTCTCTAAGATCTGGAGTTGATATTTTTTCAATAATGATTGCAATTTAATGTGCCAGTTTATAACATTCCCTGTGCTTGTGTGCTACTCTTTGTCACTTCACTATTCCACCACCAGGTTTCTTTATCTTCATTTCTCTGTCCAGATGACACACCGAGCACCTTCTTACCTTTACATTTTATTGATTAAATTACAAAATGAACATGTATCCTTAAATAAATATGATGTTGTGGTTAAATATGAAAATTAAAACACCAACATTTGATCAGTGTCTAAATGCAGAGCACTAACCCTAACTATAACCCGTGACAGTGGAATTTTAGGTTTTGTTATTTGACATTGTGCTTGTTCCACATCTGACAGCAGCACTTAGAACTATAATAATGTACAATTGTGTCAGTTTAACTTTTTCTATTTGGGATCCCATTAAAAAACTGAATGGAAAAAGCTTTTTACTAATGTCCTGATACATGCTCAATAATCCATGCATGCTCAAAAATAGGCTTTTTACTAATGGTTTAAGCTGAAACTGAACTCATCACCTGCTGCTTCAGATGAGTTCAGTCTTTGTTACCATTGTGATCCAACCAGGGTCAAAGAAGAGGTCTTCAGGTCTCCTATTCAAAGTTTTAAACGTCATGTTCAAATATTCCCGTTAGAAAGAATTGTATTGTTGTAGCTAAAAACCAACTGTAATCAAAACCTAGATAAGGGAAGTGAGTTTAAGTGTTTTTCTAAAAGCTATTTTGTAATTTGTTTAAACAAGTTGAGTCATGAAATAGGCTGATTGGAAACAACAATTTATTCTCTTAAAGCCTTTTAAATAATATGTGTAGACATGCTTTATTTTGTAACCACACGTTGCCCTTGTAAGGTTGTTAAGGAGGTCATGGGAGTTTGACTCTCCTGTCTACATGTGTTTTGTGGACCTAGAGAAGACTTTTGACCGAGTTCCCAGAGGCATTCTTTGAGGGATGCTGTGGGAGTATGTGGATCCAGGGTTGCTTCTTAGAGCTATCCAGTCCCTATATAACCAAAGCAGGGTCTGTGTCCACAGACTTTGCACAAAGTGGAGCTCATTCTCATTGCAGGTTGGACTATGCCAGGGCTATCCCATATCTCCAATCCTGTTTGTGATGTTAATGGACAGGGATTCTCAGAATTTTGTTGCTGCTTTATGTGGATGATGTGATTTTGTTGGCATCTTCGGGCCATGACTTTCAACATGCACTGAAGTGGTTTGCATTTGAGTGTGAAGCGGCTGGAATGAGATTCAGCTTTTGCAAGTCCAAGACCACGTTTCTTAGCTGGAAATGGATGGAATTCTCCCTCTGAGTTGGGTCAGTCTTTGCCTACGGTGGAGAATTTCAAGTATCTGGGCATCTTGTTAAACAGTAATGGTTAGATGGAGAAGTACATGATTTGAGGCCTCATCATCAGTACAAAGGGCATTGCATTAGTTGGGGCTGGTGAAGAAATAAATGAGACGAAAGGCAACATTATTGATATACAAGTCAGTCTATGTTCTAACCCACACCTATGGTCACAAGTTCTGAATCAAGACCAAAAGATTGAGGTCCTGGTTACAAGCAGCAGAAATTAGCTTTCATTGCAAGGTGGCTGGGTTCAGCTTAAGAAAATAAAGGGAGAATGTCTTCCCCCATGTCATCGTGGGGAGCTCAGAGTAGAGCCACTGCTCTCCTACTTTAAAGCAGTCAGTTCAAGTGGTTCAGACCACTGATTAGGATGCCTTCTGAACAATGTGGGATCTCATTGTTTTCTATTCTTACAACCTCTTTCAGCTCCTGAGTGGCAGAGAGGAGTAAATTGTTCCCAGCTGTTCTCCATACAGTTGATGAGGCTGTCACTGTCCCTCCTCTGGACATGTCCAAACCATCTCAGTCTGGCCTCTCTAACTTTATCTCACTTCAATCTGTGCTGTACCTCTGATGATCTCATTCCTAATCTTATCCACCCTTGTCACTCCTAAGGAGAACCTCAGCATCTTCATTTCTGCAACTTCCAGTTCTTTCTTCTGTTTGTTGTTTGTGCTACTGTCTCTAGACCATACAACATAGCTGGTCTCACCACTGTCTTGTAAACTTTTCCTGTGACCTTTTTTCTGCCACTTTTTTTTGTCACAAATCACTCCTGAAACTTTTCTCCATCCACTCCATACAGCCTGGACTCTCTTTTTCACCTCTTTACCACATTCCCCATTTTCCTGGACAGTGAACTCCAAGTACTTGAAGCCCTGCACCTTTGTGACCTCTGCTCTTTGTAGTCTCACTGTCCCACTGGCCTCCCTCTCATTTACACATATGTACTCTGTATACGTATAGCTGACTTTCATTCCTCTTCTTTCAAGTGCATACCTCCACCTCTCCAGGTTCTCTTACACCTGTTCCCTGTTCTCCCCACAAATCACAATGTTATCTGCAAACATCAGTCCATGGGGATTCCTGCCTGACCTCATCTGTTAGCCTGTACATCACCAGAGCAAACAAGAAGGGCTCAGAGCCGATCCTTCATGCAATCCCACCTCCACATTGGATGATTGTGAATGATTGTGGATGATTGTGGATTTCAGAAGGAGCAAATACAGCTACCCCCCACCACACACACACACTCACGCACGCACGCACACATGCAGAAACACACACACACACACACACACACACACACACACACACACACACACA
>NC_056510.1:27706777-27721114 GCF_014905685.2 Nematolebias whitei
ACACACACACACACACACACACACACACACACACACACACACACACAAACATAGGAGGATCTGCAGTGGAAGTGGTCTCCAGCTACAAGTACTTGGGTGTGCACCTGAACAATAACCTCATCTGGGCATCAACACTACCAGTCTGATCAAGAAAGCAGAAACTCTACTTCCTCAGGCAGCTGAGGCGGGCTGGACTGGGAAGCTCAGTCCTCACCTCCTTCTGCAGGTGTGCAGTGGAGAGCATCCTGTGCTCCAGCATCAATGTGTGGCATGGAGGCTGCACAGCTGCATAAAGAAAAGCTTTGCAGAGAGTGGTGAAGGCTGCACAGAAGTCTGTTGGAGTCAGCCTCCCCACCATCACAAACATCTACAAAGCCAGATGCAGGAAGAGGGCCACCTGTATCATGAAGGACCCCACACACCCAGCACACACACTTTTTGCCCTGTTCCCCTCAGGCAGGAATTTGCTGAGCATTAAAGGTTCCAGTATACTTGTGCGTCCTGTCAGCCGCACGGAAACTGTGCACGCTGTCCGCAGAGGGTTGAGACTTCATACTCAAGTGTCCACCCTGAGCAGCTGCAGCCTGCTCTGCAGACAAGGGCCGTTTACCTTCGGGACAAATTGAAGTCGCCGATTGGTAATTTGCTGACATGCCTACTGGATTGATTGACAGGTTGCAAAAAAAAAAAAAAAAGAGAGAGCCGGCAGCCCCAGCTGCAGCGGTGTTCTGTGTTTATATGTTGTTAATAAAAAGTTATAAAAAACTAAAACAAAACAGGGAACGCTGGCCCTGCAGCACACACATCAGACCAGCCCACCAGGAAATCTCCAGACCCTCCTGCAGCCACGTTGGACCTGATTTTAATTCGCTCATGACAAATTCCTTCATTTCTCACAATTTCAGTCATGGCTTCAACGGAGGAGGAGGAAGAGTCACTTGCCTCTTGAAAAAAAAAAACAAAGGCCACCAGATCAGGGATGAAGAAGGGGAATTTAATGATGTTGCATACAAAACAGTCCGGGCAGTTTATTGTGCGACACCAAGTACGCGTACACGGTCATAAAAATTGAGCTTGCACGGACATGCCCTGCGGGCATCCGCTTTGACTCTAATCCGGTACACGTGGACCTCCGCGGACTGATGTTTTGTTTTTTTAATCAGACTGATGAAGCCCTCCGGATAGAGGGAAAAACGTCTCCATATAAAAGAAACTGTCCAGATGACCTGACTGAGAATTATTGGATTTGATACCTGGATGATTGAGCATGAACTTTGTTGCCTTGAGCCACTTTGGCTGTGGCTGCCTGCCTCGGAGGAGTCGACGAGGTACAGGACGGCCCCCAGAAACCATCTTGGCTCCAGCAAACTAGTTGGTCCACTTAAGAAGTTTACTGCTTGATGGGAAAACAGTTTACTGGATCTCCTCAGACTGATGAAGCCCTCCGGATAGAGGGCAAAACGTCTCTATAAAAAATAAACTGTCCAGATGACCTGACTGAGAATTATTGAATTTAATACCTGGCTATTCACAGAGCTCTGTGTCAAGCACATTAATAGAGAGGCAACGGGAAGGAAACGATGTGATAGAAAAAAGTGTACAAGCAATAGGGATAACCATACCCTGGAGAGGATTGTGAAACAAAACCCATTCCAAAATGTGGGGGAGATCCACAAAAAGTGGACTTCAGCTGGAGTCAGTGCTTCAAGAACCACCAGACAAAGATGTATGCAAGACAAGGGTTTCAGCTGTCCCATTCCTTGTGTCAAGCCACCCTTGAACAAGAGACAGCGTCAGAAGCGTCCTTCCTGGGACTGGACTGCTGAGTGGTCCAAAGTTATGTTCTCTGATTAAAGTAAATTTAGCATTTCTTTTGGAAATCAAGGTCCCAGAGTCTGGAGGAAGAGAGGAGAGGCACAGAATCCATGTTGCTTGAGGTCCAGTGTCAAGTTTCCACAGTCAGTGATGGTTTGGGGTGCCATGTCTTCTGCTGAAATTTTAGAGCACTTCATGCTTCCTGCTGCTGACCAACTTTATGAAGATGCAGATTTCATTTCCCAACAGGACTTGGCACTTGCAGACAGTGCCAAAGTTACCAGTACCTGGTTTAAAGACCATGGTATTGAGTTTTCTCGGCAAGGGTTATCTACCATTTGTTCTGGATATCTCGAAACGTGCACTGGAAGTTGTTGCAGGCATGATGGAAGGCCAACTTCTTTTCTGGGCATGAGTTGAGTGAGATGGGCTTGGTGGGCTGACCTCTTCTTTGCCAGAAAGTCTTGGATTTATTTATTGCTCTCATCAAACCAATCTTGGTTGTTTTTGGATGTCTAGCCAAGAACTTCTTTTGATGCTTGTAGGAAAGAAGACTTCAGGTGTTCCCAAAGTACTTTGGGGTCCAAATCCTGTGGGCAGCTTTCCTCCTTATATCCTGATGCATGCTCAATAATCCAGGTAGAAAAATCCAACAAAGTTCAATATGGTCCTCTGGACATTCAAAAAAAACAAAAAACAAAACAAAGCAAAAAAAAATATATATATATATATGTGTTTTGTTTTTTGTTTTTTTGAATGTCCAGAGGACCAGATTGAACTTTGTTGGATTTCCTCCTTATACTTGGCTTGCAAATTTGTCTTGAAGTTGGCCTTCACTTCTGCTGACAGGAGGCTGCTGACTTTAAGCGTCTTCTGTGGGGCACCCCCTTTCCTCGGTTTTGACTTGAACTGCAGGTTAAGCTTGCAGCGGACAAGGCAGTGATCAGTATGGAACTCAGTGCTTGGCATCAGTCTAGTCTGCAGGATGTCTTTTTGGTCTCATTGGCACACCATGATATAGTCAATGAGGTGCCGGTGTTTGGATCATGGATGCATCCACATTGTCTTCAGAATGTTTTTCTGCTGGAATAGCATGTTGGTTATGGAAGTTACTGCTTTGCACAAAATTCAAGCAATAGGCGGCCATTGTTGTTGCTGTTCCCAATGCCATGCCTCCCAAGAATTCCTTTCCAGGACTCTTAGTCTTGGCCAACTCTGGCACTGAAGTCACTAAGAACAATGACTTTGTCCTCTGCAGGTATGGGCTGAAGGACGCTGCACAGGTCATCATAGAACTTTTCCTTGTCGGCTGGATAGGCTTGGAGGATTGGGGCCTACACACTGATCAGCGTGCGGTTATGCTTGCTTTGGAGGGGGAGACGCAGGGAGATGATACAGTCCGAGTGACCTCTGGGCAGATCTGAGAGCTTGGAGGTGATTGACTCACTGATGAAGAAGCCAACGCTGTAAAGGTGTAATTCAGTCTGTGCTTTGCCTGACCAGTAAAGAGTGTAACCAGCACTGTGTTCTTTCAGGTTGCCCTCTTTGGCAAAGCAGATTTCGCTGACTGCAGCTATGGCAATGTCGAGCCATTTCAGTTCATGGGCAACAAGATCAGATCTGCAATCCAGACAGTTGCTGTCAGCTTCATCGAGCATGGTACAGATGTTCCAGCATGCAAGCTTTTGTCTTTTCCCTTTTTGACGGTTGGAGGACACTCATTCTTTGGTGATGTTGTCTGATCGCAATGAAGTTGCCCATTGACTGTGGTAAGCCAACTAGATAGGCAGGAGATGAGCTTAGGTTGGGCCACCTTTTCTATAAACCCCCTGTGTGGGGCAAACAGTGCTATCCCTAAAGAGGGCTGCTTCGTCACTTGAGGGTGCTGCCAGATGATGTTGGCATCTCCATTTCCACGTCAGGCGACCTATGACCCAAAAGCCACCTGCATGCATGATCAGGACTGCAGTTTGCAGTGACATCTTCCACCTACCATTACCATTTTGTTTCTATCATTTCGCCCCTACCCATCTCTGCAGGACTTGGGCTTGTTGGTGAAGGTGTTATGGCTTTGTCATGGCTTTTATTTTGACCTGTACATGGAACTTTAAGGTGGAGTGCAGTGTGCACAGTACTGGCCCCATCCTTTACACCCGGGTTCAACTACCATGGCCCAGCAGGCTGGGATGGAGTCAGCAAGGTCCACAGGTTGTAGGTTTTATATCAGTTTCTCTCTCCTAGGCAAATTGCTGTACTAGGCTGAAGAGGCCTGCCCCCCACTTCTGTTCTCAGCCGATGACCTCATCCAGGAGGTTCTTACGCCCGGTGGCCGGTGACTCCAACTAGGGAATTCATACGCCCAGTGATACAGCAGTAACATCATTCCCTCACATGGTTTTGCATGCCAGCTGAAACGGTGTGCCGGGGTGTGGTGCTTGGAGCCATATGTGAGAGTCTTAAGAGATGGATGAGGACCAGTGTACCCATCCATCCTGAGGGGTGCAGCTGCCGGGCAACAAAGGTGCTACCTCTATCCAGAACCCCTTACACCCATAGTGTGTTTCTATCCACACCATGATTAAACAGTTTAAACCCTGCTCCATTGCTTTGAGCCTTGCTGCCCTTCCACTTGGTCTCTTGGACACATCAAACTACCTTCCATCTCTGCATCATGCAAGCAAGCTCTCTACTTTTGCCTGTCATTGTACCCACATTTAGAGTTGCCACCCTCAGTCCAACATTCTTGACTTTCCTCTTCTCCATCTCTCTCCTGACATGTTTCCCTCCTAGTACAGAACTGATCATGTGGGACTATATGGATGTTTATTAATATATTTTTTCAATTCAATTCAGTTTATTTACAGTATATAGTGCCAAGTCACAAAAATAATCATTTTAGGGCACTGAACAGAAACACTCGTATATAAAAATTATGACTTAACCGAAACATTCATATAAAAATAATAATTTAACACTATTTATCTGAGGAGCAGACTGCTTTGGCTCTAACTCCATCACAGAACTCTCATCTTGAGCAAACATGAAGGCGACAGTGAAAAGGAAAAACTCCCTCATGAGGAAGAAACCTTTAGCAGAACCAGACTCAGGACAAGCGGTGATCTACTTTGACCAGCTGGGTTTGAGAGGAACAGGTACACAATGGTAGGTCAAGAATCACATGTTAAGATAGAAATAATATCAAATGAAAACTATTCAATTTTAGCAATTCATTTAAAGAAATTAGGTAAATTTGTAGTCTAAGCTTATAAGGCAGCATAACAAGCCAACCCTAATTATAGGATTTATCAAAAAGGAAAGTCTTAAGCCAAGTCTTAAAACTGGATAATGTGTCAGCCGGAAACTGGAAGTTGGTTCCACAAGAGAGGAGCCTGATAACTGAAAGATCTTCCTCCCATTCTGCTTTTGGAAACTCTAGGAACCGTGAGTAAACCTGCAGTCTGAGAGTGAAGTGCTCTGTTAGGAAAATACGGAACAATAAGATCTCGAATATAAGATGGAGCTAGGTTGTTGAGAGCTTTGTAAGTTAGAAGTAAGATTTTGAATTACCTTTGACAGGGAGCCAATGGAGAGAAGCTAAGACTGGAGAAATATGATCTCTCCTACTAACAAGACTCTGGCAGCAGCATTTTGGATCAACTGAAAACATTTTAAAGAAGTATTTGGACACCCAGATAATAAACCATTGATATAGTCCAGTCTAAACTTGACAAATACATGAATCAGTTTTTCTGCATCATTTTATATATTATTATTATTATATTATATTATATATATTGTGTATATTGCATACTATGATCTTTATTGCAATCCGGGAAGTTCTGTTTGGAGGGTGGACTGCTGTCCTTGGATAATGATAGGGGAAATGCTGCTATACATGAAAATGTTATTTTAAAACCCCTCATGTCTTTAGTTTTGCATCACATGATCATTCACAGAGCTTAGCGGTTATTTGCTAGCACAAATTGCAGCAGCGGCATCTTTCTGTAGCACTTCTGTTGCAGCTGGGAGTACTTCTTAAAGGAATATCATAAACTGCCAGAATAGCCATGTAATGTGAAAGTGGATGAATAATCTAAAAGAGCATTCTCACGAGCAACTATAAAACATTTGAGGCTGCAGTTGTTTCAAAATTACATCAATCTACTTTGGTCTTGGCTCAGTTTGAACCAGCCATTGGCTCATTTTTCCAGACAGGATTAAACTTTTTCTCCAAGCTGAGGGTTTTCAAAGTGCTGTTTGCAGCAAGTAAGATAGTAATTGTTCATAACTTTTCCAAAGAACCTTATTTAAACAGCTCCGGACTATAGCTTAAGGGAAGTGAACCCATCTAATTTTAGCTGATATTAGTCAATGAAAGAAAATTATTGATGAACAATAAAGAAACCCCTCAGGATAATAAATAGGGAGTTCAAATGACCCCCCCCCCCCCAATAGATTATTTACTGCTACTCAACCAAGCAACATTTTATGAACACACAATTTATCTGTATTGTTCTTAAACTACATTTTGTTGATTTTTTTTTAAAGATGAACAAAACATCAATGAAAATCAGGCAGCTTGTATGACCTTAACTTTAAAATGAATATGGCAAAAACACTTTAAAATTGCACACACACAAAAAGCTGTTCACATCTGTCAATTTATCATAACATGAATACAACCCCCCCCCCCCCCACACACACACACACACACACACACACATACACACACACACGGATCACTTGAGGCAGACCATCCATTCTCATTAGGACCTAGTTGCAGTCGACTGACAGTAACCTGAGCATGTGCCAAACTCATAAACTTGCACACCCTTCCCGCCATTACCTCATGATCATGATATCACACCAGTGTCTCACTGTGATGACATCACACCACCAGATTCACGGTCTTGCCTTTTTCGATTACATTACATTTGGTCATTTCATGCCAAAATCCTTATCCCTGAAAAGCCAAGGACACAATGCGGACCATCAGACTGGGTCCAGTCTGGAGACAGTCCTATTAAGATGAAAGTGTCAAGTTCCTCTAACAGTGTCCAAAGAGGAGCCAAACACATCAGTTAAATTCCTTGATCACAATTGTTGATAATGATGGCGACAAATAAAATATTAACAGAAGTTCGCCAAAGCCACCACATGTTTTTGGTCTTTCTGGTCACATGCAATTAGGTAAGTAGTCTGACATCTATTCATTAAAGACACATATCTGCTGACATACTGAATTTCATGAGGTTAAACGATTGTGTATGAAACGGCAATGTGTTTATTGATTGCATGTGTCAAAAATGTCGGTGCTGCAATAATATGACGTTCCTCTGGGCAAGTCTTTTCAGTATCGTGAAAAAAATGACAGATTTGACAAAAAAGCATAGATCCATCAAGGGAACAATTTCGCTAAAAGACTGGCTAGTTATTTCATGAAGCAGCTGGGGTAAATCCATCTTCTGAGGTAAGTTAAAGGCCACATGTTGGGCTCTTAGCCACCCAGTACCTGTAGCTGCTGTGTAGTTCCTCTGCCTGACCACAACTCTTTGTTCTGTGTTTCTGTGCATTTGGCCCCAGGGAGAGTATTTGATGCCACGTAATAAGCGTCCAACTAAACCAAACGAGGCCAGCTGTGGCTCAGAGAGTGTGACTACTGTGTCAACACATGGGAGGGGGATAAAAAGAAAGCTGTGTTACAGTGAGTTAACTTCGCATCTATGTAGAACAAGAATTGCTGTCAGTTGTCTCGCAAATATGGGTTCTCTTAACTGTTTTGTCCCTGAAACTCAATATCGTCAAGAAAACAAAAATAAATAAATAAATAAAATAAAACAGTGGTGGATACAGTCTCGCTAATCTGCTAACAGTTACCATAATTTCCGGCCTATTGAGCACGCCTGAATATAAGCTGCGCCCAGTAAATAATTTTTTTTTAAAAAGAACACATATAGGCTGCACTTGTGTATAAGCCACGGGTGTCCACGTTGTAACATGAGATATTTACACAGAAAGATTTTTTAAAACTTTTAATTGGATACGTACCAGTAAAATACAAATACGTACAGTATTTTTTTTCTGAATAGTGCCTAATAATAATAATAATAATAATAATGTCATCACATTGTCATCACTGTATGTTTCCATACAATGGCAAAATGAGTCTCTGCATTTAACCCATCCACCACCAGGTGGTGCAGTGGGCAGCTATTGAAAGCACCTGGGGGGCATTTTGGGGATAAGGTGTGCTGCCCAGAGACACCACGAGGTATACACGGCTAGTTTAAAAATAAAACAGTAGCCTACCAGGTAGTCATTGATTGCCATCTTCATCTTCCTCCTGCACACTGCACCCTTGAGCTTGTGCTGTCCTCTTCATCACGCAGCTGCCTTTAGAAACCCGGTGGTGATGGAGGATTTTTTGACACTGCTCCGATGTCAGGATCCACTGGCAGACTTGAGCAAAAGTTGCTCTTGGCATGCGGCCAGTTTTGGTAAATGATTTCTTGCTGCTAGTTATATAAGCTTCCCACTGAGCTCGAAGTGCCACAATAATTCATGATTCACACTTATTTTGAGTGGATGCAAATACTTTGTTGTGCCCCCGGGGAGGGGGGACGAAGTTTCCTCCTCTCCCCTGTGGATCATGAAACCATTGGTCCACTGTGACCTGTTTGGTAATTTATTTATACAGGTAGTCTCATTGAGTCACGAGGACCCACCCCCCAAGAGAGACGTGTATTGAGCAGCTATGTGAGTGCCCAGGTGTGATGAGGATAAATGTTTTGGTGGCATGAAACTTGTTAGTCCATCAAAACATAAAAAAATCCACGGCAGCATTGTATAAGCCACGGTGTTTAAAGTGTGTGAAAAAAGTAGCAGCTTATAGTCTGGAAATTATGGTAATAGAAGAACTAATTCTTTGTTTAATGGATTTGTATTTTCACTAACTTTGGAAACTGTTATCGGAATTAGCTTCTGCTAAATTATGTTACACCAACTTTAATTCTGTTAACAAAATTCACAAGCTTGTTCCCCTCCATTGTGGGCATGTCTCAAAGAGTATTTTAGGCATGGATTACGTGTACATGTGACAAGACGTGATTGGTCGACGCACCTTTAACTGGAAGGAGACCAACACCTGATGCAGACTGAGTGACAGTCATGTTAGTGGTTAGCAATTTAGTGTTAGCTTCAGTTATTTTACTTTTTTTATCTATTTAAAGGTTTAGCATTAGCTAAGCTAATTTTTTAGTTAGCGAAATAAGTGTTCGCAAAGCTAATGTTTTTGTTAGCTGTGCCGCTCAAACTCAAACATCATGAATAATCAATGAACTAAAATGTCAAATGCTGGAATTTTTTTTTAACCCTTATTGTTTAAACCAGTTCTAAAAAATAAATTTTATGTTACTTTCCACATTTCGGCATACGACTGAGCTTTAGGGCCATGTAAAAAAAAAAAAAATTACATTGCCAAGTTGAGAAAAAAAAATTAAGCCATAAAATTGTGAGAATACAGTCGTAGAATTACGAGAATAAAGTCGTACAAGATTTTTATTTTTTTTTTTTTACAGCTGTTGTTTATTATTTTTTTTACAGGCGTCGGCTCCATGATGTCAGCAGAAGATGAACTGTGGGGAAAAAATAAAACCTGTGACTGGGCTAGTAGGTCAAATCAAGTTGGTCTTTTCCACAATTAGTTATTTTAATAAAAAAGCGACAACTTGATTTTGTATCTGTCCAGGTAGTGCACACCCCATTCCCTTCAAAAATAATTTTATAAAGACATAAAAAAAATACACAATTGAAAAAATTTAAACCAACATATGCAGCAACATCAAAGAAACACTAGAACTACAGATGTGTTTTACTTCACTGGGGTTCTTGTGCGTTTGGGTCCCTCACACGACCCAACTTTAGAAAGCTGAATGATAGAGCGCTGGAATTCTGGGGTCTCATAAATAAACAAATAAACACATTTTATTCGTTGAGTACTTTAGTATTCTAATTACAACCTTAGACTTGAGCGGAGCAGCCTCTAATTTTTCTCAGAGTGCAAAAACTTGTGGAGCCGTCTGCGGCCGACCAGCAGTCGGCAGATGTAATTACCACATCATCTCTGGTCCCTCGTACGCTAGGAGAGAGGGAGACGCTGATGGAGACACTGAGAGAGTGAGATGGATCCCGGTAAACAATAATTACGGTTGGGGAACTGTGGGACGTCTACTGGGCGGGACAGAGTAAAGAGGTGAAGATCGCAGTAAGGATCCAGTCAGTGATCATGGACAGAAAGGAGGGTTAAAGCTTAAAACATATATTTTAAATATTAAGCATATTTAAATAAACTGTTCACTTTTCTGTTCGCAAAATTGCTCTCATCGTTTTTTCTGCAATATCCTTCCTCAAACCGAATTTTCTTGCCACGTATTCATGACCTACCGTTAGTGTGAAACCATTAGATGAAATGGTCAGCGTGTGATAGTTGTAAGCACAAAATAAATGAGAATCTTCAGAACATCCTTTCATATGACTCATTTTATTCATATGCATCTCATTCAGAATAATGCAACAGCACATGGCTTTGTGTCACTTCTGTGGCATGATATCACCTTGATCTTCACAGTTTTTTGATTGCACAACATTTAGGTTGTAGTGAGATCATTTTCGACATCAGGGACTTTTCCAGGAGATTTTTGAGGAACTTTTTAATTTTCAGCAGCAGGAACAAGGGGGAACCAAGTGGCACAGGATTTCTGTTTCTTTTTTTATAATGGACATGTTTGGAAAGTGGGATTTTTGAAAGTACTTTGTTTGTTTTTTTAGCTGGGCTTGTAGTACTTCATGTTTTTGCCCAGCATCTAATCTTCCAGTGTTTTGAAGATGTGAATAGGAGAAAGGGCGGCACGGTCGGTGGCTCAGTTGGTAGAGTTGTTGGCTGTCGCCTTTCTGGGTGGAGTTTGCATGTTCTCTCCGTACATGCGTGGGTTCTCTCCGTGCACTCTGTTTTCCTCTCACAGACCAAAAACATGCATGTTAGGCTGATTGGTACCGTATTTTTCGGACTATAAGGCACATGCTGGTGAAGATTCTCAGTCATCCAGGACATGGATGTGTATGGGTGTTTTGTCCTTACACAAACAGAGTGGTGTAGTGTATGCGGTCCAGTGCAGCGAGGACTGTCCAGACCTCTACACTGGAGAAACTAAACAGCCTCTTCACAGACGCTTGACTCAGCACAGGAGAGCCACCTCCTCTGGACAAGATTCAGCTGTTCACCTCCACCTCACAGATAAGGGACACTCTTTTGAGGACCAAAATGTGCACATTTTGGACCGAGAACACAGATGGTTTGAGAGGGGGGTGAAGGAAGCAATTTATGTAAAAAGAGAAAAGCCGTCTATTAACAGAGGAGGAGGCCTCAGATTTCCACTTTCAAAAACCTATAATGCAACTTTAAAACAGATTCCCAGCCAGTTTTCACACTTGATGGGAACAGAGGGGTCTCATCTGTGAATTCGAGAAACAAAGACCTTAACAAACCCCTACTGTTAAGGTGTTGAGGTGTGAATTGTCAAATCTACATGTGTGTGTGTGTGTTATCTCACTCAGCCTTATAACCTGAATCTCTCACTCTCTGCTCTTTTAATTGAGAAAGCTCCTCGGATGAGGAGCGAAACGTCTTCTGTTACAAATAAAGTCCAGTTGTTTTTGTATTGAACATTTATTGAACTATAGGGCGCACGTAAAATCCTTTAATTTTCTCAAAACTCAACAGTGAAGCACCTTATGTATTAATTCTGCTTGTGCTTACTGACCTCAAACCCATTTTATGTGGTACACGGCGCTCAAAAATCTGTCAAAAAGTTTTAATTTTGCTTAATGCGCCTTATAGTCTGAAAAATATGGTAACTCTGAATTGTCCCTTGATGTGAGTGAAAGAGTGAATTTGTCTCGTTTGTCTTTATGTGTCCCTGTGATGGACTGGAGACCAGTCCAGGGTGTCCCCTGTGTTTAAAGTTACCAATTAGCCTAACATGCAGGAAACCGGAGTACCCAGAGAAAACCCACACATGCACGGGAAGAACAAGCAAACTCCAGGCCTGGATTCGATCCCGCAACCTTCTCACTGAGAGGTGACAGCTCTGTCACCTGCACCACCATGCCCCCGAATTAAATATTCTCCATCTGCATTAAAACCCCCCACAACATATCAACTAATAGATGTTTAGTACCACACAGGCACAATCATTTTCAAATTTAATTAAATTTTTTTTGCAGAGTGGTGAACCTCTGCCCATCTTTACTTCTGAAACGCAGACTTTTTTTAAACATGTTTTTTAGTCAGTACTCTTCCAGACCTGCTGCCAATTAACTCATTTAGTTTCACTAATTGAGTTAATTGACAGCAGGTCTGGAGGAGCATTTTGAAACTGTTTCAAAATGCTCCTCCATTTGTTTTCATTCTACTTGAGTACTTTTTGCACCACATGATTAAAATTTGGTCTTATGAAATGTGCAAATTATGATTTTATTTAACATTTTACCCAACACTGAAGCTTTTTTTTTTTGGAATTGAACTTGACGTTCATCTTTTCAATTAAATATATTATTATCACTGTTAACATTTCACTCATTCATTTGAATGAGAAATGCTTGTTTGCTGTAAAACACAAACTGCTTCACCTTACACGAAACCTAATGGTTAAGCCATTACACCATTCTCACACAGAGCGAGGGAAAACACCACATTCACCCAGAGACCTCACACAGAGCAATGGATGCTGGGAATAAGGACTCACCATCCTGCCAGTGGGAAGAGAAATAAAAGTTTCTCTAAGGAATAAGACGGGAAGAAATATCTCCCCAATGAGAAAACGGGTGAAACACTACATGAGTGAAGTGAGAGGACCGCAGACGTGTGCTATGACTGAAATGTTACAAACGTGCCTGAGTGAATAGCATTTCAGTGATTCTGGCATTCCCGACATTCCTTCCTGTGAATTTCCAGTCAGCGTGAGCCTCACTGTTCCTCTGACATCACTTGGAGGAGGAGGAGGGGTGAGGGGGTTCCTCTACCTTCTACATTCTTCTTCCTGCTCTCTCTCAATCCCACCCATATTTGGAAGTGAGAGGAAGGGAATCCCAGATGATGACTCAAATGCTTTCTGCTGCAGTGGGAAACTCTCTGCACATCTGTTTTCCTCTGCATGCGTGTCGACTGTGAGGACAGCAGTGTGAGCATCCTCATTCTAAAAGTGGCACTTTTGCCTTAGATGAGGTTAAAATGATTGTGTGTTTATCAGAAGACTGAAATTAAAGCCCCAAGTATCCAGAAAGCGAGGCATCTAAGTGACGTTGTATTTCTATTTATAGTTGGCTTCTCTTGGCAGCAACATCAGATAAAAATGTCCCTTTTCTCTCTCTTAAAGGAATAGTTCAGATCTTAATAAAAAGTGTGTCTGTTTAAAAGTTATGAACAGTTAATATCTTACCTGTTCTAGATAGCTTTTTTTAATGATCTTAATTCTGAGATATCAATATGTTCCAATATAATGTAAATGGCCTGTAGCACCTTTCTATCTAATCAAGACACTCAAAGCACTTTACAATACAATCTGTGCCCTTATTCAAGTTGTGTTGATTTGTCATATGCAAGGTTAACACAATGAAACGCTTAGTGATTTGACTCACTAAAAAAAAAATCAAAGAAACAAACAAAGAAATACTAAAGCATGTAATAAGGGTATAAAAATAAAGTACCAAAAAGTGAAAAAGTAATTATATTTACAAGGTCCTAAAGAGAGCTAGTGAACATAATTAACATATACTACACAGGTTATGTGACATGTTGTTGCACAGGTAGTGACAATGAGATTGAATTATGATGTAAGGTAGATACAAAGATACTGTATCATACATTATACAGCCACATAGTGCAGCAGCAATAAACAATAAACATATTAGCTGTCACAAGCTAATGTTAGTCATATTAGTTGTCACAGATGTGGCTTCAGTGTTATTTATCGAGAGTTCAGTAATCTGACAGCTTGTGGATAATAGCTGTCCTTTAGTCTTTTTGTATGCGATGGCAGAACCCATTCATACAGCACTTTACTAGATCTCTACAAAACTAACTGAACAAATCATTCTAAAGAGAATCAGTGATTTATCACATTCATACACCGATGGGACACACATCGGAGGCGATGAGGGGTTCAGTGTCTTGCCCAGGGACACTTCAGCATGTGACTGCTGGTGGAATCAAACCCCAATTCTCCCACTGGAGGATGACTGCTCTAACCACTCAGCCACAGCCGCCCTCATAACAGATGAGCTCATGGCTAGTCTGAGCAAATCCAAGAACAATTTAAATTGCTGCTACTTTAGAACTGGCCTAGCTATGACTATCCATTCGTCATCAGTCTGGTCAAAATTAAACTCTTATATGTCTGTCTGTCTGTCTGTCTGTCTGTCTGTCTGTCTGTCTGTCTGTCTGTCTGTCTGTCTGTCTGTCTGTCT
>NC_056510.1:27736114-27752286 GCF_014905685.2 Nematolebias whitei
TATTGTGAAGAGAAAGTTGAGAGACGCAAGACCCAACACTCTGGATGAGCTTAAGGCCGCTATCGAAGCATCCTGGGCCTCCATAACACCTCAGCAGTGCCACAGGCTGATTGCCTCCATGCCACGCCGCATTGAAGCAGTCATTCATGCAAAAGGATTCCCGACCAAGTATTGAGTGCATAACTGAACATGATTATTTGAAGGTTGGCGTTTTTTGTATTAAAAACACTTGTCTTTCATTGGTGGGATGAAATATGCTAATTTTTTGGGACAGGCATTTTGGGTTTTCATGAGCTGTATGACATAATCATCAGTATTAAAACAATTAAAGACCTGAAATATTTCAGTTGGTGTGCAATGAATCTGAAATATATGAAAGTTTCATTTTTATCATTACATTATGGAAAATAATGACCTTTATCACAATATGCAAATTTTTTGAGAAGGACCTGTACTTGCTGCCGTACACGTCGCACTGCCGTATAAGTCGCATCAGTCCAAATATGTTTAATAAAGTCGAAAAAACAAACGTTGCTTCGCATAAGTCGCATCTATTATGCGTTACCACTGATGCATCACATTTATTACGTGTCACTGCTGACAACCCGGAAATGTGGGCCGGAACGACTGCTAAATGGCGGGAGTGTGCACGGGAGGACTTTAACAATAATTTAACAAGATTAACACTTAAAAACAATTATTTGTTTGCTTGACATTCTAGCAAAGGTGTGTCTCAGTTGAACTTTTCCTTAATAAATGCACTTTGACGGTCAACTCAGCTGCATTTCTCCTGGGCAGCGCGGTGAAATGCAGCTGATTTTATGTTTGCTCCAGTTCCGGAGTGAGATGAAGGTGGCTTTGTATGGTAAGCCAAGTGTGTCATTAATAGCCACTATGACCTATTAATGAGACACTTGGCTTGCCATTTGAGTCGAGGGCCATCTAGTGGCTGAAAATGGTAGTGTTCAATATTTTCCATGTCAGAATGAATGAAATCATCAGATCTCAGCTAAAAATTGGTTTATAAATATGTGAAAAAAACATAAATAAGTCACTTCGCTGTACAAGTTGCAGGCGTGCTAATTTATGCAAATAACTGCAACTTATACAGCGAAAAATACAGAACTCTTAAGTTATAAATCTGTGTTTTTTACATTTACCATGCTAAATAAATGTCTGTTTTTGTGTTCTCGTTTTATTTAAACAGATGGAAGACTGATTTTTGTTACACCAATGGACCCCCTCTACCTAATTTTGCCATATATGATTAAATGCAGTAAAGAGGTAAGTTCATTCTTGTAGCACTTCCGTTGTAGTGGAACGTCCTTTGATGCGCCACCGTGGATCTTAAACTTGTCCACACTTGTTGTCAGGCTGCTCTTTCTAACTCGTGTGTCAGATGATCCAAGACACATGAATTATAAAGATTAGAATATACGTGATCACACTTTGTATTCTGATGTAAGAGCACTTGCACGGACATTTGTTTTGTATGCAAATAAAACGAGTTGCTCATGTCCCACAGTCACTTTCTGTAGCTGAACATTTTCAACTTGGCTGTTCCTGTAGAACTACAAATACATTTATGTTAGTTTGCTTTGCAGACTCTTACCTCAGTCATGTTAATTGCAGTTTTATTTGATAATTTTTACACATTCCTGTAATCCTATATGAAAGAAACAAACGAAAAATACATTTGAACTCAGAGTTAGTTGCAACACAAATCTGCTGACTAAAAATTGGTGCTTTTAAACGCTGTAGTGTTTCTTTTTTACAGACTCTGGAGAAAAGCCTTTAAATCTTAGAGGCGGCGAGATATTTGCCTTTAAGTATGCGCTTCGGTCACCTCAATGTGCCACATTTGGTTTTAGTTCCTAAAACTCTAGGAGCATGATCACGTACAGCTTGGTAAAAAAAAAAAGAAAGTTTTGTTTGTTGGGCGGCACGGTGGCACAGTTGATAGAGCTGCTGCCTTTCAGCGAGCAGGTCGCCCCGGTCTAAATCCCGGCCGGGATCCTTTCTGGGTGGAGTTTGCATGTTTTCTCCGTGTTCTCCAGTTTCCTCCCACAGACCAAAAACATGCATGTTAGGCTGATTGATGGCTCTAAATTGTCTCTAGGTGTGAGTGAGAGAATGACTGGTTGTTTGTCTCATTTGTCTCTGTGTCCCTGTAATGAACTGGAGATTTGTCCACAGTGTCCCCCGCCTCTCGCACATTGAATGCTGGATATGGGCACCAGTGACCCCCATGACCCAAAAAGGATGAAATGGGTAAAGATAATTGATGGATGTTTAAAGAAAATGAAGACCAACAAGATAGAACCAAACTTTACTCCCAGTAATTTTATGTATGGAAGCTGCATATGTTGACCCAAGATTCTTTTTATTTAATTACTTTGCATGTAAATACAACAAAAAACAAGAACTCATATAATCTTTTATCATTATTTTTATTTATGTGCTGCTCAGGGGAAGTTCCAGCCCGTGGATCAAGTTGTAAAAGACGAGGACTTCCCGGCATGCTCCAGGTTACTCAGCTGCACACGTTCCCTTGCCAGCTTGCACCACATTGCAGAGGAGAAAGGTGACATTTCTCTGGTTGCTCCACAACCAGCTAACCAGATGACTAATCATCTCCCAGGTTAAGTTACGTGCTTTGTTCAGTAGTTGTGTTTTGTATGTTCAGAGGTGGGAAGCCAGAAGTTTCATCGATACAGTCAGGATCGAACGTTGGACTGGTTGAAAAAAAAGGTGAAGACAGTGCAACACTTAAAAGCTGAAATCCCACACCCCCCCCCCCCCCCCCAAAAAAAAAAAACCAAAAACATTAGTGAAAACTTAGCAAACCAAACTATTTTCTGTTTTTGTTGTAGGTGGACAGGACGGTTGTTGCACTGAAGAAGAAAAATATATGTGTTGGAGAAGGAGTGAAATCCACAACATACGTCAGAGTCAAGTCAGATAATCAGGAAGGTAACGAAGCCTCTGAGACAAACTTCTCTTTCACACTTTGCTCATACTTTAATAATGTTTTTAATCTGCAGCGTTTGAAACTTGCAGGTATGTGTATTAACCAGTAGATGGCAGTAGTGGCTTTTTTGTTTTTTGGGTGTGTGTTTGGTTTAATCATCAAAACGTTTCCTCGATTATATAATATATATATATTCTGGCTTTTATGTTGTTTAATGTTTAATTTATAATTGATCAGAAGACTACCTTCGCTACGCTCATGGCTTGATATCAGACTACATCAGCGAAGAACTGAGCAAAGCTCTCCTCAGACACTTAGGGTAAGTTAAATAAATAAATTGATATAACGACATCATAGTGACCTTTCAGTTTAAACAGGCCGGTTCACCCCACAGATTAGCAGAACTCAAAAGCCCAAAGGAAACGGAGCCTCCTCCTAAGGTATGTTAGCATACTTTTGGTTTGGTAAACTCTCACTTCCTGTTCTGCATGAAGCTAAAGCTCACTTTCCGTGTGCGCCTCCAGCTCACTCCTGACATCACTTTAAAACAGAAGTCCTCCCCACGCACTGCTTGTGTGGTGTTCTTTGTGGGTTTAAGAGCTGTCTGAGATGTGTTGTGCTTGGTGGGGGTGGGTGGGGGGGGGGGGGGGGTCTTTGTGTTTGGTTGCTCTTTGTCTTGAAAAGCATCTCTTACTTCCTCGTTTGGCAGAAGCGGAAACTTTCAGACAAGCCGGTGGAGGCTGAAGAAGACTACACCAAATTCAACAGTGCAGACTTTGCTCGGAAAGTGAGTCTACGCAGCGCAGCCTGCCCGAGTAGATGAATTATGTCACCTCGTGTCACCATGACCAGAGCAGACGTCCTTCGTTAAAAACTCCTTCAGTGACTGCATCTTTGTCTGTTTACTGCTTTAAGCTTTGTTGTGTAGAGCAGAAACATGAAACCAAAGGGTTTATCTTGTGGAAACCGCTCATTGTTTATCATGTTCAAGTTCATCACATGTCGTATATTTCCTGCTGCCTCTGGGCGAGGTCATCGACTTGTATTGTTTTTTTTTTCAGCCACCCAAGAAGATGACAGCTGCTCAGAAAACGCTAGCCAAGGTGGACAAGAGCGGCATGAAACCCATGTCTTCTTTCTTCAGCCCTAAGGCCAAAGCTGAAAAGAAATAACTATTCTGATTGGTAGAAAACACTTTTGTAATAAATATATTTGAATAATGGAATTATTATTTTTTAATTGTGTGAATGTTTATGGAGCATTCACTCTATTGTGATTCATTTTTCTGCATCTTTCTTGTTCCACAGTATTTATTTAAACAAATCATGAATCAAAACGTTCAGCTCTTTCAGGACAATCCTGCTCTGACTTTTGGTATTGGTGCAACTTTAGCTTTTTGTCATTTTTAGCCTTTTCGGCCATTTTTTTTCTCATAGAAAATGAACCGAGCACATTTTACATCCTTCAAATCTTTAGATGTGTTTACAACCTTTTACTGCTCCTTTCATATTTTTTTCTGCTTCAGCGTCCTTGTGCAAATTTAAGCATTTTTTCAGCTAATTTCAGCTGTTTTAATCAGCTGTTTTGTGCTCTTTTCAGATTCTTTCAGCTAACTACATTTTTGTGTTTCTTCTAACTCCGTTCTGCTAATTTCAGCTTGTTATGCTCCTTTCAGCTTATTTCTGCAAGTTTAAACTTTTTCTACTATTTCAGCTACTACTTAGCTGATTTATGCTAATTGTAGCTTTTTCAGCTAATTCCACTTTTTTTTTTTGCACTACTTTCAACTTTTTGTCTTCCTAATTCATCAAAAATGTGCTCTCTCCACTTCTGGCAATTTATGCTTATTTCTGCCTATTTAACAACTTTTTAGCTGTATTTTGTTGTTGCCAATTTCAGCTTTTTTCAGATAATTTCCACTTTTTTGTGCTTCTGTTTCTTTCAGCCTAATTGGACAAACTTGTTCATTCTGCTTTATTCTGGTAATTTAAGCTTGTTCTACCTTTTCAACTACTTACATTTAAAAAAATATATATTTTAGCATTTTTAAGCTAATTTTGGCTGTTTTCAGATAAATTCAAGTTTATTCATGGTAATTTCTGCTACTTTCAGCCTAATTAACTTTTTTGTTAATTTCAGCTTGTAATTTCAGCTTTCCCTCCTTTCAGCTTAATTGTAGTTTCAGCCATTTCAGCTACTATTTAGCTGTTTCATACTAATTTTAGGTTTTTCAGACAATTCCAATTTTTTTTAGCTAATTTCAGCTCCTTCAACTTCCTTCTGGTAGTTTTAATTTTTTTCTGCCTTTCAGCTACTTTTCATCTATTTTTTTGTGCCAAGTTCAGCTTTTTGTAGCTACTTTTCTAATTTTTGTGATACTTTCTGCTGATTTTTAAACCTAATTCAGCGAATGTGTTCTTTCTGCATTATTCTGCTAATTTAGGCTTGTTCTTCCATTCCAGCTACATTTAAGCATTTTTTTTAAATTTCTTCAGCAACAAGTGTTCACACAGCATATTTGCAGGAAACACAATTTCTGTAGTTGAGGTTGAAATACCCTCTCCTGTTCCAAACTTAGTTGTTTTTAAAAAACCTGTCTTTATTGGACACTAAACTAGTTATTTTTCCGATGCTGTTTTCCCACTTGTAACGTAATTATAATTACATGGTACAGTCTGAAAATGTGGGACAATATATTGAGGTTAATTGGCACCACAGTGTAGTATTAAGGATTTTGTTACTTGGAGTGTTGATGTGGTCTCACCTTCAGCAGGGTTTACTCGCCTGGTGGCTCAGAGCTCTGCAGTCGGCTCAGATTTTTGAACTTGGCCTCGCTGCAGAATCAAACGGGTATTCATGTAGCAGTCGTTGATTCAGAGCTTCAACAGAGCCTTTGTTGCTTTTTGCAGTTGTGTTTTGATGCCTTCAAGGAATGCAAAGCCCTCAGACGTGAACTTTCATTTGTAAATCAACCCCACAAAAAAGAAAAATCCATATCCATCACAGTGTTTAACGTCTCTAAGTACAATTGAAAAGAAATTCTATTAACCGACCGGTCAAAGCAATCTCGAGATGTCAGGAGGAATGTAGAATTATTTTTTTCTTTAAGGTACACAGTGTTAAAACCATCAAGTCCTCTTACTGCTGTAAAGTGCATTGAATATAAAGTGAGTTATGTGAGCTGCTTAGAAACACTGACGTATAAAAGCAGGAAAAGTTATTTTTTAAACGATGTGACTGAACTTATAGTTCCGTATTTTCAGGGTTCTGTTTTTTTCCCCGAGTTGTGTCAGCTCTCTGAACTACCTTAGCATGGAAAAATAGAGTTTAACGTTTATGGATTAACAATCTTACACCAAGTCTAAGCTAAGACCAAAGTGAGTTCCTGTTTTAAAAGAGTTGAATGCTATCTGCTGTTGTCAATGGTGGGTAACCACAGGCTTTGTTGTACCGTATTTTCTGCCGTAAATGTCGCACCACCCTATTAGTCGCATCAGTCCAAGTATGTAATAAAGTGAAAAAAAAAAATCCATAAATACGTCGCTTTGCCATGTACATATATATGTGTCACCGCTGATGCGTCACATTTGTACGACAGTCTTGTCAACAAGGAAGAGGGCCGGCAATGAAGGAGGGGGCGTACCAAAGAGACCATCTTATCACAAGCAGAACTGGTTTGTTCCACTTTGGAGTTAGCTGTTGGGGGGGGAAGAATTAGTTTTGTTGTGTTTTCTTGACTGATGAAGCCTTCCGGATGGAAAGCGAAACGTTTCAGTACAAAAAAAAAAAAAACTGTCCAGATGACCTGTCTGAAAAATGTTGGGGTGTCTCAGTTGAAATTTTACTTACTAAATGCACTTTGATGGTCAAACCAGCTGCATTTCGTCGGGGCGGCGCAGCAAAATGAAGATGATTCAGTTGCTCCAGGCAGACAAAGGTGGCAGTCTTTGGCAAGCCGATTGTGTCATTAATAGCCACTTTTGCCTATTACACGATAAAACAGCATGCCATACTACTGGAGTGCCATCTAGTGGCTGAAAATGGTAGTGTTCTATATTTTCAGTCAGAATGAATGAAAACGGTCATCTCTCAGCCTAAAATTAGTTTATAAATATGGAAAAAAAAAAATCCATAAATACGTCGCTTTGGCGTATAAGTCACAGGGCATGCAAATTATGCAAAAAAAAAAAACACAAAAAAAACCCTGTGACTTATAGGGCAAAAAATATTAATTATAAAAATGTTTGCTTGAACCCTTTTGAAATTGACTGTTAACAGCAAACCACTTTGGTCTTGGTTACTGCTGGAATTAAACCATTTCTCGAAACTGGTTGTTCACAAGAGCTATCTACAACAGGGAAGATAATTACTTATAACCTCTACAAAACCATAAAATGATAATTGTTGCTTTTAATTGTCCACAAAGATGTTTATTATGGCCGAAGCTTCACTGCTTTTTTAATTTCGGCTTGAAGCGCAGCGTCTGGAATGCGCTCTCCACCACTTTTGGCAGGTGGATGGGGTTCCTCTGCAGATGCAATCTGCTGCTTGTGGACCCGCTGTGTTTCTTCTTCGAGATGCTTTCGTTGGCACAGACGGGAGTGGCTGTCTGTTTTGAGCCATCGGGGACCCGCGGGACCCTCAAGACCCAGTTGGAGTGGAGGTCGTGCTCGGCTGAGCTGGAGGCCACTGTTGGACGACAGAGAGCGAGAAGCTGAAATGAGACTGAATTATGACTTCCAGGTTTAACATGATGCTGCAGAATGTGTGATGTTATCACCCAGTTCAGTAATAACAGCTTGTAAATATCTTGATGCATGCTCAATAATCCAGGTAGAAAAATCTAAAAAAGTTAAATCTGGTCCTCTGGACATTCAAAAAAACAAAACAAAGCAAATAAAAAAAAAAAATGTAGAAACGTTTCGTCTCTCATCCGAGAGACTTCCTCAGTCTGAGGTGCTGTATTCAGCTCAGTCTCTTAAATAGCACCGTCTCAGAGTGGATCAACCAGTTTTGCTGCTGACAACCAAAACCAGCTGATCACATGCTCAAGAAGGCCCATCAGCCTAACAATGGATCATTAGCACACTGATGGCTGTTTACTACTCACAGAGGGCTGAGTGATACTAGCAATCACAGCATTGTAAGAGGGGGACAGTAGAACCCGGAGGCCTCCATCCCTGTTTAATGATGGACGATTTCTTTTCACAAAGATGGCCTCCTTTACTCCTCTCTCAAACCATCGTTCCTCTCTATCCAGGATGTGCACATCTTCATCCTTGAAAGAGTGACCGCTGGCCTGGAGATGAGTGTAGACCGCAGAATCCTGGCCTGATGATGTTGATCTTCTGTGCTGGGCCATCCTTTTGGCCAGTGGCTGTTTAGTTTCCCCGATGTAAGACTGATCACAGCCCTCCTGACACTGAACAGCATACACAACATTACTCTGTTTGTGCCGGGGGACTGGATCTTTGGGATGAACCAGTCTTTGCCGTAATGTATTTTGGGGTTTAAAAGCCACTGGGACGTTATGTTTAGAAAATAAACGTCTCAGTTTCTCTGATACTCCCTCAACATATGGAATGACCACTGGTCTGGGTCTGGGTTCCTCTTTTTCACCTGTTGGCTGACTGGAGTCCTGTTTGGGTTTCTTCTCTGCTTTCAGGAAGGCCCAGTTAGGATATCCACATTGCTCTAGAGCCTGTCTTGTGTGGGATTTCTCCTTCTGCCTGGCTCCTGAGCTAGTGGGGACGCTGTCTGCTCTGTGGTACAGAGTCCTGATGACTCATAACTTGTGCTCCAAAGGGTGATGGGAGTCAAACTGCAAATACTGGTCTGTGTGGGTGGGTTTGTGGTACACCTCAGTTTGCAAATGTCCTCTATCAGAAACTGAGACCTCACAGTCCAAGAAAGCCAACCTGCCATTTTTTACATCTTCTCGTGTGAACTTGATGTATTTATCCACAGAGTTGATGTGGTCAGTAAAATGTTGGACTTCCTGAGATTTGATTTTAACCCAGGTGTCGTCAACATACCTGAACCAATGACTTGGTGGTGTCCCTGAAAAGGACGTCAAGGCTCTCTTTTCTACCTCCTCCATGTACAGGTTGGCAACAATAGGAGAAACTGGAGACCCCATAGCACACCCATGTTTCTGCCTATAATATTGCTCCCCATATGTGAAGTAGGTCGACTGCAGGCACAGTTTCAAGAGTTGACACAGTTGTTCTGTGGAAAGCGACGTCCTGCTGCTCAGAGTGGTGTCTGATTTTAATTTTAAACTGACCACCTCTACTGCATCATCAACAGAAATGCATGTAAAGAGTGATGTGACATCAAAAGAGACCATTGTTTCATCAGTCTCCATGATGACATCCCTCACCTTGTCCACAAAGTCCATGGTGTTCTGTATGTGGTGTTCTGACAGCTTGTAAAGTTTCTACATTTCTACAATGGAAAATATGGTCACGGCAACATTTATTAACGATAAAACAAAAAGGTTTTCAAAAAACGACACTTATCAAAACAAATAACTCGAATTGTCATGTAAAAAACAGCAAAACCATAAAATTCAGATCAAAACTACCAAGTTTTTATATTTTTTGTAAAAAAAAAAAAAAAAAAAGTTGATGACAAAGTTTCCTGAAATGGTTTTGTTAGTTTTGACCTTCGCTTGAACGTTAATTTGAATAAAATGGTTTTATTTTCTCTAGAAAACTTGAAATAACTGAAAACGTACAAGCATCAAGAGCATCATTTGAGATGAGTTGTTGAGATTCATTATTCTTCAGATGCTGCTTCTCAAATAAAAGCTCAGAATAATTTGATAACTCAAATAAAACATGGCAGGAAAACTAAAGTATATTTTCTCTTCCAAATTATGCGCACAGGTTTAATTATGACTCAGGAAGTTCCTAAAATCACTTCAGGTGTGTTTTCTGTTATCTGGCCATGATGCCCTCATTAATTGTTATTCTGCTGAAGGAATTTATCAATGTTTTAATAATAAAGTGTTTAATTGCAGCTAAAACCTGCTGAAGCTTTACACAAGAAAATGGTTAGACATTTAGTCCCTTTAAATAAGTGGACATAGCTGATATAAGCATCAAAGTTTACAATAAAGTTTGATGTGTTCACAATGAGACAAAAGAACAAATATATTTATTGTACTTCCAGAAATATACTTTACCAGTAATAACTTTTTGTTTTGTCTTTTTTTTAAATAAGTAAAAAGAAATAATTTAGCTAAGAGTGAAATCCATGTTTTAAATGGAAAAAAAAGAACAAAAAGAGAAAAACTGAACACATTTTCAATAAAGAGCCTTAAATTACTAGTAAATATTTAATAATGCTCTTAATAAGTAAACTGTCTCAGTGAACCATTAATAAAGCAATTAATTACTTTAAAAGGACAAAACTGACTCACTTTTAACTTAATAGTAAAGCTGTATTCATTTATTCTCACTGATGTATTCTTAATAATTTAAAGGTTAAAAATCAAACGTTCATCAGCAAATGTCCTGCACAGTGTTTATTGATATAGATGTTAAACAGTTTATGCTTATACCTATTTATAAAGCAATAATAAATCCTTAATAAAACTATCCTTAATACTGAAAAATGGCATAATAAATAAAAATAGAAGTCCTGTGAGGAATATGTCTTTTAAGTTTAAATCAGTGATTATAATTAATGCAAAGTTGTGCAATAAACATCTGAATGGTGCCAATTTAAGCTTTTTTTTTTTTTTTTTTTTTACAAATGAACAAGAATGTGACGAAATGCTTTTATTGTTTGTAAAATCAGAATTCATACAAAATTGAGGTGTAAAATAAATGTTTACACCACTCAAGAAAACATGTTGAATTAACATCAACAATTACAAACTGGATTCCAAAACAGTTGGGACACTAAACAAATTGTGAATAAAAACTGAATGCAATGATATGGAGGTGCCAACATCTAATATTTTATTCAGAATAGAACACAAATCACAGATCACAAGTTTAAACTGAGAGAATGTATCATTTTAAGGGAAAAATCTGTTGTTTACAAATTTCATGGCGTCAACAAATCCCAAAAAAGTTGGGACAAGTCCATTTTTACCACTGTGTGGCATCCCCCCTTCTTCTTACAACACAACAGATGTCTGGGGACAGAGGAGACCAGTTTCTCCAGTTTAGAAATAGGAATGCTCTCCCATTCATGTCTAATACAGCCCTCTAACTGTTCAATCGTCTTGGGCCTTCTTTGTCGCACCTTCCTCTTTATGATGCGCCAAATGTTCTCTATAGGTGAAAGATCTGGACTGCAGGCTGGACATTTCAGTACCCAGATCCTTCTCCTACGTAGCCATGATGTTGTGATTGCTGCAGAATGTGGTCTGGCATTATCGTGTTGAAAAATGCAGGGTCTTCCCTGAAAGAGATGACGTCTAGATGGGAGCATATGTTGTTCTAGAACCTGAACATAGTTCTCTGCATTAATGGTACCTTTCCACACATGCAAGCTGCCCATGCCACAAGCGCTCATGCAACCCCATACCATCAGTGATGCAGACTTCTGAATGGAGCGTTGATAACAACTTGGGCTATCCTTGTCCTCTCTGGTCCGGACGACATGGCGTCCCAGTGTTCCATAAAGAACTTCAAATCATGACTCATCTGACCACAGAACAGTCTTCCATTTTGCCACACTCCATTTTAAATGACCCCTGGCCCAGTGCAAACGTCTGAGCTTGTGGTGCTTGCTTAGAAATGGCTTCCTCTTTGCACTGTAGAGTTTCAGCTGGCAACAGCAGATGGCACGGTGGATTGTGTTCACTGACAATGCTTTCTGGAAGTATTCCTGAGCCCATTCTGTTATTTCCTTGACAGTGGCATTCCTGTTTGAGGTGCAGTGACGTTTAAGGGCCTGGAGATCACGAGCATCCAGTAGAGTTTTACGGCCTTGACCCATACGCACAGCGATTGTTCCAGATTCTCTGAATCTTTTGATGATGTTATGCACGGTTGATGATGATAACTTAAAAGTCTTTGCTATTTTACGCTGGGTAACACCATTCTGGCATTGCTGCACTATCTTTCTGCGCAACAATGGTGGAATTGGTGATCCTCTTACCATCTTGGCTTCTGAGAGACACTGACACTCTGAGAAGCTCTTTTTATACCCAATCATGTTGTCAATTGACCTAATTATTGTTAATTGGTCTTCCAGCTGTTCGTCATATGCTCAATTTCCTTTTTCCAGCCACTTATTGCTACTTGTCCCAACTTTTTGGGGATTTGTTGACACTGTGAAATTTTGAATCAACATATTTTTCCTTTAAAATGTTACATTTACTCAGATTAAACTTTTGATCTGTCATCTATTATATTACAAATAAAATATTGACATTTGCCATCTCCACATCATTGCATTCAGTTTTTATTCACAATTTGTTTAGTGTCCCAACTTTTTTGGAATCCGGTTTGTAGAACCAACTCTGTTTGGCGTCTTTTTAAACAAAGACATCTTCGTGTTGTAACTTAGTTTATCTGGGCAGGTCAAAATATGGTTTAAGACGATGTTGAAATTTGTGACTATAGAGTTGTTTAATTCATTTTAATTATCTCTACTAAATAATCCAACAAGGTTGAGTCACGTTCAGATTCTTCTTTGTTGAAACATTTTGTCTTTTCTCCAAAAGACTTCAGTCACACTGAAAAAGCCTTTTGGAGACGAAACAAAATGTTTCAACAAAGAAGAATCTGAATGTGACTCAACCGTGTTAGATTCATTTACCTTCTTTATTATTTTGCTAAATAATCATCCTTAATTCTTTGTCTATATCCAAAACAAAAATAAGTTACTGTATACCATACCATCTATCTATCCATTATCTTTACCCGCTTATTCCATTTTGGGTCACGGGGGTCGCTGGTGCCCATGTCTAGCAATCACTGTGCGAGGGGCAGGGTACACCCTGGACGGGTCACAAGTCCATCACAGGGTCACATAGAGACACACGACACAAACAACCATTCACTCTCTCATTCACACCTAGGGACAATTTAGAGTTACCAATCAGCCTAACATGCATGTTTTTGGTCTGTGGGAGGAAACCGGAGTACCCGGAGAAAACCCACGCATACATGGAGTGAACATGCAAACTCCACCCAGAAAGGCCCCTGGACCGGGGTTTGAACCAAGGACCCGCTCACTGAGAGGCAGCAGCTCTACCAGTTGCGCCACCGTGCTGCCCCATACCATACCATACCATACCATACCATACCATACCATACCATACCATACCATACCAGCTTTATTTATAGAGCACTTTAAACACCTACAGGGCCAAATTGCTGTACACACAACAAAACAATCATATTGTCAGATAATAAAAATGATTAAAAGTCACATAATATAAGTTGTGTAAAAAACAATCATACAATCAGATAATACAAGCGGTTAAAATGATTAAAAGTCAAAATCTCAGATGATGTCAAAGGCCACGGAGAAGAGATGGTTTTAAGAAGGGATTTAAAAACAGGCAGGGAAGAGGTCTGTCTGATGTCCAAGCCATTCCACAGTTTAGGAGTTGCCACAGCAAAAGCATGGTCTCCTCTGAGCTTACGCTTTGTCTTTGGCACACTCAGGAGCAGCTGATCACATGACCTGAGAGATTGAGAGGGTGTATATGGATGCAGCAACTCAGACAGATAGGGCGGGGCGAGTCCATTAAGAGCTTTAAAAGCAAATAAAAGAATTTTAAAATGAATCCTGGAATTTACTGGCAGCCAGTGCAGGGAGGCTAAAACAGCAGAAATGTGTTCAAACTTTTGTGTGCCAGTTAAGTCGTGCAGCAGCATTCTGTACCCTCTGAAGCTGCGAGATACATGAATCACTGATTCCTGTATAGAGTGCATTACAGTAGTCCAGCCAAGTGGTCACAAAGGCGTGAACTACTGTTTCAAAATGCTGCGTAGAAAGAATCGGCTTCATCTTAGCCAGCTGCCTCAGATGGAAAAAAATAGTTTTAACAACTGCTCTGACGTGGTTTTCTAATTTTAGTCCAGCATCGACTTTGACCCCCAGGTTTGTAATAATTGGCCTGATAAACTGGGCCAATGAACCAACATTGACAATGGGAGTCTCAGTGGAGCTTCCAAAGACCATCACCTCAGTCTTTTCCTCATTAAACTTTAAGAAGTTCACAGCCATCCAGGCTTTGATGTCCTCCAGACATGAAAACAGAGGGGCCAGAGAGTTAGTCTTTTTTCTCTAGTGGGATATATATCTGCGTATCATGTGCGTAACAATGAAAGGAGATCCCATATTTTCTAAAAATAGAGCTAAGAGGGAGCAGGTACAGTGTGAAGAGGAGGGGGCCTAAGACTGAGCTCTGTGGAACTCCACACAAGAGAGGAGCAGAGGAGGACACATGGTCACTAAGGCGGACACAAAGTACGCTCCGCTTAATAGGACCTAAACCAGTCCAGTGCTGCACTGCTGACCCCCCCCCCCCCCCCCCCAATTGCTTTAAACGACAAAGTAAGATGTTATGGTCCACGGCGTCAAAAGCAGCTGATACGTCTAAAAGCAGGAGGACAACACAGTCACCAGAGTCTGTTGCTAAAAATATGTCGTTGAAAACCTTTAAAAAGAGCAGATTCTGTGCAGTGTAGAGCTTTAAAACCAGAAAAACCTCGAGAATGTTCTGTTCTTTCAAATATGCTGATAGCTGGTCGTACACCACTTTCTCGAGACTTTTTGAAAGAAATGGCAGTTTGGAGATTGGCCTGTAGTTAGCAAGAACAGAGGGGTCCAGAGTAGGTTTCTTACTGAGAGGCTGGACAGCTGCATGTTTAAAATTTCCAGGGACCACACCAGAGGACAGACTGCTGCTCAGAAGAGCAAGGACCGAAGGACCCACAGTGAGGAAAACCTCTTTGAATAAACGAGGAGGAATAGCATCACTTGGTGAACTGTTGGCTTTAAGTGACTAACCACCTTCTGCAGAGATGACAGTCACAGGTTCAAAGCTTCAAAAACAGCCGAGCAGGGCACAAAGACTGAGGGGCCATGAGCAGAAGGAGAGATCTGGGCTCTGGTGGAATTGACTTTCTCAACAAATAAATTTAGAAAGTTTTCACATGCAGCAGGTGAGGATTCAATACAGTTCATTTGTGGTGCATTAATAACAGAACCAATTACTTTAAATAGAACATGAGGATTGTGACTGTTTGATACAATCACATTTGACAGGTATTTTCTTTTGGCATCTTTCAGTTTTTTGATAGTGACGCCAGCAGTCCTTTAATATTTGAAATGACACCTGTAACTTGTTCGCTTCCCACCTGCGCTCGGCTCTGCGACACTCTCTCCTGGCTGCCCTAGTGTTGTCATCCAACCACGGTTTGCACTTGATTTTAGGAGATCTGATTTTTAACGGAGACACAGAATCCAGAACCGTTGTGCAGGTGGAGTGAAACCATGAGCTGAGGGCCTCGGTGGTGTTGGTTTCTGGGACGACACAGTTCTGATTAAAAGCAGGTGAAAAGTGACCAGCAGTGGAAGAGTTCAAAACTCGACAGGGTCGAGCTGCAGTGCGGGGTTTAGCTTTAGTGCAGGACGAGTTAGTTTCAAATAAAACAGGCATGTGGTCTGAAAACACAGGATCACTACTCACTACATTAAAAACAGGTAAACCACAAGATAAAACCAGGTCTAGAGTGTGTCCATGTTCGTGTGTAGGACAAGTCACAGACTGCGCAAGATTAAAGGATTCAATTATGTTTAAGAAGGACTGAGCCAAGGGTAAATCAGGACAACACACATGGATATTAAAATCACCAACAATGACAACTTTGACGTATTTTGGCATAATTTCAGCCAAAAAGTCTGAGAAGTCATTTATAAAATCCTTATTGTATTTTTTCCTTTTTTTTCCACAGCTGCGGGACAAGCTTCCTTCTGCGGCTGATCAGCTGATCTCCACTCTGCAGCGGAGAAGTGAGCGTGGCTGAGAGAGCTGGCACAGAGCAGAGGAGGCAGAGAGCTGAGTCCATGACATTCAGAGCTCTTTTAGAGCGTTTAGAGTTTAGAAACATTGTTTATATTGCAAGACTGTGGGAAGGGTTTAAAACGTCTTTATATATATGTGTGTGTGTGTGTATATATATATATATATATATATATATATATATATATATATATATAT
>NC_056510.1:27752296-27760143 GCF_014905685.2 Nematolebias whitei
TATATATATATATATATATATATATATATATATATATATATATATATGAATACTAAAATAAACTACTACTACTTGTACTCCTATTCCTATGCTGCAGTTTTTCACTTATCACGGGGCTTCAGGGATTCCCCGCGATAAACTTGGGACTACTGTACATTCATTCTTGGGGAGTGGTGGAACAGAGGTTAGAGAAGGTGGGCCTGTGATCAGAAGGCCGCTGGTTCAACTCCCTGTACCGACAACATAAAAATGTGAGTGGGATAGGTGTAAAAACCCACACCTGCCTCCACCCTGGGCCCTTGAGCAAGGCCCTTAACCCTGACCATCTGCTCCTCCGGGAGTCCTAGATAGCAGCTCTCTGCTCCACACAGAGGGTTGTGGTAGCTCGGTGGTCTGTGGTTGTGTCAGGAAGGGCATTCGGTGTAAAAACTATTGCCAAATCTTCATGCGAGTTAGTTCACTGTGGCGACCCCTGAAGAAGGGAGCAGCAGAAAGAAGAAAAAAAAAATCCCAGTTATTTTCTTCCAGTTAATGGTGGTGCGCTAGAGGCGATACATCGAAGAGGGAAACCCCGATGTCCCACTTCCCAGCCACATTCGGTTCCTCCTGGATCTTGAGGCGTTCCCAGGCCAGAGAGGATAGTCTCTCCAGGAAGTTCTTCGTCTGCTTGAAGGCTCTCCCAGTGGGGCGAGTCTGGAAAACCTCCAGAGGAGGACATCCAGGAGTCATCTGATTTGAATCAGATACCCAGACCACCTCAGCTGACTTCTTTTAACACAAAGGAGCAGCAGGTTATCCAAGCTTCCCTCAGGTGATGATGTGCCTCACCTTGTTTCTGAGCCCGGCCTCCCTGCAGAGGAAGCTCACTTTCAGCTGCTTGTTCCAGGATCTTGTTCTTTGTGGGGACTGGTCACTTGGTGCAGGTGGGGCTCTTATTTCATTTGTGTCTGATAACACTGGCAACGTTGTCAACATGATGTCCGTTCACTCTGTCATCGCTCTGTCCCCCGCAGTTTCAGATGTCGATACTTATATGCACATATTTAGTATTTTTCTGATTGTACTGGACATATTTCAAGTGAATAATCAAAAGAAGAACATAATTTATTGCTCCGCCATTTTTAGAGATAAAAATGCCACTGGTTCTTTGGGCCATGTTCTGTATTTTATGGCTAAGGTGAGGGTTGAAACATAAACAGCTTCACTGTTCAGCTCTACTTCCTTTTTCATAAAAGACTATTGCTTCAGCCAACAAATAATTGAAAATCAGGTAAACTGAGAACCGACAGTAAATAATACATTGAGCCAAACATAACAGACGGTGTGGACCCAGCCCTTACATTGAAACAACACAAAGGCTTATCTCAAAATAAAATCATACCTGAATGGAACATTTTTCAAACAGATTTTTCAAAATTTAATTCAACAAGTTTTTTTTTTTAAGTGTCCGAATTTTAGGAATTACATACAACTAACAAAATAAATCATCCAACAAACGTAAAATCTACATGTTTATGTGATACAGACGTGTTTCCATTTATTAAAACATGCCTGGGTTGATTTTTAGCTGCGTTTTGTGTTTGTTTCCTGCGTACTGATTCTCAACACTGGCCTCAAACTCACCTATAACATCTACGTCTGCGTTGCCATCATCCCTGTAAGGTTTCCTCAGAGGTTCACTGTCACAGCTGGCAATGACCTCATCAAAGAACTGTAAAGTGTCCTCCTCGTTGGGGGCAGGAGGTGCTGGGGGTTTTGCTCTTGATTTTTGCTGTTTAAAAAAAGGTAGAATTTTAGCTTTTCACGTCTTTTAATGCTTTCGGAGATAATCTACATTTATCTTACCGGCTCCTTTTTTGATGGAGGTGCAGGCGCTGGTTTCTTCTTTGAAGACACCGTGGCCTTGGCCTCGTTACTTTTCAAGTCACTCACGCTCTGTGTGTACTGCCTTCTGAGCGCCATGAGTGCTTCCAGGTACTCCAGGCAGTTCTGGTTCTGTGAATACAGCCATATCCTGTCCTCTTGTCTCTGGTAATAGTACAGAGTGGACTCGATGCTCACTGTGCTTTTGCTCCGTTTCAAAGTGGAGCCCTCGGCCGTCCGAGTTCTCTCTCCCACCACCAGCATGGAGGTGCTGCGGACCAGCCTGACTGTGCAGGCGTTGTGGTAGTCCTGCCCAGCCCGAAACCGACCGCCACCGTTCCCTTGTCCTTTGTGTCCATGATGGTTGGGACGGAACACATTGTTGATCTTCCTGAACATTCCTCTAATCGAACTCTGTCATGCCTTCAAACCTCTTGACGTATTCCTTCAAATGCGAGAGTCTTCCCTCTGTATTTAAAGACATCTGTAGGTTTTCTCTAAGCAAACCAGCCAGCTCAAGATGTTTACTGGAATAAACAGTAGAAACGTCTGCTGGTCTGAAACAGGTGTCTAACCCGATCTCAGTGTCTTTAATGTTGTCAGATGTTGCTCAGCAACGGGATGGTAACTCTACACTCGGTGCTTTCATTACACAAGTCGGTCAGATAACTTCAATGGGAAACTGAGTGAGCAGAAAGATATCTATCAAACTCCGAGGCTTCAGTTTCAACATACATCTATCCATTGATCTATTAGTTTTTATTCCTTTATGTAGCATAAAAACACCAAAGATCTTTAGGAAAAACAGAAGCTGAATTTCTGGTGAGTTAATTTTTTTAGAAGCTAATATGGAAGCACAATTGCAAAAATGAATAAAACTAAAATAATATTTCAGAGTGTGACAACTCTTGCAATTGGAGCAAACTCAAGAATATATTTGCTGTTGCTTCATGTTGAACGTCCCATCCATCCATCATCTTTACCCGCTTATTCCATTTTGGGTCACGGGGGTCGCCGGTGCTCATGTCCAGCAATCACTGTGCGAGGGGCGGGGTACACCCTGGATGGGTCGCAAGTCCATCACAGGGCCACATAGAGACAAACGAGACAAACAACCATTCACTTTCTCACTCACACCTAGGGACAATTTAGAGTTACCAATCAGTCTAACATGCATGTTTTTGGTCTGTGGGAGGAAACCGGAGTACCCGGAGAAAACCCACGCATGCACAGAGAGAACATGCAAACTCCACCCAGAAAGGCCCCTGGACCGGGGTTTGAACCAAGGACCTGCTCGCCGAGAGGCAGCAGCTCTACCAGTTGCGCCACCGTGCTGCCCTCATGTTGAACGTTTCCGCTCTTAATTAATTATGAATTATTTTCTCTTTGGTTTCGTCAGCTGCCATTGTTGGGCTTTTACAGGAGGAGGAAGTCTACGCACAAGAAGCTCAACTGAGAAGAGATTTACATGAAGACAAATCCCAGCAATATTTAAAGAACATATAAAAACCTGGAAGGTTTAGTCACTTACAATAAAACTGATAGACTTGTTTGTAAAATATTCACATGAGTAAAACTTATTGTATTTAACCTATTTATTATTGTGTTTATTCCTCATCACTACTTTCACATCACAACTTATTTTGCTGTTGAAAGTACAACTTTAGATTTTCTGTTTTTGATTGACTTGATCTCATACAACTTATTTTTTGTGTATTAATAATCCATCCATCCATTTTCTTCCGCTTATCCGGGGTCGGGTCGCTGGTGTAGCAGCCTAAGTAGGGAGGCCCAGACTTCCCTCTCCCCAGCCACTTGGGCCAGCTCTTCCGGGGGAATCCCGAGGCGTTCCCAGGCCAGCCGAGAATCATAGTCCCTCCAGCGTGTCCTGGGTCTTCCTCTGGGTCTCCTCCCGGTGGGACATGTCCGGAACACCTCACCAGGGAGGCGTCCAGGAGGCATCCTAAACAGATGCCCAAGCCACCTCAACTGGCTCCTCTCGACGTGGAGAAGCAGCGGCTCTACTCTGAGTCTCTCCCGGATGATCGAGCTTCTCACCCTATCTCTAAGGGAGAGCACAGACACCCTGCGGAGAAAACTCATTTCGGCCGCTTGTATCCGAGATCTCATTCTTTTGGTCACAACCCAAAGCTCGTGACCATAGATGAGGGTAGGAACATAGATCGATCGGTAAATTGAGAGCTTCGCCTTTTGACTCTGCTCTCTCTTCACCACGACAGACCTGTACAGCGCCTGCTTCACTGCTGATGCTGCACCTATCCGCCTATCGATCTCACGCTCCATTTTTCCCTCATTCGTGAACAAGACCCCAAGATACTTGAACTCCTCCACTTGGGGTAGGACCTCCTCCCTGACCCGGAGAGGGCACTCTACCCTTTTCTGGCTCAAGACCATAGCCTTGGATTTGGAGGAACTGATCTTCATCCCGGCCGCATCCCATTCAGCTGCGAACCGCTCCAGCGAAAGCTGTAGATCATGATCTGATGAAGCCAATAAGACCACATCATCTGCAAAAAGCAGAGACGCAATCCTAAGGCCACCAAAACAGATCCCCTCAACACCTTGGCTGCGCCTAGAAATTCTGTCCATAAAAGGTTTGAACAGAATCGGTGACAAAGGGCAACCTTGGCGGAGTCCAACTCTCACCGGGAACAAGCCCGACTTACTGCTGGCAATGCAGACCAGGCTCTGACACCAGTCATACAGGGACCTAACAGCCCATATCAAAGGGTCCGGTACCCCATACTCCCAGAGTACCCCCCACAGGGTTCCCCGAGGGATGCGGTCGAACGCCTTCTCCAAGTCCACAAAGCACATGTAGACCGGTTGGGCAAACTCCCACGCACCCTCCAGGACCCTGCTGAGAGTGTAGAGCTGGTCCAGTGTTCCACGATCAGGACGAAAACCGCACTGCTCCTCCTGAATCCGAGGTTTGACTATCCAATGGATCTCCAGAACCCCCGAGTAGACCTTACCAGGGAGGCTTAAGAGCGTGATTCCCCTGTAGTTGGAACACACTCTAAGGTCCCCCTTTTTGAATAGGGGGACCACCACCCCGGTCTGCCAATCCAGGGGAACTTCCCCCGATGTCCACGCAATATTGCAGAGTCGCGTAAGCCAACACAACCCTACAACACCCAGAGCCTTAAGGAACTCTGGGCGAATCTCATCCACCCCTGGGGCCCTGCCACCGAGGAGCTTTTTAACCACCTCGGTGACCTCTGCACCAGAGATTGGAGGGCCCGACCCAGAGTCCCCAGGCTCCGTTTCCTCAGTGGAAGACATGCCGGTGGGATTGAGGAGGTCTTCAAAGTAATAATAATAATGATAATAAAATCATACACAGTTTTAAACAAGAAATTATTCATGCATTATTATTATTAATATATTTATCAGTGAAAAGGGGACAAAGACAAAAACCATAAGACCAAATTATACTTTTATTATTCTCAATAATAGCATTATTGAAAAACGTGAGAACAATCAAATGCCAAATAATTGCCCCCCTTTTAATGATGCTATGATCTATTTTTAATTCCGTTTTATAAATTGTGTTTTATAATGTAATGTTTCATTCTTCTTAAACTGTATTTGTAATTGTTTTTATGTCGCTAAAGGCCCATGAGACTGGCATTGCACATTAGGCTAAAAATGGTCTAGTGTTCCGTATCTTTTAATATTTGACACTTGTGCCTATATAAACAAACAATAAATGAAACAAAATGTGCAATGTCTGTCAAATGTTACATGTTCTGTGTGTCAGATGCAAAAGTTGGTGTTGGCAATTGTATTCATTTTGCAATTAAATGAACCACATTTCAGATGAGACTCACTGTTCATCCCAGGTGGGAACGAAGACCAAGACTTGTTCCCATTTGTTTTTAAATAATGCAGCATCGTCTTATTTATTTGTTTATTTTTATACTTTGATTTAAACATATAATCGCACTGAGAAAGGTAGTCTCTTTTACATGAGAGACCTGTAACAGACAAATAACAATCAAGTACATAAAAGAACAATGCATCAATCATAACTCATTATGTTGATGGTTCAAAGAGAGTAAAAATGTACAAAACCTAAAAACAAGAACAGGTTTGAAATACTGCTTTTTCCATTTTCTTCAAAATACATTTAAATGCGAATGAAGGGATAAACTGGACAGTTTCAGATCTTACAGTTGTTTATTCCAGGAAGATTGAGAGGAATGAGAGAAGACCTTTTTTCCAAGTTCTCTAGAAACTGAGGTGACACTGAAAGAAATAAAGTCCTGGGAATATATGCTGTGACTATGTTGTCTGTGACATATTAGAATATAGATAAGGAGACAGCAGGCTGAGGATGGAATTGTAAATGAATGCATATGAGTGTAGAAGTCTGCAGGTACTGTAGATAATAATGGCTAGCTTATCATTGTGTATAGAGTACAGTGGTGTGTGAGAGGTTTATATTTTGTTAAAAATCACAAAGCTCCATGATGAGCAACATCCAGCTTGTACAAACTTAATATGAATGCCCCAACATTCATATTAAAACATCCCCATAGTTCAGCAGTAGAAAGGAGGTTTTAGAAACAAGATGTTTACGGGCCATTACGGGTAGGCATGAAAATAAGTCCTAGTTTTATTTTTAGTATATTTAAAATCTGGTCAATATAACACTTGAAGGAGAGCTTTTTTATCAATGGCAATGCCGACATATTCTTAAGTTTCTACAAACTATAGCTATGCTTTTTAAAGCTGTAACAGACTATATGGATTGTGGCTTTTTAATTTTTTTTTTGAAACATCATGACTTTTTTGTCAGCATTAACAGCCCGTTTGAATTGAAATAGGTCTGATTAGATTAAATCAAATGCAGAGACTCAAGAATCAATGTTACAGACTATGCATAACAATAAACAACAGTGTCATCAGCATATAAATACGTACTGGTAATCAGAAACATTTTGATCAACATTTACAACATAAATTGAAAACAGTATAGTGCTCAGAATAGAGCCTTGTGGGACACCTTTCATGATTTTCAAATAATCTGATGAGAGACCATTGTGCTGTACACATTGTTGATGATCAGACAGATAATTTGAAAACCACCTGACTGTTTGCTGTGAAAGATCACTCTCTAAAAGCTTCTGACAGAGGAAGGAATGGTCTACAGTGTCAAAAGCCTTGAACAAGTCATTGAAAAGAGCTGTACCTGTATGTCAGAGCAGCAAGGAAAGTTCAATATCATTGAAACAATGATGCGATTGTGAACTGATACAGTTCTTGTGGATGAAATTAAAGATTCATATGGAAGTTTCTACAGGAGATTAAAAAAAATGACCATGTGTTTGTGTGTGTTTATGTCCACTCAAAAACAAAAGCATCTGAGTATGTAAAACATGAACCATGTCCATCATCTGCAGTGCATTTTACACACTCAACGTCACACACATTCCTGTATAATGAACTCAGGAAGTCAAAGGGTATAACTTTCATTCATTCAACCTTTATTTAAACAAATTAATCCCATTGAGCCTCGTGGACTTATTTACAAGAGAGACTCAATTTTAACAAAGAATGATGACAACAGTGGACAACAAAGATAACAATAGACGATCACAATCCCTCGCACAGTGATTGCTGGACATGAGCACCGGCGACCCCCGTGACCCCAAAATAAAAGAAACGGGTAAAAGATAATGGATGGATGGATGGAAGTGAAATAAAATGGTAATTAAATGGATAATTAAAAGGAAAAGCAGCAAAATAACAACTAGGATGTAAGGCGGTGTAGAAAACTAAAAACAAGAACATGTCTGCGTTGGTTTTTGCCAGGAACTCAACATATGTTTAAAGCCACTTAGACAAAGTTAACAAAGTTAATAAAACATCCCAAATGTTTTGAAATTTATTTGCATTGGTTTTGTCTGTGCAGATGACTTGTGTGGATGAAGTCATGAACTCTCAGTAATCAGATT
>NC_056510.1:27765143-27776568 GCF_014905685.2 Nematolebias whitei
TCCTCAGTCTAGTGGTTCTACACTTAATGCTCCTTAACCTCCTTCCTGAGGGGAGTGGGGCAAAAAGTGTGTGTGCTGGGTGAGTGGGGTCCTTCATGATGCAGGTGGCCCTCTTCCTGCATCTGGAGGTGTAAATGTCTGTGATGGTGGGGAGGCTGACTCCGACAGTCTTCTGTGCAGCCTTCACCACTCTCTGCAAAGTTTTTCTTTCTGCAGCTGTGCAGCCTCCATGCCACACGTTGATGCAGGAGCACAGGATGCTCTCCACTGCACACCTGTAGAAGGAGGTGAGGACTGAGCTTCCTAGACCAGCTCGCCTCAGCCGTCTGAGGAAGTAGAGTCTCTGATGAGCTTTCTTGATCAGACTGGTGGTGTTGTTGCTCCAGCTGAGGTTGTCATTCATGTGTACACCCAAGTACTTGTAGCTGGAGACCACTTCCACCGCAGATCCTCTTATGTTCAGGGGGGTGTAGATGTTTTTGTTCCTTCTGAAGTCCACAATCATCTCCTTTGTCTTCTTCACATTGATGTGAAGGTTATTCTCTTTGCACCAGCTCTCCAGGTGTTCCACCTCTTGCCTGTAGCTGGACTCATCATTGTTTGTGATGCATCCCACCACCGCTGTATCATCTGCAAACTTTACAATGTGACAGCCTGGATGGGTAGCTGCACAATCATACGTGAGCAGAGTAAACAGGAGGGGGCTCAACACACATCCCTGAGGAGAGCCAGTGCTGAGGGTTATGGTGGAGGAGGAGAGGTTGTGGATTCTCTCTAACTGTGGTCTGTTTGTTAAAAAGTCTAGTACCCAGTTGCAAATGGAGGGGCTTAGTCCTAGTGTGGATAGTTTGTCCATCAGGGTTTGGGGGATCATGGTGTTGAAGGCGGATGTGAAGTCCACAAAGAGCATACGGACGTAAGAGTTTTTCTGCTCCAGGTGGTTGAGCGCAGTGTGGACCACAGAGGAGATGGCATCCTCTGTTGATCGATTTTCACGGTATGCATACTGATGAGTGTCCTCGTTGATGTTGATGGTTGTTTTGATGTGAGTCATGACCAGTTTTTCGAAGCATTTAGCGACTATCGGGGTGAGGGCCACTGGCCGATAGTCATTCAGACCAGTCACTGTAGAGCTTTTTGGGACTGGGATGATGGTGGCAGTCTTCAGGCAGGTGGGAACTGTCTCCAGGGTAAGTAAGGTGTTAAAGATGTCTGCCAGCACCTCGCACAGCTGATCGGCACATTATTTCAACACTTTTCCGGGGATGTTGTCTGGGCCAGTTGCTTTGTGCGGATTAATCCTCCTGAAGGTACTCCTTACTTCGGCTGAGGTCACGTTGAGAAGCTCTTCGTCCAGTGGTGAGGTGAGTCTGGTGCTGGGTGGTCTTTTCGGGTCTTCAAAGCGTGCATAGAACTTGTTGAGGGCATCAGGCAGAGATGGGTCTTTGGGTCTTTCACTCCTTCCTTTATTTATGCACTTAGTGCCCCTCCACATGCTCCGAGGGTCTTGTGAGATGAATTGACCCTTGATCCTCTGTGCATATATGGCCTTGGCCTTCTTAATACCAGCAACCAGCTCTTTTCTTGTCCTACTCAGCTCCTCTGAGTTTCCAGACCTGAAGGCAGTGTTCCTGGCTTCCAGCAGGGTACGCACCTCTGCATTCAGCCAAGGTTTTCTGTTTGGGTAGCTTTTAACATTTCTGATAGTGGAGACGGTTTCAGTACATGTACTAATGTAACCCAGAACTGAGGATGTGTATTGGTCAAGATCAAGCGAACCTCCATTTTCAGCAGCTTCTCTGAAAACCTGCCAGTCTGTTCGGTCAAAACAATCTCTCAGTATGGGGCCACTGTACTGGATCCAGCATTTAACTTTCTTGATGTGACTTGTACGGCGGAAAATACAGTAGGTTTCAATTTTCATTCATGGAAACACTAGGTGGATGACTATTGTATTTATTTATTTAATTTCGTCACATTCAACCCTCCATAGCTGACAACATTATTGACTGGTATCTAATGCTGCAGCAGGGTAAAGAACACTTTCACAGCCTCGTCAGAGTAAATGGACCGCAGCTGCTGCTCATTGGCGCTGCCCAGCACACAGGAACGTGCAGAAGGAAAACACTGGAACCTAATGCAGTAACATTTACATTTCCTGATGCTGCTTGTGAGCCACACTGCTGACAATTAAAACACAATTATTATTGTTAATCCTTCAAAATCCTCGATTCCAATCATAAAAAAAAAAAAAAATCCCGAGGTCACAATTAAACAGGTAAATTGGTTCACGAGTAAATTATTGTGCCACAAGGTAAGGTTTTCTCATTTCTCATGCTTTTTGAATCATTCATGACTTCCTTATGAAGTCTGCATTTTAATAAACAGTCACAAGAGGGGAGCATTATCACCCTATTAAACTTGCTGACTTTGACACAAACACGCACGTGTACACATGCACACACCCTCTCTCCAGCTGCCTTTTTTATCCCTCCTTCTCAATCAGCCACCATCCGTCCATCCAGTTAATGCTTCTTATCATTTGTGCTCTGCTGCTCAGACAGTATTATGTCATCAGGTCTGGGCAGTAAATCTGGAGCACGCAGATAACCAGTCACTAACATTAAATCTTACTGTGTCAGTGATACTGGTACACACTAGAGATAAGAACGTCTGAGCTGCATGATGTATCCGGGGAACATATTGCACAGATTGTACATATGAGACACCCAGCAGGGCTGCAAACCCGTGCATTTGCACATTAAAGTGACATTTATCCCCCACCCCTTTCCCTCCTCTTTAAAGAGCTTTGAAAGACCTGCAACTCTGTTCCAGCTGGGCTTGGCCGTGGCCTTCTGAGCCGCTGTTTGATCTGCTTCCTTGTTTCCTGTCCAAACAAAGAGCCACAGGAGGAAACTGTGTTTACCGAGCTGAATGCTGAGCTGTCGAAGCCCTGTGAAGTCTCAAGGCTGCACAGACACATGTTTGGTATTTTCCACTTCTGACCAGATCGAACATTCCAGGTAAACGTTAAAAAGAACCCAAGTTCTTACAGATCTAAACAAAATTGCTCACATATAAATATGATTCACCCAATGCCAAGCTCGGCAGTGTGAGCACATTCAAATGAACTGATTCCCACAGACCTTGAGGCCAAATGAAAAGCAGACCTGTTGTTCCAGCAGAGGCTGTTTACCAGAATTGTTTAAAAAAGGGATGAAGGTAATGCTGCTTGGAGCAGTTTTTCCTGACAGCATTTATGCTTTCCTTTAATCAACTGTAGCAAGTTATGCAAATTATTTCCCCTCTCGTCTCGATATATTCACCAAAATGTTGTTTGATTTTTGGCAACACAATACAATTAGATAGGCAAATACTTTAGATTAGTAGCTTTTCTCATAACACTTAAAAGGTCAAGTGCGGAAGAGAAGGTTATGTGACAAAAGAACTGATAACACGAAAGGCAATCTGGGATAACATGTTGGGATAAAAACATCTCTTATCGTCTACTGGTCAAATGAAAAAGGAAGATGAAGCGCTGGCTGGAGTATATTTCAGAGGTTTGAAAAGTAATTTCCCTGTCAAAAACAGCTTTTAACATAGAGAGTAGCTGTGGCAAGGTTGTGAGATTTTATATGAAAATCAAGGTCCTAGATACACTCTCACTATTGTGGCTTTAATTCTTGTTGCACTCTGTGGCTTGCTTTGATTTAAAAGGCTGTTATTATGTAGCCTTGTTAATTAGAGGAGCCATAGGTTTACCCTTCTGTGTGACTATAGTTTAAATATGAATGTATGAATTCTAATAATTCAGAACTTTTAGACTTCTTAGAAAATTAGATGTAAATTCTCACAAAAATGTGTTGCTTTTCATGAAAAAGTGGGGGGAAAAAAGTAATCCTCACTCATTCAAACACATTTTCAGTATTTTTGCCCACAACTGAAGGCAAAGCTGGAGTGATTTTTTTGACCATGTCTGTATGTGTTTGTTTGGACTGTAAGCAAAACATCAGATGATTAAATTACAGATTTTAATGAAACTTTCAGAAAGCAACAAGTCAACTTTTGGATTCAACCCAATTCAAGATGGCTTACACAAAAATGGTTATACATCAGTGAATTTTGCAGGTACTGAACTAAAACTGGGTGTGGTGGTAGATGAGTCATTCACAGGACATATTCCAAGTGCTAACAGATCATGCAAGATTAAAAAAGTCCATGCTCAACCAGTTTGACATGACTGTCGATGAGGAAGAGGGCCGGCTCCAGAGGAGGGGGTGTGCCAAAGACACCATCTTAGCACCAACATAACTGGTTTGTTCCACTTTGGAATAAGCTGTTTGTGGGAAGAATCAGTTTTGTGTTGTGTGTTTCCTTGACTGATGAAGGCTTCCGGATGGAAGGTAAAACGTTTCAGAAAAAAAAAGAAACTGTCCAGATGACCTGACTGAAAATTGTTGGCTCATGCAAGATATGGCATTTGTTGCGCTTAATGCTATTTTCAATGTTTAACTAAAACGGTAATAACTGTCACTTCTTTACTTAAGATGATCTTTGTCTGGCACAACGAGTGACGGATAATAAGCTTTCTTTCAAAAAAAAAAAAAAAAAGCCAAGTCTTTAATATGTCAAAGCAGTTTTTGTGTTAAGCGTTTGCTCACAATGCTTTCTTTTCTTTACTGTCCATAGATGGTGTTTAAAGTGAAAGTATTTTGTTTCCAGATTAAATCTACTAGAATGACCTTATGTCCCAATGACAGCGTGTTGGCACATTTAATGACAAGTCCTGCACTGTTCCCTGCTGATTGACACAAAGACACATCGGCAGTGGAACGGGAGAACACACATTTCCCGGTCAGTTAGCCTCCCAAGGTTGCAGGGAGCCTGCAGCGGCACGGTTGACCTTGGTTCAGGCTGAGCAGACAGAGAAACCTTGGGAGACAGCGGAGCAGCAGGAGCTGTGCTCTCAAAAAGCTGGGAAAACATAATGTGTTCATGTTTGATGATATATCACTGCACACAGCATGATTATGGAGGTGGTGGATGGCCGCTGACTGGGAAAACAAATTTTATTCAAATGTACAGTGCATCTAGAAAGTATTCATAGCTCTTCATTTTTTCATTTTTTCCACATGTTGTTATGTTACATGTTATTTCAAATTGTATTAAATTAATCTCTGCTCATAATTCTACACACAATACCCCATTATGACAATGTGAAAAAAGATTTTTTGCGATTTTAGCAAATTTATTAAAAATAGAAAATTAAGAAGTCATATTTACATAAGTATTCACAGCATTTGCTTAATACTATATTGAACCAACTTTGGCAACAATTACAGTCTCCAGTCTTTTAGAATATGAAGCCACAAGCTTAGCCCACCTATCTTTAGGCAGTTTTTCCCATTCTTCTTTGCAGTACTTCTCGTTCTCCATCAGGTTGGATAGGAGACATCTCTGCACAGCCATTTTCAGATATGAGATGCTCATTCATCCAGCCATCCATCCATTATCCTCCGCTTGTTCCGAAGTTGGGTCATGGGGGCAGCAGCTTGAGCAGGGTGGACCAGACATCTCTTTCCACAGCCACCTCTTCTAGCTATTCTGGGGGGAGCCCAAGGCTCTCCCAGGCCAACCGAGAAACATAGTCTTTCCAGAGTATTCTGGGTCCAGGGGTCTCCTCCCTGTCGGACATGCCCGAAGCACCTCCCTAGGGAGGCGCCATGGAGGCATCCTTACCAGATGCCCGAACCACCTCAATTGGCTCCTCTCGACATGGAGGAGCAGCGGTTCTACTCCGAGTCTCTTCCAGATAACTGAACTTCTCACCCTATCTCTAAGGGAGAGTCCAGCTACCCTGCAGAGGAAATTCATTTCAACCATTTGTATCCGCAATCTCATTCTTTCAGTCACTACCCAGAGCTCATGACCATAGGTGAGGGTAGGAATGTAGACTGACAGGTAAACAGAGAGCTTTGTCTTACAGTTCAGCTCCCACTTCACCACAATGGACCGGTACAGAGTCCGTAATACTACAGATGCTGCACCAATCTGTCTGCCAATCTCACGCTCCATTCTTCTCTCATTCATCAACAAAACCCAGAGATACTTGAACTCCTCCACATGACGCAGAACCTCATCCTCGAACTGAAGAGAGCAATCCACCCTTTTCCGGTTGAGGACCATGGCCTCAGATTTGGAGGTGCTGATTCTCATCCCAGCCGCTTCACACTCGGCTGCAAACTGCTCCAGTGAGAGCTGAAGATCACGGCACGATGACGCCAACAGGACCACATCAGCTGCAAAGAGCAGAGATGGAATCCTGAGGTCACCAAACCGGAAACCCTCCACTCCCTGACTGCACCAAGAAATTCTGTCCATAAAAATTATGAATAGAATCGGTGCCAATGGGCAGCCCTAGTGTAGTCCAACTCCCACCCTGAAGGGGACTGACTTACTACCGGCAATGCAAAACAAACTCTCACACCGCTTGTATAGGGACAGAACAGCCCATAACAATGGGCCCCCTATCCTATACTGATGGAGCACCCCTACAATGTACCCCAAGGAACACGGTCAAATGTCTTCTCCAAGTCCACAAAACTCATGTAGACTGGATGTGCAAACTCCCCTGACCCCTCGAGGACCCTAGTGAGGGTAAAGAGCTGGTTCAGTGTTCCACAGTCCACATTGTTCCTCCTGGATCTGAGGTTCGACCAACAATCAGACTTGCTTCTCCAGTACCCCTGAATAGACCTTACATACTCTGGTCCCCCTTTTTGAAGAGAGGAACCACCATCCCAGTCTGCCAATCCAGTGGCACTGACCCGATGTCCAGGCGATGTTGCAAAGGTGTGTCAACAAAGACAGCCCCACACCATCCAGAGTGGCAGAGCCTTAAGGAAATCAGGGCGAATCTCATCCACCCCCGGAGCCCTGCCATCGTGGAGCTTTTTAACTACATTGGCGATCTCAGTCACAGTTATGGACAGATCAACCCCAAAGTCCCCCCGAATCCGCTTCCTCCATGAAAGATATGCCAGTGGGATTGAGAAGGTCCAGGAAGTATTCCTTCAACCTCCTGATGACATCACAGGTTGAGACAACAACACTCCACTTTCACTGAACACAGTGTTAGTAAAGTGCTGTGTTCCCCTCCTCAGCTGCCTGATGATTTGCCAGAATCTCCTCGGAGCCGCCCTCTCCAGATGAAGTCCAATCAACTGAATTTAACACAGGTGGACTCCATTTAAGTTGTAGAAACATCTCAAGGTTGATCAGTGGAAACAGCATCTGAGCTCAGTTTTGAGCTTCATGGCAAAGGCTGTGAATACTTATGTAAATGTGATTTCTTAATTTTCTATTTTAAATAAATTTGCATGAATCTAAAAAAAAATCACATTGTTATATTGGAGTATTGTGTCTAGAATTTTGAAGAAATATATTAATTTAATACAATTTGGAACAAGGCAGTAACATAACAAATATAGAAAAGGTGAAGCACTGTGCATACTTTCTGGATGCACTGTACGTTACTATTAAAATATATATTTTTTGGAATTACTTTCCAAAAAACAGATATATTTATTTAGAAAATATATTTATGAATTGTTAACTGTAATTACCATATATGAACTTTAAACTAATTTTTAACTAAAGAACAACAGTAAAATTGCTTGTAATGGACATATAATGCAAAGTTTCTGTAAGTTGAATATTTGAGATTATGCTTTTTTAAGATTTACCTTTGTTAACATAAACCTAAAAAAACGATAGCCTGATAGCTAACTGTCTGTGTCTCTACATGGCTTTGTTTATTTGTCTTTTGGTAAAAAAATCTAATGAACCAGAAAACAGATTATAATGAATCTCTCAGGAAGTGATCAACAGATGTGCATGTGCAACCGATTAACTTTTAATGCCAACCTGATTCAAGACACCTGCCATGGCAAACACAAAAATTACTTTTACTCAGTTATTTTTACAGATATTGTGCTACAATTAAATGTGCGACATGGTTGTAACGTCCTATCACATACTTTGAGCAATATTATCTTTTGCAAAAGTTTATTTTTTTATTCTATTTTCACATGCATAGTAGTGAGCAAAAATGTAAACCTTTGAGGAATGCTAGATTTAAAAAATGCATACAGTTGATCGTTGTAGTGGACCTGGGGATTAAGGTTCCTCACAGTTAAGCAATTAATCTTTACATGAAACAATTACTTTCAAATGGTTTTATCAACATGCCTTCTTTGGGAGATACTTTTGCAAATAACACACACAGACATAGCCCGACACCCCCCTCCAGGTACACCCCTCCCCCATACACAAGCATATTCATTCTCACCCACCTGCAATTTTTCTATTTGTGGTTTGCAGTAAACATGTTTCTGTTAAAAGCAGCTTGATCTTTTCTGAAATTTGTATTAATTTTGATAAAACTTTACAACAAGCATTGTATATTGTCACACATTGTCATACTTTTCAAATTAATTAAGTCACTTTGACATTAACTTTGAAATTCATCCACCAAGTCAACAGACAATGAGCCACAGAAATGTTATCATGACTGAGAGGACGACACCACCATGTCCATCATTAAAATACTGCATGAAAGAGCCGCACAGCGAGAAAACAGCAAAGCAAAATGCTGATTGATACAACACTTTCAAAGTATTTCATTTTGTGATTTATATAAACTAAACTAAAGCAGAAGCACAAGGTCTGCCATTGTTAGTGCTTATATTTGTTTTCAGCTCTGTATGGTTGCCAAGGTGCCTCATGTTTCAAAATCTACATGCATGTTGCTTACAACTGTCAGCAAAATGTCTCTGTAGTAGATTTACTTACACTGAAACAGTGTTGGAGTATTTTAAACCTGTGGCATAAAGGAGACATTTTCTTGGACTGAGTTCCACACTGGGGAAATGGATTCTGGACTTCCTGACCAACAGACCTCAGACTGTCAGGATCCACAACATCGTCTCCTCCTCCATCACCCTCAGTACCAGCTCGCCTCAGGGCTGCGTGCTGAGCCCCCTCCTGTTCACTCTGCTAACATATGACTGCTCGGCTAGACACCCCAGCTGTCATATAGTGAAGTTTGCGGACAACACAACAGTAGTGGGACACATCACGAACAACGATAAGTCCAAATACAGAGAGGAGGTGGAACACCTGGTGCAGTGGTGCAGAGACTATAATCTCTGCCTCGATGTGAAGAAGACCAAGGAGATGGTGGTGGATTTCAGAAGGGACAAGGATCCTATTCATCCCCTACACATCGGAGGAGCAGCTGTGGAGGTGGTCTCCTGCTACAGGTACCTGGTGGTGCATATATCCAGTGACCTCACCTGGAGAACCAACACTTCCTGTCTGGTCAAGAAGGCCCACCAGCATCTCTACTTCCTCAGGAAGCTGCGGAGAGCTGGACTTGGGAGCTCTGTCCTGAGGAGCTTCTATCGCTGTGTTGTGGAGAACCTTCTCTGCACCTGCATCACCGTGTGGCACGGCAGCTGCTCTGCTGCTGACAGGATGGCTCTGCAGACAGTGGATAAGGCTGCACAGAAGACTGTGGGCAGCAGCCTTCCCACCACCTTGGACCTCTATGCATCATGATGCAGGAGGAGGGGGCTCCGCATCGTGAAAGACTTCACTCATCCTACACACAATCTGTTCCAATTCAATTCAGTTCATTTATATAGCGCCAAGTCACAACAGAAGTCATCTCAGGGCACTGAAAAGAAATATCCATCCATCCATCCATCCATCCATCCATCCATCCACAATCAACAATTAACAAATTAATAAATACAAAAGAGTATAGAGTACATTGTACAGTATGGGTTAAATAACTTGGGTATAGTTAGGTCCAGAGTGAGTTGTGACTCTGACTCATGATCTTTGCATGCTTTCGGGACATTACATTATATGGACATATTCAACGAACAGCTGATGACCCGAAAACTTACTGGCCATGTTTATAACTTACAGCTAGCATATTAGCCATCGTTTTGGAGTTCAGTTCTAAACAGAGTATAAATTCATTCAACCTTTATTTAGACAGGTAAATCCCATTGAGCCTCGAGGACTCATTTACAAGAGAGACCTGATTTCAACAAAGAATGATGACAACAATGGACAACAGCAACAACAATAAACAATTATAAAAAGTCATACTGCAGTTTTTTTTTTTTTTTTTTTTTACAAATAGGATGGCTAAAAGAAAAAGGTAACAAAAAAAAAACAAAAAAACAGCTAGATTCTAAGGCGAATGTAGAAAACTAATAACAGGAACATGTCTGCATTGGTCCCTACCATGAGTCCAACAGGTTCTTAAAGCCACTTAGAGAGGTCAAGGTCGAGAGCTTCAAATCTTTTTGTAAGATATTCCAGGAAACAGGAGCAGAGCAGGAGAAGACCCTTTTGCCTAGTTCAGTCCTCAATGAGGGAACACTGCAGGTAATAAAGTCCTGAGAGCGCACGCCGTAGCTGCACTCACGCAGAGACATGTAGGTGGAGATGTATGAAGGCAGCAGACCAAGAAGTGATTTAAAGATGAAAATGTACCAGTGAGAGTCTGCGTGAAGTTAATGATGTCCAATTAACCAGTGAATACAGGGTGCAGTGGTGGGTACGATAATCACAGCCAGATGAATGATGATCAGCTCATCACTTCTACTGGATCCATGAGGAGCAGAGGAACTCAACTATCACCACAGAGATGAAGAAGCCTGCTGCAGCTTCTTGATCACAGATTTGTTGGATTTCTTCTGAGGCATGTTGATCAATGCTAAATTACTGACTGGGGGTGCTGAGTGCCCTTTCATATCTAATGTTATGTTCATCGTCAAAATATGCTCCAACATGCTATGCACAAGTTTGACACATGTTACATTAATATTGCGCATAAGCTCAGCATGTGCTCACTGGTTAGCAATAAGTTTTGTGTACATACACAATTGTCCAGCTGGTTTCTGATGTACGTCCACAACTTACATGTAACGTGTGTGAATGTATGCATAACTTACCTGTCACACACCTGACTTACATATGTGCAACATGTCGGCATATGTTGAAAATTTGTGCATGCAAAAAAAATTATTGGATAGCCATCTTCTATCAGCATGTTAATAACATTTAAAAGTTGTGTTAACTTATGCGACATACACAAGCGTTTGTTTATTTGTTTTTTCGTTCGATGCCATTTGCTGATGCTCTATGTCACTGTGTGACAGGGCCTTTAGATATGCTGCTATAAGCTCAGACTGTTGGAGGACAAGCTGACCACATTCCTCTCTTCTAGTGTTTCTACTCATCATGTACAGTATGTATTAGAATTCTTGCCGTCTTTAACCATGAGCTCTTTGATTTTCTTCCTGCACAGTAAAATTTCCAGAGTAAAATTTACTCAATTTGAAAA
>NC_056510.1:27781568-27827811 GCF_014905685.2 Nematolebias whitei
AATAATGTTAACTCCGAAAAAATTACTCTTCTATTTTTCCTGTGTGCATAAACTACACCTTACACAAAGCTTCAGTATTTATTTATGTTTCTGTCCCGTCATTTCAACTCCTAGTGGGTCAAGGCAGGGGGCTGCCCATCCTAAACCTGTCTCTGCTCAAGGTGTCGTTCAGTTAAAAGAAGTTGTTTCTTTCTACCGTTCCCCTCTGCTCCATACACGATTACTAAATTGTTTTGAAATTCATGGCTCAAATTTTGGCAGAAAAAATTTGTGTTTCGAAATGGGAGACATTGAAATAGCATTTTTCTTTAACAACGCTTGTGCAGTTGTTGGTAATACAAGCCAAATGAAGTCATATAAACTGAAAGTTGTCTCCTGATTTGCTTTGTTTGTTTAAGAAACTAAAGATTGTACGTGCAGAGTTTGGAGAATAATCAATGAAATTCATTGCATCCATCAACCTTTTAAATATTGCGTCTGAACTGTGTATAATAAAGCCTTTTAAAGTAGTTCAGTGAAAAATGTTGTTTCCAAACAGGAAGTTCAACAACTTTAGATGGCATTTAGTGAAGGCCTGGCCTTGACAAAAGCAAACATGTATAGAAAGAAACACCTTGAAAAGAGAGAAAAGGGTTTACTGGTGCAAATAAGTTGTGTGGAGGCAGAATTATGAGCAAAATATTTTTTTTAGTTAAGCAAGGCCAATGTATAAACTTGAAAAGGTACAAAAGACTGAGGCATAATTGGAAAGCAGTTCTTATTATAAAAGAATCAAGGATAAGTTTAATACATTATAAATGTGACGTACTTTAAAACTACAGATTGTTGTAATTATTAAAGACCGTGAACTCTTTTGTTTAGATGGGCAAAGCTTACAATGAAATCTTGTCAGGAGGGGCCCACTCAGACTGATTTAGGTCTTTCATCAGTAAATAATTGGTTGGTATGTATTTGACTGTGTCCCATTCTTTATTTTCAGTCCTACAATTGAAGCAAAGTGGTGACAGATAATTCAAGGTCAAATATCTGCAATGAAATGTGTGCACTTTGTAATTGTGTCTCTGTGTTCAGATAATTTTGAAAAAGCAGCTGTGAATGGATGTACACATTCGGATGGTTTACCGAGTTGTCTTGTCTTCTTGTATTGATGGGGGAAAACTTTTTACTAAACTGGTTTAAGCCAAATTAAAGAAAACTTGCAGGATTTTTGCCTCATCTGATATGACCACATTTTTCTTTGTCTTTTCAAGACAAGATAATAACATTTCTGCTGTCTTTAACCCCTGTGCTCTCCTCAGGAATATTTGTACTTTTTAAAAATTGTGATTGTTTTGGCTATGACAGCGTGTAGAATGAATTTTTGGGCAAAAGTTTGCTTTTAAGTAAAAATGTTTGAAGGTTAGTGCTTTTTACTCTTTTATACTCATAATACATTTTGAACATTTGGGCATCTTTGCAGCAAAAATGTGCAAAGAACCCCAACATTCTCTTAAGCATTTATTAATTAACTTAATTAATTAAACTTTATCCCTTCAAAAAATCCCACTGATTGTGTATGTACAGTACTGTACACAATATCCCCCCCCCCAAAATAAAAATAAAATAAAATAAAAAATAAAAATGCGCCACCATTTTGTAGTTTTCTTTCATTAAGCCTTCACAGTTTTGTCAGTCTAAAGCACTATCTTACCCAGAAGCCATCATTTCACTTCCCAGAAGTCAACACTTCTTTCAACCACTGCTTTCTGCAAATGGAGGGAAAGTTTTGCAATGCAAAGTCAGAAGTTCTGTAAGGATAAGCTCACAGAACTGGCAGGAAGGTTGCAAATAATTATGAAGCTAAACTCATCCTTCAAGGTGTATCTTCACTTCTGAGTAGCTGGACTGCAGTTGATCTGGACCCAGTGTGACCTGGATCCTGGGAGCTGCAGGCAACAGATGGCTGCGGGGTTCAGTCAGGTTCTGGTCGTGCTGTGCTGGTCCGGATCGGGCCAAAGGTGGTAGACTAAATCCTGGGCAGCCTTGTGCACAGTGTTCTTCCTGGAGTCACAGCAGCACGTACATAAAGCTGGATGGAGCAGTGGGCTCCATCACACTGCACCGGGACTTTTTTCATCTATTGGGTCGGTCGGAACCAAGCCGCTCCTGCTCTGGAGAGCTTGGTTGGTAACATTTAGTAGCTACATATACAAAGTACTTATATGTAGCTTGTTGTTAAAATTAGTAGGTTTAAGTGTTTAGAGGACTGATCTGTGGCTTCATCACTGCAGGATAGTCTGCAGAAACAAACAGAGTCAGAAAAAACCAGAGTTGTACTGGAATGAGAGCCACTGCTATTTTGCAAGGCTATTTTGCAAGGCTAGTAAGTAAAATTTAATAACATATGTTGTTAAAATGACATAGGTTTAAGAGTTTATAATGTTGCAAGAGTGTGGGAAGGGTTTCTAAAGCCTTAATCTATGTTTACTGTACTTAAACTTAAACTTGAACTTGGACTGCTGTATCCCTATTTCATGGTTTTTCACTTATTGTGGAGGCGGATGGTATGGGACCCTTGTAAAAAACGAGGGACTACTGTGTATACATTAATTTTCTTTAAAGTATTTTATCCCTCAGACTGCCAGTTTAATATTTGAATGATTAATTATTCATAGTAAATACACAAAAATATTTCCCATTAGTGATTAGTGTCTTGACCATGTCAAAGATTACTAACAAGCTGATTTGTTTGTACAGTAGTCCCTCATTTATCGTGGGGGATCCCTACCCTGAAACCCCGCGATAAGTGAAAAACTGTATATGAAGGCGTTTTAAACCCTTCACACACGCTTGCAATATTCTAAACAATGTTTCTAAACTCTAAATGCTCTAAAAGAGCACAGAATGTCATAAACTCAGCTCTCTGTCTCCGGCTGCACTCTCGACCATGCCCACTTCTTCGCCCTGCATGGAGATCAGATCAGCTGATCAGCTGATCATTTAAAATCATCCATCCATTATCGTTACCAGCTTCTTCCATTTTGGGTCACGGGGGTCGCCGGTGCCCATGTCCAGAGATCACTGTGCATAGAGACAAACGAGGCAAACAACCATTCACTCTCTCACTCACACCCAGAGACAATTTAGTTACCAGTCAGCCTAACATGCATGTTTTTGGTCTGTGGGAGGAAAACGGAATACCAGGAGAAAACCCACACATGCACAGAGAAAACATGCAAACTCCACCCAGAAAGGCCCCCGGACCGGGATTTGAATTGGCAACCTTCTCACTGAGAGGCAGCAGCTCTACCAGTTGCGCCACCGTGCTGCCCTTTAAAATAATTAATTTTAAATAAAAAAAAAAACATGTAGATCGAGCAGCTCATCCATCAATCAGCCACTGTGCGTCATGTTCAACCTTATTTTGAAAGACCGCGATAGAGCAACTCCATGAAAAATGAACAGTGAAGTAGCAAGGGACTACTGTATTGGTATACTTAAATAGTGCCAGATACTCCCTCTGGACATGATCAAAAATGCATCACTGATTTCATTAATACCACATTTTCTATTATCATTGCATTACAATTCAATTCAATTCAATTCAATTCAGTTTATTTATATAACGCCAAATCGCAACAAAGTTGTCTCAGGGCACTTTACAGAAACATTCACATATATAAAAGCCAATTAGTAGTTCTCAATACAATAAAAGAAAGTCTATATTGTAAGCATTCTATTTAGACAAAAAAGCAGTGGTATTTAACATTTTGATGATTTCTAGCCCCCATGTTCAGTTAGCCCTATCCTCAAGTGTTCTGCCCCCTGCCTCCAAGGCCTTCCTTGTCCAGTGATAACTACAAAAAGGTCTTAGTGTAATTTGGATGAAAACAATGCACAGCATCTGGTTATCATTTATCCAGAGACTGATTTACTTACCAACATTTTGGTTGCGAACAGATGTGTGTACTCACTTATCGATGGATTGAACTTGCTTCAGTAATGCTGTCAGCTCAGGTTCAGGTTCAGGTTAGGTTTATTTGTCATGTGCAAAATCAACACAAGCTCAACAATGCAATGAAATGCTTAGGACGAGAAGAACCGTCTCGACCCGCAAAAAATGGAAAGAAAACATCAACAAGAAATATCAAAGCTTGCAGCAAAAATACTAAAAACATACTAAAAAATACTACTAAAATACTAAAAAACAAGGCGCTAAAGCTGAAAAAGAAATACATCTACAGTGTGATTTGGTTAGCAGTGAGATTATTTCGACATCATGGTTCTGTTCAGTTAGCGGCATGGTCTTGTTAGCAGCATAGCAGGTCTTGCCAGAAGGTCCATTCTGTAGCTTTATCCTCCTCCACCATAACCCTCAGCACTGGCTCTCCTCAGGGATGTGTGTTGAGCCCCCTCCTGTTTACTCTGCTCACATATGATTGTGCAGCTACCCATCCAGGCTGTCACATTGTAAAGTTTGCAGATGATACAGCGGTGGTGGGATGCATCACAAACAATGATGAGTCCAGCTACAGGCAGGAGGTGGAACACCTGGAGAGCTGGTGCAGAGAGAATAACCTTCACATCAATGTGAAGAAGACAAAGGAGATGATTGTGGACTTCAGAAGGAACAAAAACACCTACACCCCCCTGAACATAAGAGGATCTGCGGTGGAAGTGGTCTCCAGCTACAAGTACTTGGGTGTACACATGAATGACAACCTCAGCTGGAGCAACAACACCACCAGCCTGATCAAGAAAGCTCATCAGAGACTCTACTTCCTCAGACGGCTGAGGCGAGCTGGTCTGGGAAGCTCAGTCCTCACCTCCTTCTACAGGTGTGCAGTGGAGAGCATCCTGTGCTCCAGCATCAATGTGTGGCATGGAGGCTGCACAGCTGCAGAAAGAAAAGCTTTGCAGAGAGGGGTGAAGGCTGCACAGAAATCTGTTGGAATCAGTCTCCCCACCATCACAGACATCTACACCTCCAGATGCAGGAAGAGGGCCACCTGCATCATGAAGGACCCCACCCACCCAGCACACACACTTTTTGCCCCACTCCCCTCAGGAAGGAGGTTAAGGAGCATTAAGTGTAGAACCACTAGACTGAGGAACAGCTTCTACCCTGAGGCTGTTAGACTCATGAATCTCTAACTAGAATAATCACTGTGAAAAACCATATCATGTTGCTGCTGATCTGTTTCATGTTGCTGCTGATCTGTTTCAATGTTGATGTGTTCATGCGTGCACATCTGCTCACAGACTCATGTTCATGTTTGTGCTGATGTTCAATGTTTTATGTTATGAGTGCTTAGTGTATATTTAGTTGATGCTTTTCTTAGTTCATATCTTAGATGTTATTACTGTTTTTCTTATACATTTTATTGTTGGATGTAACTGGGACCCTGTGTACATAATTTCGCTCCACCACATGCACCACATGAGGTGCGAATGACAATAAAGAAACTCTGACTCTGACTCTGACTGACTTATGGTAATAAGGACCGCAGCAGCTGCCCTCACAGACCGCAGACAGAGAAGATCCCAGGTTTTCCTGCAGAACGAAACAGGTCCGTACTATGTGTGCAGGCAGATGGAGCTCCTCACTGTTGTGACAATCTCACCTGGTTCTTATTGGTCTGCAGGTGTTCCTGACTGTCTCATTAGCGACCAGTATTTAGTCTGAATGCTGCCCACCTGATGTATTTGAGCATTGCCCTTCCATGGTGTCAAGCTCCATGGTCCTGCTCCATCTGTCTGCCTACATGGCACCTGCTCTGTCAGCCCCCCCCAGCAGGTATTGGTAAGTTTTGTTCTGCCCCCGTCAACATTCTGTGTTTTGTTAGTGCGGATATATTAATTCTCATTTCTATCTCTCCGAGCCATCCGGTCCTCCTACATGTGGATCCAGCCCTTCCCAGCTGGGACCTAGTCCTTCTGCACATTTGTTCTACTTCTCCACCCTTCCGGACCGTGACAGAATGCTTGAATCTACCAGAACCCAGCAGGAGGCATTCAACTCCTGTCTCCCTCCATGTTCTGTCATTGGCGTTGGAGTCGGTCAACTCCTGTATCCCTCCGTGTTCTGTCATTGGCGTTGGAGTCGGTCAACTCCTGTATCCTTCCGTGCTCTTCCTTGGGCATCGGAGGCAAAAACCCTGTATTCTTTTGTGCTATGTCATGGGCGTCGGAGATCGGTTTCCATCCGTGCTCTTCTTTGGGCTTTGGAGTCGGTTCTATTCCCATCTGTGCTTTTCCATGGGCGTTGGAGTCAAAAATCTGTTTTTTCCTTCGTGCTCTTCATTGGGCTTTGAAGTCTGTTCTGTTTTCCCATCCCTACCCTTCCATGGGTGTTGAAGACGAAGATCTGTACCCATTCCGTGCTCTTCCATGGACGTTGAAGTCTGTTTCCCTCATTAGAGTCTTTTTTTCCTTATTGGAGATCTGTTATCCCCCCATGAACTTTCATGGGCATTGGAGGTGTAACCCTGCTTCCCTACCTTGGGGATGTTGGAAGCCATGCCTAGAGGGAGGGGTATGTGACAATCTCACCTGGTTCTCATCTAAGTGTTTGCAGGTTTTCCTGATCGCCTCATTAGCGACCAACATTTAGACTGAATGCTGCCCACCCAACGAATTCAAGCATTGTCCTTTCATGGTGTCATGATACATGGTCCTGCTTCATTTGCCCACCTATGTGTACCTGCTCTGTCAGACCCCCTGGGGGTATTGGTAAGTTTTTGCTGCCCCCGTCAGCATTCGATGTTTTGTTAGTGCAGATATACTTATTCTTATTTCTTTCTCTCCGAGCCATCCAGTACTCCTGCGTGTGGATCCAGCCCTTCTCTGCCGTGACCCAGTTTTCCTGCACATGGGTTCTACATCCCCACCCTGACAGACTGTGACAACCGTGCTGTTAGAATATCCTGATGCATGTTCAATAATCCAGGTAGAAAAATCTAAAAAAGTGAAATCTGGTCCTCTGGACATTCAAAAAACAAAACAAAGCAAAACAACAACAAAAATAAGTAGAAACGTTTTGTCTTTTATCTGAAAGACTTCCTCAGTCTGAGGTGCTGTCGGTCTCAGTCTCTTAAATAGCACCTTCTCAGAGTGGCCCAACCAGTTTTGCTGCTGACAGCCAAAACCAGCTGCTCACATGATCAAGAAGGACCATCAGCCTAACAATGGATCATTAGCACACTGATGGCTGTTTACTATTCACAGGAGGCTGAGTGATACTAGCAATAACAGCATTGTAAGAGGGGGACAGTTGAACCCGGAGGCCTCCACCCCTGTTTAATGACGGATGATGTCTTTTCACAAAGATGGCCTCCTTTACTCTTCTCTCAAACCATCGTTCCTCTATCCAGGATGTGAACAACTTCATCCCTGAAAGAGTGACCACTGGCCTGGAGATGAGTGTAGACCGCAGAGTCCTGGCCTGATGATGTTGATCTTCTGTGCTGGACCATCCTTTTGGCCAGTGGCTGTTTAGTTTCCCCGATGTAAGACTGATCACAGCCCTCCTGACACTGAACAGCATACACAATATTACTCTTTTTGTGCCGGAGGACTGGATCTTTGGGATGAACTAGTCTTTGCTGTAATGTATTTTGGGGTTTAAAAGCCACTGGGACATTGTGTTTAGAAAGTAAACGTCTCAGTTTCTCTGATACTCCCTGAACCTACAGAATGACCACTGGTCTGGGTCTGGGTTCCTCCTTTACACTTGATGGCTGACTGGAGTCCTGTTTGGGTTTCTTCTCTGCTTTCAGGAAGGCCCAGTTAGGATATCCACATTGCTCTAGAGCCTGTCTTCTGTGGGATTTCTCCTTCTGCCTGGCTCCTGAGTTATTGGGGATGCTGTCTGCTCTGTGGTACAGAGTCCTGATGACTCCTAACTTGTGCTCCAAAGTTGTTGTCCAAACTTGTGCTGTTAGAAGAAAATGCTTTACTTTTCTACCCCCTGACTCCAATGCTTTGCTGGAGTATACAGACTCAACAATTATTATTTCACCCACATGATGCAGCCGAGAAGGTCTTGATGGAAATATTTTTTAAAGAAACCACAAGGAGTAGATTGAAACTGATGAAAAAATACAACAAATTAAAACATTATACATAAAGCTTAAAATACCTATGCCCAAATATGTCGGCCATAAAAAAACAAACAGTGAAAATATACAATAGCTGCTTTCCCATTGATATGTGTGACGCCACTCGGCTCTTGTCTTATAGGTTCTTCTCAGGTGTAGGTGATTTGCCACTGTGACTTGTTTCCCTGCTCTGTGGATGGGATTGTCAATGCTAAGTAGGTGGTATCGTAACTGTTTATTGTTCCAGCCACTCCCCCCTTGTGATCCTTACTCGTTCTACAATCGGACATACATTTCTTTAGTTTATCCTGGTACTGCTTATAAGTCTGGGTGTAGCCATGCTGCACCATCATCTCCAATATTTCTCTGCAAATGTGCTAATTTCTTGTGGTGTCATCCGTCAACACGATGAGGAAGTGGAGGTTCAGATGTAGTTTGCAGTTTTACTAGGTGGGTCATCCAGTGATGAAGCTCCACTGGCCAATCAACAGCTGCTGTATGCTTACATCAAAATCGTGACCTCAGAGCAGTCCACTTGGAACCCCAAACAAGGTAGTCCCATAAACTGAGCAGAGTTGGGGTGGATGCCAGCTGTGGACAGGTCCATAACTGGTGCGGTGAACCGATGAGAGCTGAGACAGTGGCAAAGTACACATTGTGCTTCAAACATCTGTCCACTTGCACAGACAACTTAATAATGGCTGTAACAAAATACTTAATGACAATGCATTCACAGCAACAAAAAAAAAAAAACTAAAAAAAAAAAACAGCAAATGCTTGAGCCACCCACTCTGCTTGTGCACAATGCTGGACTCCCAAAAATGACGCAATCAAAACAGACCGGATAAATATTGTAGTTACATACCACCAGATGTCGCAGTTATTCATTTAAATCATGGAAAACAAATATGAAGACGTCATCAGTTACAAAAATCTTGATGTATCAGGTTGTACCTACCTTGTGTTTGGTGTGCATTTTAAATTTGTCATCTATTTGGGATTAGTAGAAACTCTTAAACATGAAAACAAGTTCTATTTCATATAGGCTTCGCCCTTTAAGGCTGTCGCTGATGGGTTTTATCCTGATATGCGGAGCATTACACTGAAAAATTTAGTCCACGCCCACATCCATGCTGTATGGGCCCCACCCTGTCCGTATAAATTACATTAAGAGCGGGTAATCGGCTCCCATTTTTCTTCAGCGAGCTAATAGCACTGTCAGAAGAACGAAGAAGGAAAGTTGTGTAGATGACCAACCTTTGTTAAGAATGCTTGGCCCGTCACGTCGACCTCCGGTCGTCCTGGTAAGCGCAGAGGAGTATTTCTCAGTGACAGGTCGCTACATGCTGGACAACGCCATCTTGTAATTTTCCTCTTATCGCCGACCCTCAGAGTTAATCGGATGGTTCCTCTGGGACAGACAGCGTTCAGCTGCAGCCCCGCTGCTCATTCCCTCCTGGAGAGCGTAGTGTCGGTGGAGGGGGGCTGAGCAAATGCGCTCAGCTCATCCCACCTCGTTTCGCATTGGTGATCACACCGCTCCTGGCCGACAGTGCCCTCTGGGGTTGCCCGGCGTAACCCAGGAGGCTGCTGACATTAAGGGACCCTTTTTAACGTCCCGCGCCTTTCCCGCCAGTTCGGATGATCTGGCGGGAAGTTTTTTTTCTAGGCTCCATTCCGGCTTGCCGTCCTGATCCCATCTGGCCTCGTTCTATTTCGTATAAGCTTCACCCTTTAAGGCTGTCGCTTAGTGGGTTTATTCCATTATACGTTGCATTGCACTGGAAAAATTTAGTCCACGCCCACCTGCTGTGTGGGCCCCACCCGGTCCGTATAAATTACGTTAAGAGCGGGAAATCGGCTCCCATTTTTTCTTCAGCGAGCTAATAGCACTGTCAGAAGAACGAAGAAGGAAAGTTGTGTAGATGACCAACCTTTGTTAAGGATGCTTGGCCCGGCAGTCGACCTCCGGTCGTCCGGTGAGTTCTCCTCCCCGAGGAGAAGCTGACGAGCAGTCTTATTTCAAGGTAAGCACCGAGGAATATTTCTCAGTGACAGGTCACTACACGCTGGACAACGCCATCTTGTAATTTTCCTCTTATCGCCGACCCTCGGCGCAAATCGGATGGTTCCTCCGGGACAGGCGGCGCTCAGCTGCAGCCCCCCGCTGCTCATTCCCTCCCGGAGAGCGTAGTGTCGGTGGAGGGGGGCTGAGTGAATGCTCACCCCATCCCACCTCGTTTCGCATCGGCGATCACACTGCTCCCGGCTGACGGCGCCCTCAGGGGTTGCCCAGCGTAACCCAGGAGGCGGCTGACATGAAGGGACCCCTTTTCTACGTCCCACGCCTTTTCCCACCAGTTCGGATGATCTAGCGAGAAGGTTGTTTACTGGGTTCCATTCCGGCTCACCATCTTGATCCATATGGCCTCGTGTTCCAACAGGACGTCCTACGGGCGAGGCCACAGACGGTTCTTTCCTGATAGATTGGGGGAGCCGGTCTCCACAGTCCGCACCCATCTCCAGAGCAGGGGTTCACTGAGCGGAAAGTCCCTCCGTGCCCCCTGGAGCCGAGCCTGATGAAGGCTTCATTGGAGCAAGATGTCGAGGTGGACCAGCGTCTCGTGCCTCCGGTTAGCATAACCGAGACGGTGACACCGCTCTCCAACTGAGCTCACCAGCATGTGTTCCACACGGCCGCAGCGAACAACACGTTATGCTGTTGGCGTACATGTTCAGAGGCGGGAAGAGACGGTGGGCCCTCTGTCCTTCGGCTCGCTCCGCTCTCGTAGCGGCTGCTTGCTAACGATGCTGCCGGCCCCTGCAGTACGCTCCGTCTACAGGGCAGCTGACGTCATCCTCAACCGGTGCGCCTCTTTTGCTGTCTGCCGCCCCGCATCGCAGCCGGAGAACGAGGTCCCAGAGGTTCTCCTGGCTCGTCACTCCACCTTCCTCTCAGGAGAGCTGCAGGAGTTTTTGTTGGAGGTCCTCTTTTCATCAGCGAGAAATCATTTCAAGATGCTCCACGGCTGCACAACGCCTCCCCAGCTCTGCTACGCCAGCTCCTCCCGTCAGACGTCCCTGGCATCCGGAAGTTCATTTTTTTTCCCGGACTTCGCCAACAGGGGGCCCTCCAGGACAACAAACAGAGCTCAAGGGAAGGTGACCAGGTGTTGGGTTGCTGGAGGTGTGTTGATGACACGATGTGAAATAACATCATTTTATGATGAAGTGTCCTTTAGCCAGGCTGTCAGCATGGTTTATCTGACAAGCGGCCCCATCACACACACTCATCACGAATGAGCCTTTTTAAGGTTGTTTTTCATTCACTGTCAGCAGTGCCGATACGCGCTCCCGCGGCATGAAAGCGCGCACGCAGCTCTCAGCGCCTGCCGTTCACGTCAACGTTAACGTGAGACCGCGGTACGAGCTCAGCAACGTACCTCGCTCTCGGCAGGAGCAACACACGTTTTTTCATCGCAGTGGTGTCAAACGCGCACTCCCGCGGCATCAGCAGCTTTCACAAGCCTCTTACCGCTCTGCTCAGGAATCCTCGAAGAAGGTTTTCTGAATTAATACTACAGCTCGTTGAATCACTCAAAGTTCACGTGACTTGCAGCCAAGAATGAACGTGTTTCTGCAGACCGAGCCAGTGGTAGCCTAGCTCCACCGATGCCGCGCGCTGCTTCCTGACCGCACCAGTGCCAACGCGCTCCCGCGGCGTCAGCAGCTGCACAAGACTACACAGCTGCTCGGCTCCGGCATCCGCGAAGAAGACCGAGCCAGTGGTAACCTCGCTCCTCCGATGCTGCGCGCTGCTTCCTGCCCACACCAGTGCCAACTCGCGCCCCCGTGGCAATCCTGGCTTAAGGCGTCACATGAATGAGGACGCGCACACACAACCCTTCAGGGCACGCCGGCTCATACGTGCACCCGCTTCCCGAGCGTTTACACGGAGCAGCTGCACACAACGTGAGCACAACACAGATGTGCTGCTTCGACACAAGGTCTTGCATGCTCGGAGACGCGCGTTTTTTCTTTCTCACTCAGCACGCTCCAGCTCACATCAGCATGCATGTGAGTTTCACAGCATAAATGCGTGCCCACTTTATAACTTATAAACGGATGGCTATGAGCGCACGCTCCAGACGGATGGGCGAACCGTTTTCATCCGGGGATTCACGTTGCAGCCCAGCTCAAAACCCGGTGTGGAGGAACTCTGTGATGTTTTTTCTGTCATTTATGAACAGATCTCGTCCCCTCTCGCAGAAGCTCAGGAAATTCTGTTTTAAATGTAATTTCTGTAGTCGCAAAAGGAGAGAAAAACGCAAGGTCCCTCCCTCATCACTTCCTGGTCCCATCGAACTGGAAGATGAGATTTATTCTAGATTGTCAATCTCTGAACTGTGAGAAACAACACTCCATTATGCGCCCGAGCCGCCTTAACTCTGCTTTATCTGGACACCTGCTGCTGTTGAGCAGTTGTACAGACAGATGGCAGCAGTGTAACTCACGTGAATCGGTTGAGTGACATCAGCTGTTTTCCGTCAGCAGACCTACGTCACACATGTTAGTTTTTCACAGAGGCACACACGTTTAACAAACTGTGGGGCCGCTGTAGTTCTCTACACAGCAGCTCATTTAAATGTTTTTGGAGCATCGCAGGGGCTCTTTGAATGTGACTCAACACTGACTTTGAGCTGCAGAATCATCAGGGTTTTTTGATTCACGCAGACAGCAAGTGACTGTTGCATACATACTGGCAGGAGATGTATGTGTTCAACCCATGTACCACATTGTGAGACAGATGCTGTGTGGGGCACACCCAATCTGCTCTCCATTGGAGTGGGTACATCTCATGTATTCCGAACAGAGGGCGGATGTGATGTCCAAGACGGTCCTTTGTGGCACGGGGACCTGGGACCTTCCACCCAGAGCTATGGCTCAGACACGGCAGAAATCCTGCCAGCGCCTGTGGACGTGTAGCAACACAAGAGAACGCTCAATGTCAATTATAATTATTGTGGAGCCACGGGACAATCCACCGCTGGGTGGACGTGCCTGCTCACAGCCTGTGGTCGTAATGCTTTTCACCTTCCTTTTTCCCTCTGATATCACGATTTTCTGAACCGAGCTCAGGAGGAGGGACTGGCAGCTCCTTTGCCCCAAGTACGTGAACGCATCATGGTTCCCAGGCCTACGACATTTGTTATCAGGACACTCGTGGAACCTGCCGTGGAGGGAGGACGCTCTCCTCCAGGCGGGAGGAACGATCAGGAATGAATCAGAATAGGCCAGCACCTGTGGTCTGGCCACTGTGCGGATCTTTTTGAGAGGATGGATCTCTCTCAAGATGTAGTGCGTACGATTCAGGAGTCACGTGCTGCAACCACCACAGCGCTGTTCACATTAAGTGGTCAGTTTTTTCAACGCTGTTGTACAGAGAAAGGCGTAGAGGCCACTTCATGTCCACTGTTCGACATGCTGTCCTTTTCTGCAGCAGTCGATGGACATAAATCTGGTGTCCAGCACGATTATCGTATGCTGCAGCCATGTTTTCTTCTTGTCTCAAAGTTGTCAGAGACAGAACAACCTTTAATCATCCTCTTACGGAGCATTTTGTCTCAGATTGATATAGTAGCTGTGGGCCTGTTTGTGACACGAGAAACGCTCAGTGTCAATTATGCGTTTCTCTGAGCCCACGAGACGAACCACCGCTGGGGTGGATGCGTTTGCCCACAGCCCATGGCCCAACATGCTTCTGTACGCGTTTTTTCTCCACCTCTTCTGATTTTATGGTTCTTGAACCAAGTTCAGGAGGAGGGATTGACAGCTCTTCTGGTGACCCCGAACGCGTGAGCGCACCATGGTTCCCAGTCCTGCAACGCCTGCTGTCGGGGTGCCCGTGGAAACTGCCATGGAGGGAGGACGCTCTCCTCCAGGCAGGAGGAGCGACCAGGAGTTACCCAGAAATAGGCCAGCACCTGTGGGTCCGGCCATTGAACGGATCCACTTAGAGAGGATGGGTCGCCCACAGGATGTAGTGCACACAATTCAGGTTTCACGTGCTGCATCTACCACAGCAAGGTACACATCAAAGCGGACAGCTTTTCAGCGCTGGTGTACAGAGAAGGGTGTAGAGGCCACCTCATGTCCATTAGGTGGCATGTTGTCCTTTCTGCAGCAGCTGATGGACAGAAATTTGTATCCAGCACGTTTAAAACGTACGCTGCAGCCACCTCTTCCTGACACGAAGGTTTCTGAGACAGAACAGGTTTTATCATCCGCTGATTAAGTTTTTCTAAAAGGGGTAAAGAGACGCAGGCCTGTTTCACACCCACTTGTTCCACAGTGGGATTTAATACTGGTCCTACAGGTCCTGATCAAAGCACCATTTGAGTCTTTGGATCAGGTCCCACTTAAATTCTTGTCTCTTTAAACAGTCCTGCTGCTGGTTTTAACATCCGCTAAGAGAGTGAGTGATTTATCTGCCCTCTCTGTCGCTCCGTCATGTCTCAGAATTCAAGCTGACGGCAGCTCAGCTGATTTTAGACCAACCCAGCTTTTATGCCTAAAACATCACAAGCTCTTTTAATCAAGAGCAATATCGTTGGAGGGGGTCCCCCCCCCCCCCCCCCTTTCACACAGATCAGAAGAAGTAGCATGTTTTATCTCCTCTGTCCTGTGCGGGCGTTGACGGGTTACATAGCGTGCACAGCTGCAATGCGTCAACATTTGTTTGTGCATTATAGAGATGCATCTGCAGGTCGTCCGTTATCCACCCAGCGCTTGTCACACTGGCTGTTTGAGGCCATTTCTAAAGCCTACAGAGCATCAGATTTAGAGCCTCATGTCAACCTCAGAGCACACTCGACCAGGGGTATCGCATCTTCGACTGCTTTGCATAATGTATGTCAATGCAGGACATTTTGCACTGTGGTTGCGTGGTCAACACCCTGCTCATTTATTCGCTTTTATCTATGTAATGATAAGTTGTGGTTGTTATTTTGGTTCTATTGTTACTAATCAGTTCATGACTATTGTTACCAATCAGTTCATTTGATTAATAATCAGCTCTCCTGTTATTATTAATCTGTTCATACTGTTCAGCCGTAAACCGGTTGGTTCATGGCTCTTTTCAGCATTTTTCCCTCCCCGTTGAAGTTTTCCGGGGCGTTCATGCATTCAGAACGCATAGTTACACAACATGCGTCTGTGCATGGCACACATAATTACGCAATGCGTAATTACGCACATGGGGAGCTGAATGACAAGACGTTTTTTGGGCAAGCTTCTGCTTCATACGGTGTTCGAATGGACCCAGTGAGGCCAGGACAACATCCGCTTCGCCCTTAACCCATCAGCGACAGCCTTAAAGGGCGAAGACTATACGAAATAGAACGTTGGTTACGTACTGTAATCCCAGATTCTATGAATATAGGCGTAGCCCTTTAAGCGTCGGACCTCACTGGCTCCTAAATGGCTGAAGAAAAAGCTATTTAGGAGCCTATTACCCGCTCTTAACATAATTTATACGGACCGGGTGGGGCCCACACAGCAGGTGGGCGTGGACTAAATTTTTCAGTGTAATGCTCCGCATATCGGGATAAAACTCATCAGCGACAGCCTCAAAGGGCTATGCCTATACTCATAGAATCTGGGGTTACAGTACGTAACCAACATTTTTTTTTTCAAACAATAATTGTACAAATAACAATAACATTTAAAATGCCTGAACAAGTACCAGCTTGTATCTTGATGCATGCTCAATAATCCAGGTAGAAAAATCCAAAAAAGTTCAATCTGGTCCTCTGGACCTGACAGCCATCAGTGTGCTAATGACCCATTGTTAGGCTGATGGTCCTGCTTGAGCATGTGATCAGTTGGTTTTGGTTGTCAGCAGCAAACTGGTTGATCCACTCTAAGAAGGTGCTATTTAAGAGACTGAGCTGAAAACAGCACCTCAGACTGAGGAAGTCTCTTGGATGAGAGACGAAACGTTTCTAGAATTTTTTTTGCTTTGTTTTGCTTTTGTTTTTTTGAATGTCCAGAGGACCAGATTGAACTTTTTTGGAAGGACCAGCTTGTGTTCAACCATTTTGCCACATTTGATCACATGAGCACATTGTGTTCAAAATCACATGTGCAATGTGCCTTGAACATGTTTCACATATTAAATAGACAGGTTTTTACAGGTTAAAACATAACTTTCTACAAGGGATGTTTGAGGTGGTTCGGGCATCTGGTAAGGATACTCCCTGGGCGCCTGCCTCCCTATAGGTGCTTCAGGTATGTCCGACTGGGAGGAGACCCCAGGGAAGACCCAGGACACGCTGGAGAGAATATGTCTCTCGGTTGGCTTGGGAATACCTTGGAATCCTCCCAGAAGAGCTGGAAGAGGTGGCTGTGAAAAGTGATGTTTGGGCCTCCCTGTTGAAGTTGCTGCCCCCGCGACCCGACTTTGGAACATGCAGAAAATAATGGATGGATGGATGTTTATGCATTTTTTGTTTATCTGTTGTCCTAAATTCACACATAAAAGGTACAAAATGTGTTTCATGTATGTAACATCCATCCATCCATCCATCCATCCATTATCTTTTACCCGCTTCTTCCATTTTATGTCACGGGGGTCGCCGGTGCCCATGTCCAGCAAACACTGTGCGAGGGGCGGGGTACACCCTGGACGGGTTGCAAGTCCATCACAGGGCCACATAGAGACAAACGAGACAAACAACCATTCACTTTCTCACTCCCACCTAGGGCCAATTGAGAGTTACCAATCAGCCTAATATACATGTTTTTGGTCTGTGGGAGGAAACCGGAGTACCCGGAGAAAACCCACGCATGCACGGAGAGAACATGCAAACTCCACCCAGAAAGGCCACCGGACCGGGATTTGAACCGGGGACCTGCTTGCTGAGAGGCAGCAGCTCTTCCAGTTGCACCACCGTGCTGCCCTGTATGTAACATGCTAATTAATTAAAAATATATATATTTTTAGGTTTTTACATATGGTTTTTATATGTAATGTAGTGTCATATTTTATTTTATTTATTTGTTTGTATATTGAAAGGCTGTGAAATGTAAGATTTTACTATTCATTAGTTCTGCAGAATCCCACCTTAAAGGACCTGAGCTATTGCTCTAAGACCTGGATCTATCTTATTTCCAGATTTTTTTACATTACAACCTTTCATCTAAAACACAGAGCTTAAACATTCCCATGCTCTTAGATGTTTCCCAACACAAAAACAGAGGTGAGCCTCACACCATGCTTCTTGTATGCTGTGTGGAATATTTTACCCATTCATGTTAGACCTGCTCATAGTTTAGGAACTTTAAATAATCTATAGACCTATGGCGTTTAGCTTTACAACTTGATTTTGTCCTGTGTGCTCTATTTTGTTCAACATAATATCACTACTTGAGTTGATACCTTATTTTTGTCATCAGTTTTATCTTTTTTCTTTTTTATTGAGATAACATTCTTTTGGTTTTGTAAGAATTATATTGTACATCACTTTTGTTCCACTTTAGTTTATATGCAAAGTGCTGTTAAATAAAACTGACAATGATAATGTAACATCTTTATTCTAGACACCAATGCCTTCTTGCATATTTGAATATTTTTTCCCACATGTTTGCTCTCGCTTGTCCTCCCTTTGCTCACTCTCACCTCCCCCACCTCCTCTTGGCAGGCCGACATTGTTATTGGTGTCATAATTTACCTTCTTATGCAAACATGACCCTGTCCTCGATATGCTGCAAAGCAAAATATTCATACTATAGTTACAGAGCGCAATAAACAATGAGATAGGAGGGACATAAATTATTTGCTTCACAGATCTTTTATATTTCACTTTCCGTGCATCCTATCACCCACTGACGTTATACACGCATGCCTTAGCTGTGTTCCCAGTTGTAGGGAACACATTCAGAAAAGGAAAACTATTTCACAATGTGACATACATGTGATTTAGACCAACAGATCAATGAGGGCGAGCAGAATGAGGCAGCTGGAGTCAAGAAGTGTGCTGTTGAATTAAAGACAGCCATACAAATAAAATGGGACTGCAGTGCTGTATGTATTTGGTAACACATTATGGGTTTGACCTTGGCAGCCTCTCTCTGATTCAATCCCCTCCCTCTTACATATTAACACCCCACCCCACCCAACCATCTCACTCAACCTTGGCTAATTAGCTCACATCCCAATGGCATATGTTCAACAGTTTACCCACAACAAGGACACCACAACTGCACCACACTCCTCATTCTCTCTGTGGTGCATCACAAACATACATTTATTATTTGTGTTTGTAGATTCCATCATGTCATGTTCTGGTAATTTGACTACTGCTTGGTGAAGTTTTGTGCTTCTGTACAGCATTTATTATCACCCAAATGCAAGGAAAAATGTTTTATGCTTTTGTGCATGTTCGATGGTCTATTCTGTTAGCCAAGTACCTCATAAAGCAGTGGCTATAAGCTTTTGTAAATGTTCCTTTACTTAAAAACAAAGCTTACCAAACCTTTCATGGTTAGTCATATCAAAAAGGCCTCGATGCAGCAAACCTGAAAATGTATGTCATGTTTTGATGTATATCAAAAGCTTAGTCTTCTTAAAAAAAGTGCATATTACTCTCTTGTCATGACTTTAACTCTGAGCTTATGCTGATAATTGAGTTTTAGCTGTTGTGCTTGAATCTTTGAAATAACATTATCTGTAAAATTGACCAAGTTATATCTATTTTTGTGTTTGCTGTGGTCAATTACTGTCCCTTCAGTACACATGTCTAAACCATCTCAGCCTTGCTTCTATAACTTTGTCTCCAAACTGTTCAATGTGAGCTATCCCTCTGAGATACTCATTTCTAACCCTGTCTGTTATGTTCTCTTCCAAAGAACATCTTCATCACTCTTATCTCCTTGGGCTTTTTTCTTCTTCTGCCTTTTTGTTAGTGCCACAATTTCCAAACTGTACGTCATAGCAGGTCTCACTATCTTGCAAACTTTCATTTTCAATCTTGCAACAATCCACCTGTCTCAAGTCCTCACTGTCGACACTAATTTCCTTTCACTCCACTCTGCTTTCACCCTTTTCTTCACCTCTCTTGTGTAACCTGTTGCTTCAGCTGGTTGAATTACCTTTAATACCATACCATACTTTTATATAAAGCACTTTAAACAACCTTAGGACCAAAGTGCCGTATAGTTATTCATTCATTCAACCTTTATTTATCCAGGTTAGTCTCATTGAGCCTCGAGGACTCATTTACATGAGAGACCTGTTTTTAACAAAAAAAATATGACAACAGTAGACAATCATAAAAGGTGGCATTTAAATTGAAAACTTAAATGGAAGAAAATTATATATTAAAAAAAAACCCAGCTACATTATAAATCAATGTAAAATACTAAAAACAGGAACATGTCGCATTGGTTTTTGCCATGAACTTAGCAGATGCTTGAAGCCACTTAGCGAGGTCAGGGTTGAGAGCTTCAGATCTTTTGCAAAGTGTTTCAGGAAAGAGAGTAAGAGAATGACGTTTTGCCTAGATCAGTCCGCACTGAGGGAGCACTGCATGTAATAATGTCCTGAGAGTGCACGCTGTAGCTACACTCACGTAGAGACATGTAGGAGGAGATGTATGAAGGCAGCAGACCAAGAAGTGATTTAAAGATGAAAATGTACCATTGAGAGAGTCTGCGTGAAGTTAATGATGTCCATTTAACCCGTGAATACAGGGTGCAATTACAGCCAGTTATGGTAAATGGTAAATGGACTGTACTTATATAGCACCTTTCCATCTGATCAAGACACTACAGTCTGTGTCCTCATTTACCCATTTATACAGCACTCTACTAGATCTCTACAAAGCTAATTAAAAAAAAAAATTCTAAAGAGGCTAATCAGTGCTTTATCACATTCATACACTGATGGGACACACAATTAGACAGGATCTATTTCTGAAAAAGAAACCCAGTTTTACTTTCAGTTTTTTTTTTTTTTTTTTACCAAGTTTTTGACATGAGGCTTAAACGAGAGATGTGAATCGACCAAGATACCCAAGAATTTGTGGGAATCGACAAACTCAAAAGGAGCACCATTTGAAGATAAAATCGAGGGAAGGACTGCTGGAACAGACTTCCTGTTTGAAAACAACATCCCTTTGGTTTTGTCTGCATTTAGTACAAGTTTGAGACGGAACAAATCTGACTGGAAGATATCAAAAGTAGATTGTAAAAGCTGGAAAACCTTAGCAACTGTTCTAGCTCAACCATAAACAACTGTGTCATCAGCATAGAAATGTAAGGATGCATAAGGAATGATCTGACCTACATTACCTATGTAGATTGTGAAGAGGGTGGGTTCTAAGACTGAGCCTTGTGGTACACCATTGCTGACTGTTAAATAACTGGAGGAAGGACCATTATGTTGAACACATTGCCTCCGATCTGAAAGATAGTTAGTGCAACATCCAACGTTGTGATCTGAGAAACCAATTTCTGAGAGCTTATGACACAAGATGTTATGATCCACAGTGTCAAAAGCTTTAGACAGGTCTAAGAAAAGTGCAGCACAATAATCCTTAGCATCCAGTGCTTCAACAACGTCATTAAGAACCTTCAGTGAAGCAGTGGTTGTGCTGTGTTGTTTCATGAAACCAGATTGATGTGGAGGTAAGATGTTAAATGAGTCCAAATACTTTTTGATTTGAGAGTTTATCAGTTTTTCTAGAACCTTGGCTAAAATGAGGGAGTGGTGGCGCAGAGGTTAGAGAGGTGGGCCTGTGATCCGAAGATCGCCGGTTCACACCCCGGCCCCGACAACATCAAAATTGTGGGTGGGGTAGGCTAACACCCACACTTGCCCCCACCCTCATTCGCCCCACTCTGGGCCCATGAGCAAGGTCCTTAACCCCCACCATCTGCTCCCTTAACAGGTCTCTCTTGAAAATGAGTTCTCGTGGCTCAATGAGACTACCTGGATAAATAAAGGCCAAATGAAAAAAAAAAAAAGCAGAGTTTAGAGATTGGTCAATAGTTGTTCAGTGAGATGGGGTCACCTCCGTTCAGTGAAGGAAGAACAAAGGCTGTTTTCCAAGCGTCTGGAACAGATTTTTGGCTTATGGACAGTTTAAAGCTGTGAGACACTGGTTCTCTGATGATATGAGGGGCCAGCCTTAAAAAATAAGGTGGAAGGTCATCAGGGCCTACAGATTTTCTAGAATCTAGACCTTTTAACAATTTATTAACCTCACTAACTGAAAACCATGAAAATGAAAAGGTGTTGGGGTGTACTGAGGATTGACTTGTCGGAGAGATTTGATTAGAAGCTTGGCTTAAAGGAGAAGAAACTGGTTTTGCATTAGTAACTGTGGCAAACAAGGAACTCAAAGCAACCCCCTCCCCCCCAAAAAAACACACCCCAAAACTGTCAATAAAGACAACAACAGTCACATTACACAATAAAAACATATGCAAGCAAAAACAAACAAATAAACAACAACAAAAAAGCCTTATATTAAATAAAAACAAATAAGATCAATCAATTAAATTAAACTGGTTAAAATAAACTAAAATTGGACTGAAAATCTCAGGCTATGTGAAAAGCCAAGGAGAAGAGATGAGTTTAAAGAAGTGATTTAAAAACAGACAGGGAGGACACCATCTGATGCTCAAAGGCAGGTCATTCTGCATTTTAGGAGCAACAACAACGATCCCCTCGAAGCTTTCGTTTAGTTTTTGGGACTACCAGCTGACCTGAGAGAACGGGAGGGCGTATGGGTGTAGCAGCTCAGAGAGATAAAGCTGGTCAAGACTATTTAAAGCTTTTAAAACAAGTAAAATAACTTTAAAATGCATCCTAAAATATACAGGCAGCCAGTGCAGCAAGGCTAACAGATGAAATGTGCTCATGTTTTTTTGTGCCATGAAAAAGGCATGCGGTTGCATTTTGGATGCTCTGGAGGTGAGCACATACTGTACATCTACTCCTGAAGCTTCCCTGTTCCACGTCTCCCTCTCATTCACAGTCTTTCTGCATCCCTCCAGAGCATATCACCACCTCTCCAGATTCTCTTCCACCTGCTCCCTACTCTCACTACAGATAACGATATTGTCTACAAACATCATAGCCCATGGTGACTCTTTCCTGAGATCATGTGCATCATGTGCATGTGCACATCAAACAAAAAGTGACTCAGTGCTGATCCACAATGCAATCCCAGTCCTACCTTGAACCCATCTGTTGCTCCGACCACAAATCTCGCTATCTCATAGTCCTTGTGCACATCCTGCACTACCCTCACATGCTTTGCCACTGTACCATATTTTAAACTCCTGCAGGTTGTTTGATTTATGAGTGTTGTTTCGAGTGCAAGACGTCCTGGGTTTAAATCTCAGCTGAGTCCATTTAAAGTTCTTATAAAAGGCATGAAACAATACAACAACTATGCAAAGATGAAATGATTTAAATTATGGCATATATGTTCAAAATGGTAAATATTTGAAGACATTAAAAGAAAAAAGTTAGATGTACACAGGTTGTTTCTTTTGGAAGCTGGTTGCCAAGTGGCCTTAGCATTTCAAGCCTCCCAGTTTGGATTTCTCCCTGAGGCAGCAGATTTCAGGGCATCCTGCCCCAGATGGATGTCCTCACTCCTTATTTCCACCCTAAATGTGGGTCGTATAGTGAGCTGGTTTTGCTCTGGTTTGTTTTTGCATGCAGTGTTTCAGATTTTCATACAGTTCCTTTACATGGAGCTGTGTAAAGTGACAGATAAAACAAAGAACGATATGCACTATTATGCTGTTGTCAGCATTAGAAGAAGCTTTTGATTGTTTTGGAAACATGCTGCTGCTGACTCACTGCTCACTGTCATTCTCCTCCTTGCAGATATCAGTGTTATCAGTTATAAATTTGCTTCTCATGACAAAACAAGATGAAGACATTCTGTGAAAACATAAAAAGTGTCAACCGTGCACACGTCATACTCTTATCACACATGTTTCGTTAAAGTACAAGCAGCTGCAGCAGTTTAGACTGACCTAAAAAAACAGTTTTGGCAAATATTTCAGAAAGAAAAAGAAAAATGGTTGCATATACTCTCCCCTTCAAAATACACTTGATTACCCTCAAAATGTGTTAAGCTGAAATCAGCTCTTAATTGAACAAACACAACCATGTAATTTTTTTTCGACATTTGTCATGTGGTGTTCTAAAACAAACAAACCAAAAACATTGTTGTTTTATTTACAATATCTTCCATTTTTATTCCATTTCAACCCCATTTAATAATTTCTTTTAATTATTTTTGTGTGGATTGGGGTGGCGGCCATAGGGATAAGTTGTGTGTTATTTACATTAATATCTTATTATTGATGAAATCATCAATATCATTTTAGACAACAGCATAATATCTAAAATAAATTGTTCATATATTTTGAAATGGGGTTCTGTGGAAAGAGTATAAACAGCTATTATCTTACATGTTGCAGATAGTTCTTTTGAAAGACCTCACATTGAAGAAAAAGAGTTTAATTCAGACCGGACTGATGAGATACTGGAGTGGGGCCCAGACCAAAGTGTATTGCTGCTGCCTTAAGAAAACCTGCTGATCTCAACAATTTAGTAGAGAATCACAACAAATATCATTTGACAGACGGACTAAAAACCAACATGTTCAGGCCCAGGACTCCCTTGAAAAAGACATCTCTGATCTATGATGTTTGAAGAGATACATAAAAATAAACCTTCACATCAGTTTAAGTTTATAATGACATTGTTATCCAGGCAGAAATAATATATTTTTTTGCTGGGAGGGCCCTTGTTAGTTTTGACATTTAAGGGATTGGAGTTGTTCAATCCACTTTGTTCTCCTGCTCAGACTAGCTGTTAGCTCATTAATCCATACAGAAATAAATTATATTTTTCCAAAATGAGGTACTTAAAAAATCAATCAACCTTTATTTATACAGGTAAATCCCATTGAGCCTCGAGGACTCATTTACAAGAGAGACCTGATAAAGGTACTTAAAAAAGCTTTCTATTACAGGTAAGATATTATTTGTTCATACCTTTTATACAGAAACCCACTTTAAAAAATCTGTAAGTGCTACCTTCATTTTAAACATCTTTATTTCTTTGTAATGGAGTCTCAGGAATGTTTAAAATTTAAATTATTTGTTAATATTCTACTGTGAGTAAACCTTAAATTGAATATTGTAATGAACAAAAATGATTAAAATTGAGATACAATTAAACATTTTTTTGAAAGTGATGTTTTTTTCAGCCAAAATTACAGAATTAACACGTCACAGTACGGCATGTTTTTATTTGGGTCGTCTGGGTACATCTCGCCTCCATTAAACAGCCGATTCACTCGTGCCTGACCTAAAAGCTGACATATCTGATACTCTGTTCGTTGTAATCAGGGTGACCTTGTGTTTATGCACCAACCTTGAACACTGTTACAAGGGGAGAGACAAACACACTATGAACCATGCTATCACAAGCTCGTGTTACGTGTACTGTTTACCCAGATTCGGTGAGAGGTTCACAGCTGAGGTAAACAATGAGTGACGCTGTTTGTTCAGAGAGCCGAGCCGTCTGTCACTGAGCTGAGTTTGTAAAGACTGATTGGCTCATGATGCACAGCTGATGATATAGCTAAAAATAACTGATGGGCCAACTTTAGAAGACTCCTGATGCTGTCAGTTCGAGTCCATTTAAAGCCTGTTTTGCTGTTAACACATGACATGAAGTTGTCTATTTAAATTTGAGTGATGGTTTATCATTAAGGGCAGGAGCTTTAAGCACCTTCAATAAGAATGATCAACCCAATGCAACAAAAATATAATGTTTGGGACATTTAAATACAACAGCAACTACCAACACATACTGCTTTATGTATGTTCAGTAACACATGAACGTTGCAGCCTGTATTTATTGAGACCAGGGTGGAGTGCTGTGCAATGGCTAAAATAATCTTTTATTTATTTTGTGCATTCAGACAACCAGACCGTCTTTTAATCTTTTCAAGTGGTCTTGATTGATAGTTCTTCAAGTTGTTTTGAAAGTCTTTCTGCATTTTTGCAAATGTTGTTTGGTACATGACCATTTTGAGAGGACACTTTGTTACCAGAAGCCTGTCCCAAAGACACAATTTGTCTTCATTTCTAATGAATCTATGAAAAATATCAAGGACAACAGTTTGACAGACTGAAAACAATATTTTAGCAACATTATGGTGGTTTCCAAGGAGATGTTACTAACTACATAAATACATAACTGGTTTGTTCCACTTAGGAGTAAGCTGTTTGGGGGAAGAATCAGTTTTGTCTTGTGTGTTTCCTTGACTGATGAAGACTTCCGGATGGAAGGTGAAACGTTTAAAAAAAAAAATAAAAAAAAAAATAAAAACCTGTCCAAAAGACCTGACTGAAAAATGTTGGATTAAATACCTGGATTATTGAGCATGAACTTTTTTGGTCAAGGAGATATTAGTTTAAAACTTGGCATACAGTATAAGATGTACGCCATATTGTTACGCTGTATTGCTTTGCATTTTTAGCGTATATCTTTGATCTTTTAGCATACCGTTTGGCATTTGTTTAGCGTATATCAGAATAAACAATCTTACTATACTTAGTATATTTACTATATCTTAGTGTATATATGAGATATTATACTGTTTCTTTTTACACTTTATATTTTTTCTATTGTTGGATGTAACTGGAACCCTGTGTACACAATTTCGTTCCACCTCATGTGGTGAAATGACAATAAACCTCTACTTGAACTTGAACTTGAAGATCAATCCAAGGATGATGCATTAGGTCTGGCATTAAAATTTCTTTCCAGTTTTCCAGGTACTTTCAGAAGTCTGTTGGAGTCAGTCTCCCCACCATCACAGATATTTACACCTCTAGATGCAGGAAAAGGTCCACCTGCATCATGAAGGATCCTACTCACCCAGCACACACACTTTTTGCCCCGCTCCCCTCAGGAAGGCAGTTGAGGAGCATTAAGTGTAGAACCACTAGACTGAGGAACAGCTTCTACCCTGAGGCTGTTAGACTCATGAATCTCTAACCAGAATAATCGCTGTGAAAAAATCACATCACATTGCTGCTGATCTGTTTCATGTTGCTGCTGATCTGTTTCATGTTGCTGCTGATCTGTTTCATGTTGCTGTGTTCATGCATACTCATCTGTTCACACAGACTCGTTTGTGCTGTTGTTTTGAGTAATGTTTTATGCTACTAGTGCTTAGTGTATATTTAGATGATGTTTTCCTTAATTAAGTTTTCTATACGAGCGTGACATATGTGAGAAGGAGAGTAGAATGTAAACTGCTTCACAGTAGGATGGAGGGATCGCCACACATCAGTAAAGCTCATCTCGTTGCAAATTGCAGATAAGGCATTAGCCTGGCTCATCAGAGAGGAGCTACGCGAATGATGTCTATCAATTAAGGGGTTGAGCAAGCAGTTAAAGTCACCTCCCACTAAAGCTACAGAGGATGATACTTCTGTGAATTTTAAAAATGTTTTGGCTAAGAACTCAGGTGAATAATTTGGTGGGCAATACAGATTCATAATAGTAATTTCTTCACCCTTAATAATAACATATCTCCCATATGTATCTTTGATGCAGGTTGTTAATTGAAATGGTATTCTTTTACTTATCAGTATTACAACGCCCCTGCTACTGGTGGTGAAAGAAGAGAAGTATACTTGGTTAACCCGGCCCTGTTTCAATTTAAGGTGTTCATTATCATTAAGATGTGATTCCTAAAGCAGTGCCACATCAACTTTTTCCCTTTTTAATAAAGTAAATACTTTTCTCTGTTTAACCTTACTCCATAAACCTCTTATGTTCCATGAACAAAATTTTACATTGTTATATGACATAATCAAGGTTAACAAAACATGCACTTAAACCATGAGAAACAAGCAGTTTCAATGAATTAAGGTTGTACCATAAAATGCAGAACAGAACAGTGCTGAGCCTAAACACCAACCAAAGAGAAAAAGAAAAAACCCAGAAAAAACACTAATGACAGCAAGGAAAAAAAAAGAAGAAGAAAAAAGAAATAAATAAATGAGAGAAAAGAAAAATCAATTGGTGGGAGATCTCGCCCAGGTTGTATGGGGGCTCCTTTCTCAAAATGCATCCTGCACAAATACTTATCACAAGTGATACAAACTGTGGCAGGGGTCAGGGCAAGCGCCAGAAATTAAATAGCTAGGTTGTAAAATAATATAGCTGACTTTTATTTATTTCTCTTTTTTAGAAAAAAAGTTAGTATTGAATATTGATAATGGGGTTATACATTGACATATTTCAACCCTTATAACAAAAACAGCTAGTATACTCAGCTTAAGTCTTTACAGTAGTTGTGTAACGTTGTAAGACGTATAACCCACTGCTTCTCCTAAGGTCAGTGCACCTCATTCTTTGTTTGCAACTCTGGCCACAAAGCAATAAGCCTCCGCTGGCGACAGGAAGGTTTTATGTGTTCCAATGAGCGACACCCGCAGCCTTGTGGGGTAAAGCATGGAGTACTCTTAACCGAGCTCCCTCAGACTAGGGGTTGAACGACTACATAATTTTTAAACTTGACATTAACATAATAAAACTCGAGTAGAACTTGAGTACTTGATGACATCATAGGATCTAAAGATGCAAAAATAAATAAATAAATAAAACTGCAAAAAAGGTCATTATTTACAAAAAAGACCAACAAAACATTGGGAGCGTATATTATGCTCCAACCATTTATCATACAGCAAATAAGTCACAGGAAAAACTAAACTATTAGTTATTATTAAGCTGCAAAAGTGAAAGAAACATGCGGCACGTCAACAACGAAACTAAAAACAGTGGGGCGGACAACCACCCCGCACCACCGCCAGCTGTGGTGCGCATTAGGTTTAGTTTTAAAGATGAATATGTTTATAGGTTTTTTATAGGTTTAGGGATTAATACTTTTTGCTTTTTGTTTGTGAAACAAGGTCAGAGGAAGCTGGTTCTGGTTCGGTCGATTGGACCCGGTGTTACACCATATTCTGTGACCTGCAACAGTGCATGCAACACCGCCCCCTACGGTCACAATATACAGTGGTCACAGAATATGGTGTAACACCGGTTCGCAACGAGCTCCAAACAGTCAGGAAGTTGATTCATTTTCTGTTTCCTTACGGTAGTTGAACCGGAAGATTCATCTTCAGTGAAATGTTTCCATACTGTTGATGCATTTCTACCTGTTTGCCAAGACTGGGCCTGCTCCGCTCCATCTGTCTGCTTGGAGGAATCCATTTTGTAACCCGCGCCCGGTGCGGATCATGTGTCATGTGACGCAATGACGTAACGGCAACATAACGTCACCACGAATACTCAACGTGAAATTAAAAAACTATAGATTTCCTAGGAATCGATGTGTAGATTACTCGAGTAATCCAATAAAGCCCTACCTCAGACGCTTCTTAACCTCAGCAAACTCCTTTCATCTGTGCAATACAGCAGCAGAGAGGTCGTTGTAAAACGAAATCCTCATGCCGTCCAGCGTGATATCCCACTTCGCCGCTTTTTGCTGCGCAGCTGCCATCACTCTCTGCTTATCCAGAAATGAGTGGAACCTGATGATGACTGGGCGCAGTCTCTGGCCATCCCTGGGTTTGGTGCAAGGGAGCGATGTGCTCGTTCAAGTTTGACGCCACCACTTTTCATATCCACATCGAGGAAGGCTGGCAGCCAATGTTAAAAAAAGTCCAAAGCTTTCTCCCCCTCTGTGTTTTCTGGGATACTGCATATACATACATTCTTCTGTCGCCCCCTGTTTTCCATATCGTCAGTGTGGTCTGCGAGGGTCCTGACTTTCTCCTTCAGGGCTTGTATTTTAGCAGTAAGGGGCTTGTTAGCTGCTTCTAGCTGTAGCACCCTGCTCTCAGCTTCGTCCAGGCGCTCATTAGCCCTCTTTAGCTCGGTTGTGTACGATGCAACCGTCTTCGCCAGAGGATCCAGCTTCTCACTGATTTTCGACATAATCCTGTTCGTCATTACCTTGAGTGCTTTAGCAAGCCCTGGTTCCAGCTCAAATTCAGACAGGCTAGCGCCGTTCTTTTCGCTTTGTTCACCGTGTTGAGCTAAGCTAGTAGCAGAGGTGCTGCTATCCTGTTGGTCCAGCTTGATATTTCTGCATCTAGGTTGGGCATTCTTTTGTGTTGTTTAGTCCAGAAGTATTCCAAATTCATAATACGATGTCAGCATTTGCTAGAGTGAGGAAAATTCCTGAGAAAATATTGCAAAACATTTGAGCACATGCAGAGCTCCTGCGAACACGTCTGTCCCCTAGGCTGCCATTTTTCCTGAACAAGTTTTTAACATGGACAAAATGGGCCTGTTCTGGAAAAGGATGCCATCTCTCACTTTTATTATGAAGGAGGAAGCCAAAGCACTTGGTTTCATCTCATCATCATCACCTTCATCGTCATTACTGCACAGTCAATTCTTCATCTTCATCTCTTCTTCAGTACTCATTTAAAATTAATATTTTTTAAAAGGTTTAAGAATTTAGAAAATTGTTAGGAACATTGCAAGAGTGTGGGAAGGGATTAAAACACCTTAAAATATACCTGTATAAAAACACTAAAATAAACTAGCACTTACTACTACTACTACTACTACTACTACTACTACTACTACTTGTATCACCACCTTATCGTGGTGGAGGAGTTTGTGTGCCTGGATGATCCTAGGAGGTATGCTGTCAGGGGCAATTATAATTGTCCCTGGTAGGATCTCCCAAGGCAGACTGGTCCTAGGTGACAGGCCAGACAAAGAGTGATTCCCAAGATTTTCATGGACATGATACAACCAGGAACTCAGTGTCCCTTGCCCAGACGTGGGTTACCGGGGCCCCACCCTGGAGCCAGGCCTGGGGGAGGGGCTTGTCGGCGAGCGCCTGGTGACAGGGTCTTTACCCATGGGGCCCGGTCGGGCTAAAAAACAACACAACTTTAATTTATTAAGTTAGTACGCTAGAGCGTGACATCACTCAGAGCACAAAGCATAAAATTAGAGTGAATAGATCTGCTCAGTCATGGATCGGTCACATTGTCACGATACCCGATCCTGAAGTTTTTTCGATATCTGTACCGATATCAATATTGGTATCGGATTTGTGCATCTCTAGTGCATATGCCTTTATGTCACCAGTATTTTGCTTTTTCTTGTGCTGAGATTTTTTGCAACCTCACACTTTGTCCCGTCAAGGACACAGTGTGAAGTTACGTCCTCTTTCCTCATGCTTTCTCTTTTCCTTATCTAAACGAAAAGGGCAGCGCTTCCCACAAGGCTGTAGCCTCAGGCATCTCCGTCTACCCATGTTAGTTTTCTTTGGATGGCTGTACTAAAATATAACTTTGTTGTGCTTCAGTGCAATGACATTAAAGCTGATTCTGATTCACTTATTGCGGGAGGGCTGGAACCTAACACCTGTGATAAACGAGTGACTACTGTATTTGACTTCCAATGCTGTTCACCTGCTGTAAAAAAGTATTTTCTTAGGTCTGACACTTTTCTCTTGTTTTGCACTTGTTCACTTTACCCATTCTTAAACTCACACTGGACATTATGCTATCATGATCAGGTACAAGGACAGAAAAAATAGTGTAAAAGCAGCCCAAGTCCAAATAAAATTTTCACAAGACCTTCAGAAAATCTGGAGAAATATTGATACTTAACAGTTACAAAATAATCTGTTATGTATGTATGTATGTATGTATGTATGTATGTATATATTCAGTACATACAGGTACACACACAATTGAACAAACAAACAAACAACAACAATCTCCTCCACATCTCTCTCATACACAGAAATGACAGCAATAATTTAATTTAAGTTTTAAAAATCCATCTCATCCTGGCCTAAGCGAATGTTTGTCTTAACCAGCATCTTCTGTTTGTATATTTTTTCTTAAGGAAAAAAACATTTGGCCTCTTTCAGGCTTTTGACTGAAAATATTGACATTTCTTGCCTTGATGGAACAGCTGAAAATGTTCTGATGAGCTCTTACTCACTTTTATTACCCTCTGACTCCATTTAATTTTGATTTTATTGTAAAAAAATTAGTTTTCCTGCTTGTTTGTTTTCCATCAGTACGTCTTGATTTGCACTTTATCTTTTCACTTTTGTCATTTGGAGATGTTCACATTTGTTTGTTCTTTTACATTTTGATTCATAAATGAGAAATAATGTAACTTCTACCATGCCAATGTCCTGCGCATCTACAAGGAAGTCAACTTGGTTTTTTTTTTCATCCTCTAACACACACACACACACACACACACACATGCACATAAACTTTCACTTTGCTGTAAGTTGGTGACACGAGTCCTTGGAAAGTGCAGTATTCAATTTGTAACTATTATGGAGACAAGGACGCAGTCCTTTATGTGAGCAGCCACAGAGAGAAAATGGAGGCAGTCTCCATGGCAACCGCCAGAAGAGTGCCCAACAAATCAACAAACAATGCAGTACAAGACTTTTCCAGGGAAGCCATTTAATGCAAAGCCTTGAATCATACAAAGTTGTCCTCTTAAGTTTCTGAGACCTGTCTTGGAGTGTCCGTGGGCGTCTGCAGCGCCGAGTGTTTGGTTAAAACCTTGTGTTTTTTCTCCACCCCTGTGTTTCAAGGCCGGGCAGACTGAATGTGCCAAAGAGCTGTTGTCTTGGGTCACGGCAACCTCAGAGTTTAATTTGCGTGATCATCTTGCAGAAAGTGAGCACTTTGGCACAAGTACATAGCAGCGCTGATATTTTGACAACAATTTGTGCGTTTAACTTGATTAATTGGCTCATCTGGAATATTTTAACAGAAATATTATAATATATATAATATATATTTTTAATATAGTGATGAAAATGCAATAAGGGAGCGAGAAATACACATGAACCTTGGGACAAAAGTTAATTTGTCTTTTTAAGGAGGAATTATTTTAGTCTAGCAATTTTTCAAAACAAATCAAATCCACCCAAAAGCTTAGGAATTTCCATTTAATAGCACTTCATTTTCTATGCCTGTTCAGTTTAATTCCTGAGAGTGTGTCGCTCTCACTTTCCCATGCTCCACGACTGAGTAAATATCCTCTTTGGTTCTGACCTTGATCTGAATTTCACCGCTAGACACAGAACTGCAGCGTGGCTGATGCTGTCTGACTCGGACTGTCTGGGTGTCAAAGCAATTACAGGAGTTTAAGAGGCGCAGATGAAAGCAGACATGTGGGTGCTTTGGTTTCGAACATACAAACACCATCTGCTTTGTGTTTTTCAAGTGTTAAATCTTTTTCTGCACCAAATGTGCTGACATGACAGAGCAAAGCAGCAGAAGGGAGGAAATTAAACATTTTTATGCTGGAAAAGTGAAAATAAACTCATGTGTATGGGTCATATGCATAAACTGAGCTTGAATCAAAGGATTTTAAGAGTATAAATTGCGAATATGAAGCTTGGTGACAATTTAGAAGGTTCAGATAAACATAAACTTTAACAGCTTTCAAAAAATAGGATTCATATTCTGACAAAGTTCAGGCTGTGAGACGGCCTCCCCATGCTGAGCTATTCAAATTGAACTTTGGAGCAGCAGACACCTCGCCATAGTCTGCTGTTTATCACAAAAACTCAATACAAACTAGTTTTTCACAGGGAAATAAAGCATTATGAAAATGAAAATCTCAGTATTTGATTTCATTTTCAGTTATCATCAAGTAGACTTTCATTATGTTCAATAACATTTTTGACTTCATGATCCCCACGAGCACTTGCCATTAATTCTTTTAACATCTATCCCACACACAATTTAAAGAACATAATTCAGTTCATTTGATTTAGCTGATGATTTAGTCAGTGTTCAAAGAGTGGTGTGATAGTGCAAAACATAATGTAATAATGAAACATGAAAAAAATCTACATTTTCACGTTCCTTCAAAACTTTAAGCCACAGTTCATATTTGTTGAAGTGAGGCTCTATGGCAATATTTTGAAACGTTACAGAATATCTTACCTGTTGTAGATGCACTTTATGGACAAAAGGATTGGCCTCTCCTGAGCATCACGCCAACAAGGACGTTACTTTTGCACCTATATCAGATTCCATTCCTCTTTTTGAAGACTTTCTGCTTTTGAGGTGTCTCTGTGGAAATCTGTGGAGCATTGATGAGGCAGGGACTGCTGTTGTATGAAAACTTTTGGGTCTCAGTTTCCACTCCAGTTCATCCCAAAGGTGTTTGATGAAGTTTAGGTCAGGGCTCTGTGTGGGCCAGTCAAGTTCTCAAACACTGAACTCATCAAACTTTGGTTTTATAGTCGTTCTCTCTGCACTGAGGCAGCCATCGACATGTTGGAAAAGAAAAGGTTCTTCTCCAAGGTGATGCCACAACGTTGAAAAAATAAAAATGTCCAAAATGTTATGATGTACTGAAGAATTAAGGTTTTCAATTCCTGACGATAAAGGGTTCAGTCAAAACCCTGACCAAAATGCCTGATTTGAATAAAAAACAGGTGTGGTTAAAAACTTTTGTCAACTGTTTCTCTTTGAATTCATTCAACCTTTACAACCTTATACAAGCTGGTCTCAGTGAGTCACGAGGACTCATTTTCAAGGTTCTTTATTGTCATTCGCATCACATGTGATAAATGAGGTGGAACAAAATTGTGTGCGCAAGGTCCCAGTTACACCCAAAAATAGCAAAAATATAAAGTATTAATAAAGAAACAGTATACAAGGATATAAGATATACACTAAACAATAAAAATGTAAAATAATACGGTGAACACGAGTCTGTTGTGAGCAGATGGGTGTGAATACAGCAGCTTCAAGAGAGACCCCTTTAGTCAAAACCACAGATAACACAACAATAATCAGCTATAAAAATGCATATAAAATGAAAAGTAATTAAAAGTAGTGATATAAAACAAAATATCAAGCTACATTATGAAACGAGGTAAAATACTAAAAACAGGAACCTTTCTACATTGAACTTAATTGTTTAAAATCCCTTAGAGAGAATGAATGACCTTAGTATTAAGAAAACAGACTTTCATTGTAATTAGATAGTTAAGCTAATAACTTGACCAAATAGACTTTTGTCTTTATAAAACAACTCCCATCTCAAATATTTCATTGTGGTTCATGTAAAAAAAGTATTTCATAAATCTGAACATCAACATCACTGTTACATAAAATATAAACTATGGCATAAAATAATAGGACATTCATGCTGAAAGTTCCACCAAGTTACAAAGGAAGTGCTACAGTTAGCTGCTGCTGCTACTGTCTGCACATGCAAAATATACATACATTTTTATGTTAATAACTGAGTTATTGATGAAGTGCAAACGTTCATCAGACAATGTTTGCACGAAATATGACATTTTTGAGACTAGAGTTGGTTGAAGATGGCAGCAGATCATTTCGGTCTTGGCTTTACTCAGACTAGCCACTCTCTTAAAGTGGAATCTACAACAGGTAAGATATTGTTTAATCAAAATCTTGAAGAATCACACTTCGAACATCTGAATCACCACTTTAAATACTAAATACAAAAAACAATCAAATGTGTAATTAAGCAACGAAGCAGCATGCAAAATTAACTACAATTTTAGCACATTTTCTATTTTTAAGTTGTATTACATGTATATTTATGCATTTTTTGTCAAAAATATTTGACATGTTGTCATCTTCAGTCTTAAGAATAAAGCACTGCAGTCTCAGTGTGCAGTTTGAGAACTGGGCGGGATCAGTGGGGGAAATATTTAAGACAAATTGTGTTTTAAAAAAAGAGTAAAGCAGAGAGCTGGTAAAGTACATTTTGCACAAACCACAGGAAGAAACGCAGGAGTGAAACAAAGCGGGAGACAAACGGTGATGGAGTGCTGTCTCTTCAGCTCTGTGCTTTTGCAACAAGACATAATGTAATCTCTCCTTGAGACGGAAGGATTTTTATAACCTATGCAGGCTGGGCCTTGAGCAGGAGAAGAGACTAGCTGAGTGAAGGCTGTTTATCCCACAGTGTCCTTGATATAAACATGTGAAAAATTTCTCTGATTCTCTCTCGCTCACACACTCTCTCTCTCTCTCAGCTAAATCAATACGAAGACATGTGGTCCCCTGAACAATGTTGCAGCGCCACAGCAGAAGTTTTTTATCTTGTCTTTATTCATAGTCATGTCCTTCGAAGGAACGGAGCAAACGGACACCTAAGTTCTGTTTGTGTGTTGTTTCATGAGGAACAGGCCTCAGGGATTAAGATAGTATTTGATCCTTACAAACTTTTGCAGTACTTTTACTCGTTAATTAAAGTCCTTGATCATCTCATCAGGTTGTCCCTCTTTCTTTGCTTCTCAACATTTAGCAGTCAAAGCTGCCCCTTTGAAGCGACGAACTATTCATTTGCTTCATCCTAACTTGTCCTTCTCTGTTTCTCGTTTACCGACTCCCCCTTCTCCCCCTCTGCTGCTCCCCCCACATCCTCCTTCAGTGACAGAGACAAGGGGAGCACTGAGTCATGACATCATAATTCACCAGCTCCAGTTTTCACGGTTAAATCAATAACAGTGTGTCCGAGTCAAGGATGGAGGCTGGCCTTCACAGCTCAGTTCTTCCTACTTTTTTTTTTCTCTTATAGAAAATCATATAAATTGTCTCTTAAATAATTAAGCCTTCAGATCTTTCTCTGCTCTTTATTTATCACTGGCTCCTGCACAACAAACAGCAACACAGAGTCTGAGGTAGAACTGGAAGGAGAGGTTGTCTCTGAGTCATTCTCCGTGTTTTTAACTCTCTAATAAACTTTGAACAGTCTAATAAAGAGTTCTGAAGGACCACATTCAAATGTAATTATTCTGTCTCTATCACACATTTCAAAACCACTCCCACGAAATTAGCAAAAATAAAATGAAATAATGCAGAAAAAGACCTAAAGCAATGAGAAAATCCAGCGCTCTTTGGAGGTTTATGGCTCAGCCATAGAAGCATCATTCAAAGTTTGAACTGGTCACAGAAAGTTGGACTGAACTGGTGATTTGTTATCTCTCTTGTGGGACTTTAGCACCTGCAAACTGGTTATATGGAGTGTGCTGTTTGTGGAAATCAGTTTGTTTGGTGTTTCCTCAGATTGAAGAAGTCCTTTGGATGAAGGATGAAACGTCTCAGCAAAAAAAAAAAGAAACCATCCAGATGATCTGACTGAACATTGATACTGAGCATGAACTTTGGTGATATCTCTCATGATTTTAACATGACTGCATTTTATGTTTTAGACTTTTTAAGATTTTTTTTTTTTACGTGTGCAATTTAGACGTTGATGCACTTTAAGTTTTGAGCTGTTTAAGGTTTCCAAAATTTCTGCAAACTGTTCTTAGGCACATAAATCTTACACTTAAGTTCATACAAGTTCAAAATAACATTTTTGTCTTTATCCACACTTTGAATCTATTTAATCACAAAATACTACATTTTCTTGCATATAAACTATATGTCAAACTCAAGGCCCGGGGGCCAAATGTGGTCCTCGTTGACATCTTAGCTGGCCCCCAAGATGACATGTGATATGTAAAATACTTCTAGCTCTTGAATTTTTTTCAGTAATCTTTGATTATGATGCTGAAAGCACAACAGAGAACACCAAATGAGACCAATCAAACTCTTGTTGAGGAACCTGCGACCAAAAAAAGATGTTGGATATCTGATTTGAGTTAATGCAGTTTCTGAAATTAGCCCTGAGTTTGGAAAAAGGTTTTAATTTTGGCCCCCCTTTTGTGAGTTTGGCTCCGCTGATATACACCCTCAGAGTAAGGAAGGAGATTGCACCTACATAAAACCCTGTTACATACATATATACGTGAGATGATGCTTCTGCCTCTTATGGTTGTGGCACAGTGACTGAGGCTTACTTTCTAATCTACATTCCTGTCTGCTACCTTAAAGACTGAGAGACAAAGGTGTATGGTTTCCATGGTGACCCTGGCAGTAAATTTAGCCTCATTCTATAATCTTAGTTCTCTTGATGCTTTATTTACAGTTATGTCATTTTGTCAACTCAGATTAAAAACAAGGTTGAAATTAATAATCCACCTCACTGATGATCTACTGTAGACATATGAAAACTTAAAGGGTTCAGGTTATTTGTTTTGGGTTTTATTGGAGTCTTTTTTTTTTTTTTTAACCAATGAACAGAGACGATAAAAGTAAATTGATAATAAAACAAAATGCAATCTAAAAATATTTCTTTTTGCAGACTGAACGTGTGAGAGATGAGCGAGAGGGAAAGAGAGAAAGAGGAGGTGGAGACAGAGGAGGTGCGTAACTCTGGGGAGGTGGAATGAGCAGTAGTTCGGAACAATCTCTCAAAGTGCGGGGACAGACGGGAGCTGTTAGAAACTGGCTGCCCTTCACTGGGGGGCTATCAGGGGGGTGAGAGAAAACAGCTACCTGTCACTGACCCCCGGCTCATGTAGAGGACCCGGCTGGAGGTCATGGCCACCCTGGAGGGCTGCCGCTGTCGGGGTGCCAGCGCCCGGACCACCAGCAGCATTCTCTACAGCATTCTGAAGAGCGACAGCCTCGTGACCCCCGAGGAGCAGCAGCAGCACGCCCAGCATCAAACACTGCACCTCCTGCTCCACAAGACCCCCTCCTCCTCCTCCTCTTCCTCCTCCTGCTCCTCCTCCTCCTCCGCGCCCCCAGCCTCGCTGCAGGAGCTCCGGCAGCAGCAGCAGCAGGCCTGCTCCTGCGGCTCCACGCGGCGCCGGGGGGTCCTGCGCTCCCCCCAGGTCACATGCAAAGCCGCGTCCGCCGTGCTGGTCAAGACGCTGCGCTTCGTGAAGAACGTGCCGTGCTTCCGCGAGCTGCCGGAGGACGACCAGCTGCTGCTCATCCGGAGCGGCTGGGCGCCCCTGCTCGTGCTGGGACTCGCGCAGGACCGCGTGGACTTTGAGACCACGGAGACGGTGGAGCCCAGCATGTTGCAGCGCATCCTCACGGGTCAGCCCGAGCGGCAGAGCGAGGCGCACCAGAGCCGCGCCGCGCCCGGGGTGTCCGTGGTGGACATCGAGGCCATCAAAGCTTTCCTGAAGAAGTGCTGGAGTGTCGACATCAGCACCAAGGAGTACGCGTACCTGAAGGGAGCGGTGCTGTTCAATCCAGGTGGGTCCACAATGAAAGTTGGGGTTGCACGATATTATTTATGGCAACATGATGGTGCGCACTGACTGCTTGGATTGCAATAAATCATGGACCATTACATCCTGATGCACGCTCAATAATCCAGGTGGATAAATCTGGACGGGTTTTTGTTGAAACTTTCAACTTTTATCCAAAAGACTGAAGAAATCTTTTGGATAAAAAAACAAAACATTCCAACCATGAACAATCCAGAGGGCCTGACTCAACCATAATATTATTACTGGATGTAATTGTCCTTGATGCCACACCTGGTTTTGGTGATAGTAATGAAAGAAGAGAAAGTGAGGAAAATGTGGGTTTATACTATAATTGATATTGACATTGCTATAATCAGAAGTTTGTTCGTATCATGCTAAATCAGACCGATTTATCTAAATAAATCAAAAGCGTTCAAAGTGACAGACACGCACGCGCTTGAAACTTGACCTCCCTTCCTCTCTTTTGCTCTGTCTCAGATCTGGAGGGTTTGCATTGTCTGCACTACATCCAGTCGCTGCGTCGGGAGGCGCACCAGGCTCTAAACGAACACGTCCGGCTGATCCACCGTGAAGACACGACGCGCTTCGCCAAGCTGCTCATTGCCCTGTCCATGCTGAGGGCCGTCAGCCCCTCGGTGGTCGCCCAGCTCTTCTTCAGGCCCATCATTGGAGCGGTGAACATCGAGGAGGTGCTCATGGAGATGTTCTACGGGAAGTAGGCCACAGCCTCCCAGAGAGGGATGAATCCAGCAGGTTTTAATCTGTTCAGGAGGACTGAAGATGCTCTGAACTGAGCGGAGGAGAGGAGGACTTCATGGATTGTGAAGGGACCAACACAAGCAAGCCCAAGTGTGTGTGTGTATGTGCGTATGTGAGATAGAGAATGATGAAGGTAAAATATGTTATTATAGAGGAATAATACAAAGCAGCTGCTGGAATTCATAACTTATTTGTTTTTATAAAAACTATTTTTCTATAATAATAATAATAAAAATGACCATGTGAAGGTGTGTGGTATCTTCTCTTTTCAGCACTGACACACTTTCCAGTGAAGAAATTGCGTCAGACGGTATCTTTACGCAGGAAATAACGCACTACGGCAGTGATAGAGCACTTTAAAAACATGACATCACATGAAATGATGTGTTTTAGGTCAACGCTGATGTTTCAGATGAAAGCACTAGAGGACAAACAGTTCAGTTAAACACAAACTCTGAAAAGTTTGAATGAATTGGTGGAATACCAAACTAGCCCACCAGAGCTCTCCACTAAACCGCTCCCTCCTGTCAGCTCTGCATCACAAGCTGTCACTAACACAGGGCTCTGCAAGCTTTGCAAGCAAAAGAGCCACAAAACATGCATGATTTAAGGTCAACTACTTTTAATTCACACTAAAATTACCTTAAAATGTTGGTAATATGTATATAGACTTATATACATTATGAAATGCAAGGTTTATAATAAATAGTTTCTATTGATTTATATTTTTTGCTTGCCAGGACAAAAAGCGTAAACTCCTTTGAAGAATTAAAAAAAGTTTTTTTTTTAACCTCTTGCATAACATTTAAATACTGAACCAGTGCAAGTCTTTTGTATTCTTGTGAAAAATGAATAGAAGCCTACAGTTTGGAAATGTAAACCTTTACGGACACTTTAGTAAATTATAAAAGTAACAACATTGGGTGAAGTTATTGGACATTTAATTGCGACTTACTGGATTTATTTCACAGTAATTAAAGCAGAGACCTTCATTTATTTATGCAAGACTTCCAATTCTTCTCAAGATGACTTGCCTTTTTGTTTTTACAAAAAATAGTTTTGATGACTCTGGACATATAATAAGTGTGTAACGCCGTCTTCTGTCCCCAGCAGCAAGTTGCTCATAAATCTTCTGCTGGATTTCAGAGAAAGACAACAGGAAGTTGCATCAATGAAGTAGCCAACAACTGATTAATTTGTTTTGCTCCTTGGCTTAATATCATTCTGTCATGGATATTTTACTCAGACATTTAATATAAATGGACAGAAAACTCCTTAAATTACCTTTTCTATTGTGGTTATGAATGTGAATATTACTACTTTTTCAAAAAGTTAAGTCAGGTCCTCTGGACTGATTCTTCTTTATTGAAACATTTCATCTTTTATCCAAAAGCCTGTCAGTCTGAGGAGCTGCAATAAACTCAGTTTTATAAATATCCCCTTCTCAAATAATAATGTCCAGATCAGGAGTCTGCAATCTTTACGATCAAATGAGCCATTTCTGCCTTTGTTCACTAAATTAAACGTGTCCGGAGCCACAATACCTGCTACAACTGGGATTCTCAACTGGTGGCCCACAGACCACTTGGAGGGTGCCTTTCTGGACAGTAGGGGTGATTTCATAAAACTAAAAATATCTAATAATTTTCAACATTTTATATGTATTTTTACATTCTAAGACAAAATAAAATATGAGATTCTTGTAAGGAAGGAAAAAAAAAGTTTTTGTCCAGTTTCTAAAAACTAAAATAATAAACTATGCATTCTTATGTGATTTTTTTTAATTGTAGAACAATTACATATCCTACTTTGAAGAAATAAAGCATATAAAGTGAACGTGAGTATGTTTTACTCCTTGTTATGTTTCTTCTTTTAGTTGTTATAACAACTGATAAAATTCAGTTTTATGTCTGTTTTGGTCAAAGCTTGAAAGAGCCGCTGCACAGGGACCAAATGTGGCTCCAGAGCCGCAGGTTGCAGACCCCTGGTCTAGATATATGCATGCCACTTGCTATTCACAGAGGGCAAGCTGCAAGTGGCCATCAGGGCACTAACGATCCGTTGTTAGGCTGATGGTCCTCCTTTATCATGTGAACAGCAAACTGGTTGATCCACTATGAGAAGGTGCTATTTATAACACTGAGTTTACTGCAGCTCCTCACAATGATGAAGTCTTTTGGATAAAAGAGGACCTGACTTAACTTTAGATTTTTCTTCCTGGATTATTAAGCATGCATCAGGAGATTAATACTTTTTATGCTGGTTTTGGTCAAAACAGCAAAAAGCTGCGTAGTCGCCGCAGGTTGCAGATTGACACTATAATCTGTTACACATGAATGACCTTAGATAGACAACATCATCTCTCTAAAAAAAGGAAATGGTTACATAGTATTAAAATGTATTAAATATTGCACAAGTTAAGTAAGTAAAAATATACTAGTTTATGAGCAAACAACAATTACAGACACTTGTTTTGTAGTAATTTGAAAAGATAAACATCAGTTTCTAAAATTTAATTGCTTCCATAAAAAGGTGGATACAAACACAATTAATGCCATTTTTTTTACCACATTAAACATTTTAGCCATTCATATATTGGTTTTGAGCTACCAACAAGGCTAAATAATTGTTGTTTGAATTTATAAAAAAAGAGACTAAAATAAAAAAGTCAAAGTATTTGATATAGTATAAAATACAATGTACATTTATCCTCACTATGAGTAGAGAGGTGACTTCCATATGCTGCTCACTGTTTCACAGCTTGCATTCAATCCTCTGCATTGGTTTAGTGGTTGATTTGAATTTTGTTGCAAATATTTGGTCAAAAATATTGACCTATAAAGGCAACATAAGTCATATTTTTGCCCCAAATTATACGTAAATATACAAAAAATGACCCAAAATTTATTAGAAAAGCTACAGAGAAAATTGATCAATAGTCTCCACATAAACAACAATAATGCAGGCTGAGGGTTTTATTAAATACAGCTAATCCGTGACAACATGACTGACCTTGATGAAGTCTACCAGCTTCAATGATGTAATTACAGAAGCTCAGTCTCTGAGCGTTCCTGCAACTTTAATATTGTCTCACCGTCTAAAGACTGGATGACTAAAATCTGCTTAGTGTGGCCTTGTTTGCTCCCATGCCAATACAAAACCTGGCCAGAAGGATTTTATTTTATTCTGAACAAAGAAAGTAAAAAGTAAAAACACACTCTAAAAATTAATTCTTAAAATGATTGCTTCAGTCTTTGAAAGTCTCCTTAAGTGATAACACAACGATGGAACATGAGGATGGATTAAAATTCAACCCTGACTGCAACTCAAGTCGACCAGAGTTAAGAAGCATGTCTGGTACAGTTAAAAGCTAAAATAATAAATGAACTTTACGAAATGTAAAGTTAAGACAAAGCGTTCTTAATTTCATGTGGAAACAATCTAATTCACTGAACGTAAGGAGCGCGGTGCTAAAGTTTGAACAAACAGTTGCGTTCAAGAAAACAGCTCCACAGAGCACCTGCTCACACACTGAAATATTTAATGTGCACGAACGTGGATAAAGCTCTGAGGAGATAAGATTTTCTTCAGGAACACATTCCTGTGTTGAAGGACCCCACTCACCCAGCACACACACTTTTTGCCCCACTCCCCTCAGGAAGGAGGTTAAGGAGCATTAAGTGTAGAACCACTAGACTGAGGAACAGCTTCTACCCTGAGGCTGTTAGACTCATGAATCTCTAACTAGAATAATCACTGTGAAAAACCATATCATGTTGCTGCTGATCTGTTTCATGTTGCTGCTGATCTGTTTCAATGTTGATGTGTTCATGCGTGCACATCTGCTCACAGACTCATGTTCATGTTTGTGCTGATGTTCAATGTTTTATGTTATGAGTGCTTAGTGTATATTTAGTTGATGTTTTTCTTAGTTCATATCTTAGATGTTATTACTGTTTTTCTTATACATTTTATTGTTGGATGTAACTGGGACCCTGTGTACATAATTTCGCTCCACCACATGTACCACATGAGGTGCGAATGACAATAAAGAAACTCTGACTCTGACTCTGACTCTGTGGATATTTAATTAGTGACTAGTCTGCAGGCTCGTAGAACTCCTCATGCTGGAGAAGCAAACCTGGAACGAGCGACAGAAAACAACCTTCCTGTTCTCACAACACAAAACATTTCTCCAGAGGAAGACGTGAAGTTTCTCATCTGAGGTTGGGAAACCAGTCCTCATGACTGCTCAGGTCTCTCTTGTAAATGAGTCCCCGAGGCGCAATGGGATTAACCTGTATAAATAAAGGTTGAATGCTGCAATTAAAATTGAACTTTATGGCCAAAACCATGAAAAACGATGGAGAAATTTTCAAATCTCTCAAGTAGACCGGTTTTACTTAGAACTTGGTTAATACCACAAGAAAGTTATTTATTAAAGGCAGAAGAGATTAAATATGGATTAGATATAGGATGGACAGACAGACAGATAGATAAATCGACTGACTGATAGATTGGTTAATGGATGGATGGATTGATGGATGAGTGTTATCAGTATTAGTATTTTAAACCCTAAACCCCATGAGTCTTGTTTCAGAGTGCATTTATTTCTTCTGAGACTCATTCCAGCGTCTCTCCTCTTGTGCTCGTGATTTTGTTGGACTGTGGATGTTATTATCATGCAGATTATTCTTCACCTATTTAGAAACAGTTCAAAATAGCATTAAAAAACAGCACAACTTAAAATGTTTGCAAAGCTGAAAATGTGCTCATGTTTTTTGTCTTTTACTGGTTATTCACATTAGCTCTTAACAGACATTTTCATCATTTAGCCAACGGTTAAATTGCTACTGGGAACAATTTGCATTATTTGTTCTTGATCATGAACAGCAATACTGAGATTCTGGTAAAGCAGAAGTATTACATTGGACAAACTATAAATATTTTAGTTTAGACACCTCAGGCTGCACACATGAAAAAGATTCTTTCTGCCATAGTGAGGGGAAAGAAGAAGAAGTTAAAATGATGGGAATGGAAAGATAAGACATTTTCTGTCCAGGTTAGGGAGCCACCAGACCATAAAATAACCTCTTTTCTTCCCGGGTGGACCTTAAAAGAGAAAACATTTTAATCAGTGGCTGCACAGCAGCAGGAGCTCAGGAGGGAACAAGTGTGGAGCAGATTCTCTCATCCCTTCTCGTGGTCTGACTCAGTATTGCAGGTCAGGATATAAATGAACAAACATGTCTGCCACACATCCATTTACACAGGTCACTGCTGAGTTTGCTTTGATTACATCTTCTTTACCCATCCATTTTATTTTTTCACATGTTTCTTCTTCAAGGACCTTATTTCACCAGCAATTAAGCCCTTAATTGTTTTGGGTAATAAAGAGTCTATGCAGTGACAGTTAATAAATGGAATAAAACTCCAGGTGTCTGGCAGGAAGCTAAATTGCAACATTCACCTCCTTCTCTTGCAGTTGACACATTTCCAGGTATGCACACCTGCTGTTTTTATCTTTTATTAAATAAATAAAGCCCAGTTTTTATTTCTCTTTATGTCCCTTTAGATTTTTCTCTTTGTTTACATCTAAAGCCATTTGAGTTTTACAGCATCTGTTTGAGCAGTCAAGCCTCTGGAAGGATCGTGATGCTGATAACTACTTTTACACTGTTTTATTTTTTTCTACCTCTGGCTCTATCTTCTATCTTCTTTATTTATTAATTTTTTTTATTTCTATTGTTCCAGTTTTTATTTTTCTGTTTTCTCTCCCGAGGTTGGCAGACATTAGTACATATGAACAAATTAAAATGTTGTGAAAAAGTTCAATACTTTTTTATCAGTCACTTCAGAAAGTGTATTATGTACACATATGTGTATGTGTACTATGTGTATTATGTGTATTACATAGATCCATTATGCATAGAGTGAAATACGTTAAGCTTTTATTTCCTGTAACTTTGATGATAATGGCTTTTAAACAATGAAAACACAAAACTCAGTGTCTCAGGAAATTATTATATTGTGATAAAGGTCTATATTGGAAAGTCGTGCACATAAGAATCCTAGACATTCTTCAAGTCCAGCCACTCCTGAACCAGAGGCCACATCAGAAGCGTCTTACCTGCTGAGGACTTCAGAGAACACAGTGGACCAACACCAGCAGGACATGGACCCAAACCATTACTGACTGTGTAAACTTCACTCTGGACTTCAACGTGGATTCTGGACCTCTCCACTCTTCCTGCAGACTCTGGGTCCTTGATTTCCAAATTACATGAACATTTACTTTCATCTGCAAACAGGACGTTGGACCACTGAGCACCAGTCCAGTTCTTTTTCACTCTAATAAATCTATATGAGTTTCACTTTCTGAGGTGAATGACAAAAAAATATTGAACTTTTTCACGATATTCTAATTCTTGGACATGTATTGTACTTTGTACTTCCCTGGGTTCAGCTCCAAACACTCGCTGTAGACTGTGTTCACCCCCAGGAGATGGCACTGTTCGGCAGCACTTACTAAAAATGTGTGAGCTGTCGAGTCAAAACCAGGAGCCAAATGTAACTTTTTGGCTTTTAAACAAAAAGTTTCATCCTGACATCCTTGTTTTGACAGAAGGAGAGTATAAAAACATTTGGGTCCCATACAGTAAAAAAAAAACATTTTGAGTATTTCCCACCTGGTATTTTTGTTTTTATTTTAATTGGTCATGGTTTTCACATAAAAATGTGCAAATTATGGAATAATCCCAAGAAACCCTTATTAAATCAGCCACAGACCATGTCATCAAAACAAAATCTGTTCAAAGCACGCAGTTATTTCTGTAACCGAACCACACGTCTTATTTATTTTACTTTTATTACTATTAGAACATTATTATTGGTAGTGGTTGTAATAGTGTCAGTATTACTTTTAACGCCCTTGGGGAATATTTTATGTTTTACATAGTTGATCTGTACATTTTTCTTTTGTGAGTGCTTTTATTTTTGTAGGTTTTACTCGTTTTTTTTCCTTATTGCTTGTTACTGTTGCTTGTTAATAATAATAATAATAATAACAATAATAATAATAATAATAATATGAGAAAAATATCTCTGGGAATAATAAGGTCATCCATCCATCCATCCATCCATCCATCCATCCATCCATCCATCCAT
>NC_056510.1:27827821-27842885 GCF_014905685.2 Nematolebias whitei
CCATCCATCCATCCATCCATCCATCCATCCATCCATCCATCCATCCAATTGCATTTTATCATGGTGAATTTGATGAACCATTTATCCAAATGACATTTTGGTATTTTGAATTTTATTTTTGTTGCTATGCGTTAATGTATTGTTACTATTTTTTTTGCCTCTTTGAGTTTGTGTCCCATATTTTCTCCATCTCATTTAGTTTGGACTTTAATGTATCTTACTGAGAACTGCTTGTCCTGTACCTTGTCTTATTAATGTGCCCTTTGGATTGTCACAATCCAGATTTTCATGACGCACTCTGATAAAGGACTTTTTATTTGCATTTTGGTAAACACAAATTGTAATGGTGAGAAAACATCACTTTTTTTGTGTCTTGGTAAGCCGTTATAACAATAGTGACGACTGTACAATTCAACAGTCCAGACACTAGGACAGAGAGCTGGATTACTGATTAATTTCTAATGATACAAATTGTATATTTTTGGTTCTCATGGTTCAAATCCCGGTCCGGAGGCCTTCCTGTGTGGAGTTTGCCTGTTCTGTCTGTGCATGCGTGGGTTTCCTCCGGGTACTCCAGTTCCTTCTCACAGACTAAAAACATGCATGTTAGTCTGATTGGTAACTCTAAATTGTCCCTAAGGTGTGAATGAGAATGGTTGTTTGTCTCCATGTGTCCCTGTGATGGACTGGAGACCGGTTCAGGGTGTACCCCGGCCCTCGCACAGTGATTGCTGGACATGGGCACCAGTGATCCCCGCGACCCAAAAAGGAAGAAGCAGGTAAAGATAATGGCTACTAGATGGATGGAGGACAAAAAGTTTTAATTGTGCTCTTCAAGCATTTGTTCCTAACATTAGAGTTGAGACTCATGGAACACCAAGAGATGGAGAAGTGGGAAAAAGGTCCAAAGATTATCTACAGAAATACACTTCTGGCAATAAAATCAAAACATTTCTACAGAAATAACAGTTTAATGCAACATTGGCAATGATTTAAAGCTGATTTGCTGTGTTTTTTGTTAAATAAGGGAACAAAAGCTTTTTGTAAAGTATAACTTTTATTTGTAAGCTCTGTTACTATAAGAGCTCAATCATTTCAGTGTTTGAAGCAGCTTTTAGCTTCAGGGTAAATGGTAAATGGACTGTACTTATATAGCACTTTTCTATCTTATCCAGATACTCAAAGCTCTTTACACTACAATCTGTGTCCTCATTTACCCATTCATACAGCACTAGAGACTGATCAGTGCTTTATCACATTCATACATTGATGGGACACACATCGGAGGCAATGGGGGGTTCAGTGTCTTGCCCAGGGACACTTCAGCATGTGACTGCTGGTGGAATTGAACCCACAACTCTTGCATTGGAGGACGCCTGCTCTAACCACTCAACCACAGCTGCCCCTGTGTATTTTCACAGGGTGAAAATATTATGTTGAAACTTAAAATATGAATTGGTCTCCAGCTTTATTCCACATTGTGATATAAAATAATCCCATTTAAATTGTACTGTTTAAATTAAGTGTCTTTATTTTTTAAAGGGCAATTGTATATTTTCAAGTAGTTTTTATGACTGATTTTTCTTTTTACTAACACTGAAAGAAACAAGTATGAGAGAATAACAAAACGAACCAACATGGAGTCAAGATAATTTGTCTTCAGGAAGAGTTATTAAAATGATTAATTCAAGAAAAGTTACATGTTAGCATAACACAAGTCAACATTTTCATGCCATAATTGATATACGCTATATTAAAACAGTTGTTACAAATTGATAAATCAGTAAAATAGTTGTTGAGGCAAAGTTTTCTGCTTTTCTTGGTAATACTTTGATAATACTTGAGTTAGAGATTGTCAGGGGCACAAGTCTCACTTTAAAATTACTTTAAAAAGTCTAATCTGAAAAAATGGCAAACCGTTATCAAAAGACACAAAAATGAGTTTCATTCAGCAAACGGCGCTTTAAGTTTGTGATCAAATTTAAAATGTTTTGAACTGTTGTAAGTAAATAAGTTAAGACTGGACACAAAAAGAAACAGTCCAAAGAAAATCAATGCTTTTAATGTGCAGTGAGAAAGTAAGGGCAACTGATAATGATTGTGTTTCTATAAAGATAGACATTTCTTTCAGAGTGAAAACTGTGTTTATATATTTATATAAATATCTATATTATATATAGAATACATATCTATTTGCTATGCATACTTAAAAACCACACCTTCAAATATATTTAAAAAGTCTTTCAAAAACACAAATGTTTTCTTTTCTTATCCTCGAAACTGAAGGAAATCAGAATTATGAGCGTGGGAAGAAGATTCAGACTTTAAGAGAAGACAAACCACTTCTTGAATCTGGAACAGCAGAGGATGTATTTCAGTGGGATTGAAAATAAACCAGCATCACCTCTTCACAAACCAGTCACCACGCCGCAAAGTGTACAAAACCAGTGCAACACTTATAAACACAAGTCCTCGTTAGATGGAAGATGAAATGCAATTAAGTATGATCTCTCAAGCAAATTCTTTTCTGTTATAAAAATAGAATATTTTTTAAAATAATCTACAGATTTTTTTTTCAACGTGAGGCATTTCACTATCACTCTAAAACTGTTTTATTAGAAAAAAAAAAGAAGCTTTAGAGAGAGATCTGCCGGTCTGTCAGTCGGTCTGATTGGAGGGGACTGGCACTGATCCCCAACATCTTCAGCGGTGTTTTTTTCTGCCAGCTCCTCCTCCTCTTTTTGCATATTCTATGATTTTTTTCAAAGAGAGTTTCTTTTTAAAATAGATACACCTTTCACAGGCAAAAAAAAAAAAAAAAACAGGTTTCAGCTCTTCAGGTCTCCTGAAATGTCCATGTCTTTCAGAAAGGTTTAAAAAAACTTCTAAACTACACAATGATTTAAAAAACAAACATAAAAGAAGACAACAGAGCAAGTACGTGACATACCGCTTTTTCAAATTGAGCATTTCAAAGTAAGGATAAAAAAAAAAAAAACCCTGAAAGGAGAAACAAATGATAAAAAATATACAACTTGTATAACAGGTTAAAGCAAAGTCCTACAGTATAGAAGGCAATGATCATGATAGAATAAGACAAAAGAACAAAACAGGAAAACACAGATGCTACTAATAAAATGCAAATATATGTACAAACCCTGTTTTCCTTTTGTTTGTATGTATAGTGTGTACATGTGTGCATTGCCATAGTGTGTTTGCGCCTTGGTGTGGAGTCCTTGTGAGTTTGTTTCTCATTATTTGAAGAAAAAAAAAATAGTGTTCCCATTTGAGTTCCCTTAAATTTTATGTAAAAAAACATCTTCTAGAAAAAAAGTCCACTAGAAAGACGAGAGAAATCGCATCAACGAACATCCTGCACATCCTTTGTCTTGCTGCCATGATGCCAAATTGATCCAAAACAATTTTGGCCTCCACTTATTCTTCTAGCTGACAGAATCCAGTCATGTCGGACTCTGGTGGATCTCTCTAACATCAACTTGGAGTCTGCTTATCACTACCAGATGACGCTGGAGATGCTCGTTTCTCTTGGCAGCAAAGGGAGCATGGCGTTGTTAGCGTGAGGCTCCTCAAGGCTGTGTTCTCGGCTTTTTCTGGGTGGCCTCTGCCCGTTCAGCAGTGTTAGCGGGATGTTGCAGTAGGTATGCTGGTTCCCCAGAGATGACAGAGGTGGCAGGGTGCCTCCCGGGGGTATGTCGTACTCATAGCTTCGGTAGTAGTGTTTCTGCCTCAAGGTGGTGTGGTACGTGTTGTGGAAGGTTGAGCGCAGCTCCGGATGGGCTGTGGCCATGGCGGTGGAGGTGGCTGCTGCCATGGAGATGGCAGAGACGGTCTGCAGCTCTCCAAACGGACCCTGCTCGCTAACATCCAGCGCTGGCTCGTGTGTAAGCATGGGCTCTGTGCGTCTGAAGGGCATCTCGTACTGCAGCTGCTTCCAGAACTTTGAGTTGAGCTTGTTGCTTTTGGGGCCTCGCCACTTGATGACGGTGAGGGTTTTGATGGTGTGTTTGAGGGCCTCGACCTCCTGGTAGTTCATGATGCCACGCAGCTCAGCACACTCGATGAGGATGACTTTGATCTCACCAGTCACCAGCATGTTGCGCAGCCTTGTCTCCAGCTCGAAGATGCTCCAGCCTCGCCTCACTACATAGTTGGGCGTCATGACTATAATGAGGCGTTTGCTCTGGTCTACGCAACGTGCCACATCTTCTATGTAGGCTGCAGGAAACAGGAAGTAAAGACAAACATTTTATGAGATAAATGCACATTTAGTAAAGGTTTGATACTATTTGGTGCGTTCCAACCACAACACATAATGACGGATGAACATAAAGTCTGACAAAAGACAGGACAATGACAGCTGACTGGTCTAGAAAGTCAAGAGGACATAACATTTATATATACAACATCTAAAAATGTCTTTACCGCCCGCTGCTGAAAGGTGAAAGGCAGGCGGTGTTGTTGGGCAGTCTACACACAGTTGCTCCAAAATACATCAGAATATGTATTTGTATGTTTCTGGTGTAAATTGTTGTTTTATGTTTGAGATGAGCGGATCAACATGGTTTTAACTAATGATTTAAGGAGCACTGCTAGGAGCAGGTAGATGAAAGCAGCTGAATGCAAGAGGAAAAGACTGAGGGCGAGTACCTCCAAAGAGTCGTGTGTCATCCTGGTAATGCTCATTGGTGAGACCTAAACATAAACATGTTCACATTCAGGTCACAGGCAAGTACACATCACAGACAGACACATAACACCGCTGTAAAAGTGGCAGCACATCCGCTCACTCATCTTTTTATTTCACATATAATTAATCACATAGCATGTTTCCCCTGATTGGACATTCATTTGCAATGATTCTGCTTGGCACTGATGCTTGCGGCAATTTTCTTTTGATTAAAGGATAGAGGCGGCTCAGTCAGCGGGGCTCAGAGCCGTTCGCATGCTTCCCACTGATGTTTAATTCTGTCTGGACCAAGTAGGACGTGTTTGCGTTTTATCTGTTCTGCATGAAGCCTTCAGTACAAACATGCAGCATCGCTCCAAAGTAGAGCACACTGTGTACTGCTAGTGCAGACCAAGTGCTATGCAGGCACGAGCTTGCTCGCATGAGAACACGTTCACACAGAATTTTCACATTTTTATTAATGCATGGATAAAAACTGAAAGGAAGATAAATTTGTTCAATATATCAGCTCCCAGTACACAGTGCATACTGTATTCCCTCATCTGTAGCATTCGGTTAGGGAACAGCCGACAAGAAGACACGATCTACTATCTGAGGAGGTTTCAGAGGGAACATGGAAGGGATCCTTGTTACCACCTTCTGAATATTGCATTTCTTCGTTTCTTCTTATTTTGAAAATGTGAAACATTATGTATGGATCCAGCCAAGTTCAATCAGGTCATCTGGACAGTTTCTTTTATTTTTTGTTGAGATGGTTCGCCCTTCATCCAAAGGACTTCATCAGTCCCAGGAGTCACAAAAAAGTGAGTCCCACAAGCAGCACACCCACATAGTGGACCAATTAGTTTGCTGGTGATAAGATGGCTCTGGCTGCTTCAGAGGATTCGACGGGGGAGAGGGCAGGCCCCAGAAACCATCTTATCACCAGCAAACTGGTTGGTCCACTATGTGGGTTTGATGCTTGTGGGACTCAGTTTGTTGTGACTCCTCTGGCTGATGAAGTCCTTTGTGTGAAGGGCGAAACATCTCCACAACAAAAGAAGAAACCATCCAGATGACCTGACTGACTGAACTTTGTTGGATTTTCGACTTGGATTATTGAGCATGAACTTTGATATTATGTATACCAATCAGCCATAACATTATGACCACAAAACACAAAAAGTCTTGATTATTTCGATAGAATTATAGAATATATAATTATAATATATACAGGTGAGCAAGTGAGCATTTTACCCCTTCAGTTGATGCCCCCCCCAAATAAAGTTAAAATAAAATAATAAAAATAAAATAAAATAAAATGAAATGAGCCAGGATTTAGGCAACTCTGACAAAAGGGGCCACAGAGTGATGGCTAGATGACCGAGGTATAAAATGTTTACTGCAGCTCTTGTAAGACATTTTCTGTCTAAAGTGGTCAAAGTATGTAACAACAAAGAACATGGTTATCAACAACATGGTCATGAGTGACCAACGCTTTGTGCTGCTGCTGATGAAAAGGGTTTAGATGTTCACGTTCATGCAATGAACAGGGACCACAACCTCTGACCACCACAAAATTACATAAATAAAAACTGCTATAATGAACATGATCAAAACTAGACTAGAGCTACAGCAAGGTGACCTGGTCGGTTCTTTCACATCATAGGGGTTGCTCAGGTATTACCGAGGGGGGGGGGGGGGGGTAGCCAGTTGGTTCAGCCAGTCTGTGATTTAAAGTTATTATTCATGCTGAACAATCAACTTTTCTTTCTTATCGTGCAAATAATACAAAGTAATTAAAGTATCCGTTGGCAACTTCTTCATGAAGAGCCTGTTATAATTTAATATGTCAAAGGCATTTCTCAAAATTTCGTCATTTTAATAATATCTTTGTTTAATTCACTACTTAAAAAAGTAATAGCACTTTTTATCAAAGTGGTTAAAAGCCCAGCTGCTTGAACAAAACACTAAATTTGGTCAGAAATTTTCAGGGCCTAAATAAAGGCTACAAATAAACTTTAACAATTGAATTCCATCATATGCTGATGATGTTATGCTTATTTATTATAATTAATGGCACCTAAACAGATCTCATGTCTAATATCAGGTTTAGATGTTGCAACATTATGTTTTATATCAAATTAAGGCTATTTTAACATCTTTGAACAGTGTAGGTGTCCTTGTAATCCAAAAGTGCTCATTGTGTTAGCACGTAACGATTTCTCGCTGTGATATATTATTAGATGAAAGTGGCCTTTCCCATCATGATAATTTGCCACATCCCATCATAAAAATGGTTTGTGAACTGCTTCAGGGACAAAATGAGTTTGAGATGTTGATTAAATCTCCAGCTCTTGAACCATCTGAGCATCTGCTGACATTTGAGTTACGATTGAGTGCTGGAAGTTGTAATAATCTCAGGTTTTTACGGCACAACACAACACAAGACAGTGAAAATCAACACTAAGGACAAACACAAAACCATCACTTAAAACTACAACAAAGTGTAAAGCAATGCACTGAACATTTTAATAACATTATATATGCAGCAAAATCAAACTCTCTTTGCTTTTTTTATAGTGACTTTGTGAGCACACACACACAGCCATAGTGCTTACTTCCTGTTGGAATGAGGTCTCGGTCTGGGATGAAAAGTTTATAACCATAATGTTTTTCCAGCACATCAGGGAGGATCTCCAGGGCGAAGCGCTCCTCCTCCCTGGTCTCCTGACTCCATTGATCAGGGTCCACTTTGGTGTAAGACAGATATGCATCATAGTCTTTGTTCTCTGAAATAAAAAAGGACAAAAGAAAGAGCAGTCAGTAATTTATAGAAAACATGGAATAAACATGGTGATCTATAAGTCACGGCTGGATTTCTCAATGCCCAGTCAAAAAACAGCTCAAGTGAACAGACAAAAGATATTTGCACATTAAAAAAAAAAACAATTAAAAAGCTAGCCTTTAATTTTAAACGTTGAAACTCCTACACACAGATTGTTAAGCGTTCCATATCTTGTTTGTGTGTGCGAGATCAAAAAGTATGACCCAGTTTTTAATCAAAGTGTGTAACAGCCGCTAATAGTACTTTCCAAATAATGACTAAAATAATATATTCTTTCATTTATTAATATTATGTGTATGTGTTAATAATACAGGTACCACTTTACAATAAGTCTCCCCTTATGGATAATAAATGGTTTATAGATATGTTTTTAATTCCTCTATAAACGCATCATAAATTATTAATAACTGCTTATTATGCATTAATTAAGAGTGACAGAGACAAAACTGACCAGTTTGTTGCCAAATAGTGAACAAAATCTGTTCACCTATATATTTAATTTAGAGCTGTTATATTACACATTTCACACTAAGTTACATAATGAGCTTTTGTAAATCTAATTCTTTAGCATATAATATTGTACTTTATAACTGCAGTATCTACAACTAATATTATATGTTAAAAATTAGGTTTACAAATGCTTATTGTGCACAAGGTAGTAACTTAGTCTGAAATGTTTAATACAACAACTCTAGATGAAATATATAGGTGAACAGATCTGGCTCACTATTTGGCAACAAACGGGTCAGTTCTCTTTCTCAGTCACCCTTAATTAATGCATAATAAACAATTATTCATGGTTTATGAATTTTTTTTATAGAGGAATTAATAACATTTCTACAAACTATTCATTAGCCATCTATAATTGGAGTCTTATTGTAAAGTGGTACCAGCAAATTGGACAGTACACATTTATATCAGACAAATTAATATTTTTGCTTTTAAATTTGTAGATAAACACTTTCACATTTAAACCAAATATAAATAAAAAGTGATGACAATTTTTTTATTCATAACCACATATTGTTTTTGTAACAATTCTTTTCTGCAGCAGAGATTGTTTGTTATTCATTTTAATGCTGGACATTAGAACAAACAAAAATAGTAAAGACTTTCAAGATGTTAAGAGGGAATAAAAACATATCACTTCCTATATAATTGTTACTGTGCCTTAACTATAAAAGGGTAAAAAAATAAAATAAATAAAAATAAATAAATAGTGTCTACCAGCTCACCTTGACTTGTTTACGTCATATTGTTTGTAAAAAAAATCTATTGCATTGTGCCTATATTTAAACCTTCATTTTATGCTTGATCATGTCAATTTTTTTATTCTGTATCTGTTTGCAAAGACATTTAGTTCGGCAATTTTATACTAATTTTAATTTTAAGTCATGGCTTAGTTTGTTTTTCAAAATTAGCTGAAGGGTAAAGTTTCAATTTACAGTCATCAACAGCTCCACATTAAATTTTAACTCAATATCTGTAAAAGTGACTGAGACATTATAGTGCTAACTGGTTGTGGTGCCTTTTACTTTCATTTTACAGAATTAGCAGTATTTATATCTCAAAAGAAACAATAGTTAACAGAAGTAATACCTCTGTGTATGTAGCCATCATTAAAGTATTGATCTTCTTGCATTAAAATCTATTAGTCCACTGTGTTCAACTGTGCTGTTTCTGCTAATGGCTTTAAATGACCAGATCAGCCACATTTAGAAAACCTTGGTTACATGTGTCTGTGCTGATGTGAAAATTAAAGAGCTCAAAGTACTTGAAGTCATAGTTGTACTTTGGAGTAAAAGTTACATGCATTAAAGTCAAAATGTCACTTCATTGCATCAGAATTTTGACAAAATGTGGTTTTATGAAGACATTTTCTCAGTTACCACCATAACAATTTTCTCTGCTCTTTGCAGCATTTTCGTCAAATTTTATATCCTGGCTTGTAGAATTTATTCCCCTTAACCACAGCAGCAGTAGATGTTCAGATATGACGTCCTCCAGTACTGCTGTCCAGTTTACAGCCTGAATGTTAAAACAGAGGAACTTTTCCTCTAATAAGCAACACACCAATGCTTTGTGCTCAATATTGAACAGAACGGCTTATTCTTAATACAGAAGTGTGCACAAAACTCCCAGCACTGTCACATTGGTGTGTATATAAAAATAAAATGGGTTAGATAAAAAGAGTTGCCAATCAAGACTCAAGCTATACCCTCTTCCCCACTTCAAAGTATTTCCTCAGAAGACAATCAGAACTGAAAATGCAGGAAAAAACTGTACGATGACATGTTCAGCAAGTCCTAGTCATTATTCTCTGCAGAAACTTGAATGTGGGCCAGCCAAAGAGGGAAGAGAGGCTTTTTCTCCAAAACTCTTTGAGAACGGCGCACAGCTTTGAAACTCCCTGGAAAGGCCAGCGCTGTGCTCATTGGATCCAAACATCAAATGCAGCTTTCAAATTAGCAACCAGCGACGCAAATTAACCACCTAGCAAAGAGAGAAAATTGAAAACAGCTTGTATCAGCCATCCCCGACAGTATGACTTAATCATGTAGGAAGTTTGAGTCAACAAAACTGTGCTATAGATAATTCATGCTATTGGAGAAACAAAAAATCTGTGACAAGTTCCTTGTTTCCAAATTATTTGCAAGTTCAAAAGGCACAAAACACGAAAAGGAAAATTCTAGGACAGGCAACTCTGAGAGGAAAAAGTTAGCTGTGCTGTGCAGAGAAAGAAACTGCCAACAATTTCAGGCTGTTTCTGCTGCAATTTGTCACTCAGGGAGGATGTTTTGAGCTCAGGCAGTCCCTGCGTGCCAATACTTGGGCCTTCGTCAGCACAATGAGAGCTTCCTTCACTGACATATTGAGACAGATTTGTTTTTAAATGGCCAACAAATTGGAAATCCTTCTCCTTTTTCCCAAGTGCAGTCATGGCAGAATTGTAGTAAACATTCACACTTTTATGCACCTCAGAAGATGTAGTTAGTGAGAACAAATCATCCTTGGTTCTTTAGGTGAAATAAAAAGATTAAATTGAGCTATTGTAAATACACACGGGCAGAATTACTTTAATGAACCTACAGTGGCGCATTTAAAGTCTTCTGACATTTACCTTTTGTTAAGAGGATTGGTGAAACAGGTGAAAATGTAGAAGATACGTTTTTAATGTCTCACAGATGAAAGGTAATAGTGGACAATACTGTTTTTGCTTATAGTGGAGACAGTAGCTACAGACCCGGCTCCAGAAGAATTCAGCTGGGGGGCCCAGTAAAAAGTCATTTCATTTTATATAAATACATAAATAAACATTGACATAACCTTGCAACTGAAATAACCGTATGTTGTTTATTAATACAAAACAAATAACTTAAACAGTGACAGTCACCAGAAAATGCTGAGAAATTGTGCTCAACCCAAAAAAGATAAGTCTGGTCCTCTGGACATATATATATATAAAAAAAATTAAAATAAAATAAAAAAAGTAGAAACGTTTCGTCTCTCATCCGAGAGACTTCTTCAGTCTGAGGTGCTGTATTCAGCTCAGTCTCTTAAATAGCACCTTCTCAGAGTGGATCAACCAGTTTGCTGCTGACAACCAAAACCAGCTGATCACATGCTCAAGAAGGACCATCAGCCTAACAATGGATCATTAGCACACTGATGGCTGTTTACTGTTCACAGAGGGCTGAGTGATACTAGCAATCACAGCATTGTAAGAGGGGGACAGTTGAACCCGGAGGCCTCCATCCCTGTTTAATGATGGACGATTTCTTTTCACAAAGATGGCCTCCTTTACTCCTCTCTCAAACCATCGTTCCTCTCTGTCCAGGATGTGAACATCTTCATCCCTGAAAGCGTGACCGCTGGCCTGGAGATGAGTGTAGACTGCAGAGTCCTGGCCTGATGATGTTGATCTTCTGTGCTGGGCCATCCTTTTGGCCAGTGGCTGTTTTGTTTCCCCGATGTAGGACTGATCACAGCCCTCCTGACACTGAACAACATACACAACATTACTCTGTTTGTGCCAGGGGACTGGATCTTTGGGATGAACCAGTCTTTGCCGTAATGTATTTTGGGGTTTAAAAGCCACTGGTACGTTATGTTTAGAAAATAAACGTCTCAGTTTCTCTGATACCCCCTCAACATATGGAATGACCACTGGTCTGGGTCTGGGTTCCACCTTTTCACCTGATGGCTGACTGGAGTCCTGTTTGGGTTTCTTCTCTGCTTTCAGGAAGGCCCAGTTAGGATATCCACTAGAGCCTGTCTTGTGTGGGATTTCTCCTTCTGCCTGGCTCCTGAGCTAGTGGGGATGCTGTCTGCTCTGTGGTACAGAGTCCTGATGACTCCTAACTTGTGCTCCAAAGGGTGATGAGAGTCAAACTGCAAATACTGGTCTGTGTGGGTGGGTTTGCGGTACATCTCAGTTTGCAAATGTCCTCTATCAGAGACTGAGACCTCACAGTCCAAGAAAGCCAACCTGCCATTTTTTACATCTTCTCGTGTGAACTTGATGTATTTATCCACAGAGTTGATGTGGTCAGTAAAATGTTGGACTTCCTGAGATTTGATTTTAACCCAGGTGTCGTCAACATACCTGAACCAATGACTTGGTGGTGTCCCTGAAAAGGACGTCAAGGCTCTCTTTTCTACCTCCTCCATGTACAGGTTGGCAACAATAGGAGAAACTGGAGACCCCATAGCACACCCATGTTTCTGCCTATAATATTGCTCCCCATATGTGAAGTAGGTTGACTGCAGGCACAGTTTCAAGAGTTGACACAGTTGTTCTGTGGAAAGTGTGGTCCTGCTGCTCAGAGTGGTGTCTGATTTTAATTTTAAACTGACCACCTCTACTGCATCATCAACAGGAATGCAGGTAAAGAGTGATGTGACATCAAAAGAGACCATTGTTTCATCAGTCTCCATGATGACATCCCTCACCTTTTCCACAAAATCCATGGTGTTCTGTCCAGAGGACCAGATTTCACTTTCTTGGATTTTTCTATCTGGATTATTGAGCATGCATCAGGATAAATTGTGCTCAAGTTTGCATAAACAATTTTTGCATAAATCTTAGAAACTAGCACTGCAATAATCATTGTGTTTGAAACACACTGACACCAGAAACTTGAAGGTAACTGTATATGAACTTCTCCTGAAGAAACGTGAAAATGTAAAAAAAAAAAAAAAAAAAAACTGAACATTTTGAACATTTTCACTCTTTTGTTGAACAAACCTGACATGCAAATAATAATAATAAAAAAACTCAGTGGGAAATCCATCTTTAAAAAAAATTTATTGAACTCAATAATCAGATTTTCTGCCTCTCTGTAATAAAAATGCATTGAAAGCTCATCTTTTCCTACTCTTGAGTAAGGAATCCCTCTGGCTGTACTGGCCTTTTTCGATCTAATACAGCTGCAGTTTACATTTCCCAGATGATTGAAATCTTCTTTATAGTCTGTCCTTCCATTCTGTCTTGCATTTCCTGGTTAGATTTGTGCATATTACCTTATCATTTTACCATATCAAAGTGTCTTCTTCACCTTCTTCTCCTTCTTGTAGTGGTGGGCGGATCAATCCAAATATTGATAATATTGATACCAACATGGGTATTGATATTGATCAATATCAGCGTATTGAGATCGACACTTTAGCTTCAGTTTCTCTCCTGTATGCACTGCTGCGGTTTCATCAAAGATGTCAGCCAACTGTCTGTGTAAGTGCCGCTCCTGTCACAGCACAGAGCAACTTTGCAAAGGCAGGCAGGGCAACAGAGAGGATTCTGGGAATATTTTTTGTGAACTCAGGGCTTTGGAGGTTGTTTTATTATTTACATTTTATTTATTGTATTTTCACTAATTATTTTTGATTTGTAATTATTTTTGAAAACCTAGAAAATAAATTCACTTAAGAGGAGACATTTTGTTTTATTCCTTTATGTCCTAAATATATTTTACTGCTTTATAACATTTCTTGCGGTGTGATAACTTTGTACTGTTTGTTTATTCAAGAAAAAACATCCAGAAAAGGAGTGCAATGAAGGGATATTTTTTATTTAATTATCATAGTTTCTGAACACAATGTTTAATTTATTCTTGAGTGATCATTTTGTGCACTTTGTTTAAGGAAAAAAATCCAGCCATAACAAGGTATGGGGAAAATTGTTTTGTTATTGTTCTATATTAAAAAAAAAAACTTTTATTATAATAAAATATTCCTTATTTACTTATAAACTCTGCCTAATTCTATCCTGAAGGAAAAAAAAATCACAAAACACTTAAACGTCATCAAAATTCACCGTAATTATTTAAAAGTATCGTATCGGTTTTCTCCGCAGGGTGTCTGGGCTCTCCCTTAGAGACAGGGTGAGAAGCTCGATCATCCGGGAGAGACTCAGAGTAGAGTCGCTGCTTCTCCACGTCGAGAGGAGCCAGTTGAGGTGGCTCGGGTATCTGGTTAGGATGCCTCTTGGACTCCTCCCTGGTGAGGTGTTCCGGACACGTCCCACCGGAAGGAGGCCCAGAGGAAGACCCAGGACACGCTGGAGGGACTATGTTTCTCGGCTGGCCTGGGAACGCCTCGGGATTCCTCTGGAAGAGCTGGCCCAAGTGGCTGGGGAGAGGGAAGTCTGGGCCTCCCTACTTAGGCTGCTACACCCGCGACCCAACCCCGGATAAGCGGAAGAAAATGGATGGATATCGTATCGGTATCACTATCGGTGATACTGGACCTGTATTTATTTGGTATCGATCAATACCAAATTTTGCAGTATCGCGCACCACTACCTTCTTGTGAAATTAGCGGTTGGAAAACTAGTCATCTTTACGCCTCTAAAAGTCCAGTTTAATCGCCTACAGCACCTTCTGCTGGCTATCTTGAGTTGCATCGCATAGGTTCAACTTTTTAACATGGGGCAGATACGTGAATGGGCAGAGGGCCCGGCCTAGCCGGCCTGCCCTCTGGCTCTGGGTCCGAGTAGCTAGGTGGTCAGTGCTCCAGTCTTGTAACTGTGGCTGCAGGTTTGAGCACAGGTTGTGTAAGGAAGGACATCTGGTGTGAAACACTCACTATTCATTATTCATTCATTCATTCATTCAACCTTTACTATGGTGACCCCCGCAGAAGGGAGCAGCCGAAAGAAAGCCAAGAGCCATTCACAGTAGTTGGTCTGAGTGGGCCAATTTGTAATAAGGAGACTGTGTATGCTGATTTAAAGGTTTAACATAAATAACAAATTACAACTCTGTCATTTCTCAACATAAAATCATTCCAATGCTGCAGCAAGAAAAGGGGGTGGGTGATATGCATTTATGTAAACCCCATTTATGCCTTTAGGTTTTAGATGCACTGGGTTGACCTTACCTCCATCAACATCCTCGCTGCCAAAGTGCCTCCTGTAGAAAAGCATCAGCTCAATCTTGTAGCATTTGTAGAGGGAGATGAGAAAGATGAGGAGCAGCAGGATTGCTCCCAGCCCGCCTGCCAGCTCCACTGTGTACATGAGCTCTGCTGAG
>NC_056510.1:27843285-27879187 GCF_014905685.2 Nematolebias whitei
ATATATACATGTGTTTTTTTAACAATGCAAATCATATAACTAGAATAGATAATAATGTAAAGCAAAAAATAAGTTTAAGCCAAAATTAGAACTAACATACATGTTTAATTCTGAAAAACTAAACTAGGCAATAAAAATTTGCACATAGGAATTAATTAATTAACTATTTAAGTTGAGGTTGGAGTCTTTCATTCCGTTATCTAGTTTTAAACAATAATTTTCAGAGGCTTTAGTCACATCTTGCACCTGTAATGTTTAATTGTCTTAAATTATGATATTTTTTAAACTTGCATTGTATTTTATGTCTTATTACTGGAAATTTTGCTGTAAATATTTTAACATTACTGTTACTGTTATTAAGACAGTTGCTGTGTATTTGTAATGGCTTGTTTGCACCTTGCATATTGCCCTGGACATCTTTGCAAAAGAGATTAATTATCTCAGTGAATTTCTTTCCTGGTAAAATAAAGGTTTAAATAATAACAAAAAACAAAAACAAACAAAAAAAAACAACATTGGTTTTACTTTCCATTTTTTCCAATCCATGTAGTAATTTTAAGTTTTCAAAGAGCAATAAATCTCAAGGACTGAAAACATTTGTTGGAAAATGTTCCACAATCCAAACTGGTGACTGATCTCATGACAGTAATTTCCTGTTCAGTGGTATGTTACCTTTAATGCTTCTTTCAAAGAAGATCAATGAAACACAGTTTGTTGGAAAAACAGCATTGTTTTTTTTTAGCCTTCAATTGGCAGCGTACTCTAACCTTAATGCTTCTAGATGATTATTAGTAATCATCTCTCTTCTGTAAGTTGTTTATATCTCACTGACCAATGCTCTCCGTCACATTTCTTCCCTTTGAGATACAAGGAAAGGCATCTCCACTGACATTAGAGTTGCTGCAGGGCCTATGAGTGATCCACACTTTGAAGAGAAACATGAAATAAACATCAGATGTGGATGAGACAGACAGAGTGAGCTCGACTTAGTATCCCTCTCCTTTGACAAAGGGAGTTAAATGAAGCTGTCTGCAGTCTGCAAAGACCACTCAAATGGAACTGGGCTGTCCACAAAAGGACGATCACAGAGACAGAGATTAAAGTGGGGAAACAGACATATAAGGCCTTAAAATGTAATTGTATGCGGGATGTATTGGCCTGGTGGGAAAAGCTGAAGACCAATTTGCTGTTTAAACAGCCATCAAATTACTTCTCTACTGGGGTGACAGCTAGTGCATAAAATGAGCTTCAGAGAAGTGGAGCAAGAGAGACAAAAAGGCTCCAAAGCTGGTGGTGCAGATAAGATCAAACACAATCAAATAGAATCTTGAAGTTTGGGTAAAACATAATTCACAACATATCTAAAATATTTCCATCTGATTAAATTATGCTGCTAGATTTGATTTTTCCTATCTGGTTACTATTCTATTTCCGTTCCAATTTTTGGTTCGCTACTCCCCGTGCAATTTTAGAAAAAACAAAAATAGACATCAACACGTGCAGCTCTGTAGGGAATCGCATGCTGTTAAATCTACAACCAGAACATCATACAGCATAGACAAAATTAGTAAAACAAACAAAAATAAATTATTATATTCATAATTTCATCATAGACAAAAATGGCATTTAGGCTAAACAGAGTGAGAAAGCCCAGCCAAGTAAAGATGAACTTTATAAGGCCAGACAGGACTTCAAAATTGTTAACCATTTTTACACAATTATAGATTAGGTTTAAGAAATTTTTTTCTTAAACCCTCACGCTGGAGTGACTACGTCTCTCAGTTGGCCTGGGAACACCTTGGAGTCCTCCCAGAAGAGCTGGAAGAGGTGGTTGTGGAGAGATATGTCCGGACCTCCCTGCTCAAGCTGCTGCTCCCGTGACTCGACTTTGGAACAAGTGGAAGATAATGGATGGATGAATGGATGGCATTACTCATACAGTATCTGTTGATTTTATGGTTTTTATGGTTGTATGTGTTCGTGTGCAGCACTTTTTTCATTCAACCTTTATTTAGACAGGTAAATCCCATTGACAACAGCGACAGCAATAGACAGTTATACAAATTTAAAAAGGCATACATAATTTTTATTTTTTTAACAAATAGGATGGCTAAAAAAAGAAAAGTAACAATTTTGTATTTTGTAATTTTGAAAAGTACCAACTTTGCCAACGGTGTTGTTTTTAGTGCTTTATAAATAAAGTTGTTTTGTATTGTATAGTATGTCCCTTTGACATATATAGTTCATGTATATTTTCAGTGCAACTATTGATTTTGTAGAGTGACTGTTTAAAATTTACTTTATGTTCCTGTCTGCTTCTTTTAATAGTGCTCAGGGAGTGAGAGACACAGGGATATGGTTTCTGACGTAACATCAATGAGCCACTGACAGCAGAATGAACTTTTCTTTTGATTTGGGTTCTCCATTTATTTTTGTTATTATTTTTTTTTAGAGTTGAAACATCAAATTTATTTATTGCAAAAAAGTTCCAAATTACTATTAGGTTTTACAGAAGAAAGTTGATGCATTTTGAATTTTTGATTTGAAGCTGCATTGGCATTTTTCAAAATTTGTCAAATGTTTCGTATATTTGATTATACTTTGTAGTTTAGCTTCAAAAGAAAGAAAATAAATTAACAAGCAATATCTGATGCAGCCCGGCAGTGAGAAACAGAATGTTTATTGAAATTACAAAACTTATTTTAAAGATTAAAATGCAGAAAAGCGATTGCAATGGGAAATGTCTATAAGTTCTTACCCCTCCTGAAGACCTGGATGGTGGCCTGGCGACGGCCGTTACTATTTTCCACATGGCACGAATAATTTCCCAAGTCCTCCTCCTCCAAAGAGTCAATCGTCAAGGAAATCGCCACTTCTTGTTCACCAAGATGCTCCTTGACAAGCCTGTAAAACAAACAAAACTCAACAATGTTTGCTTTAATGTAGTTTTTCTGAAAAAAATGGTAATTGGCTTCCAGTGACTTGCACCACTGCAGGTACTGGTGGATCATACAGAGTGTATTAGTTTGGACTGTTACAAAATTAGTAGTAACTCAAAATGCCTAAAAACAATGTCTCTGTTCTACATTAACATTTTTTATGAAGTCCTCATTTCTCTCTCTGCACTCAAAACATATGAGCAATGAAAATCAATAAAAGGATCTTCCTCAGCTTCTGCATGTGTATGTGAGGAGCGGGGGATCAAATAATGGCTATGAGAAGAAAATCTTTTTATAGCGGCTGCCATGGTAACGGCAAGATGGAGAGAAAGTAATATTCCATAAAGTAAATGAGTGTCCCCCCCGCTGGGCTGGTTGAGCCTGATAGAGTAGAGAACAGGGAAAGGATGTTCCTTCATACCTCCGACTCACTACTTAGCCTACTTTTACAGCACCCTCAGCACAAACGATGCCATGAAAGAAACAAAGCGCCAATGAGGAAAAGATCTCCGCAGCGTTTTTGTGTGAGTGTATCATTTGCTGCGATGAGAAGCGGGTGTGGGATGAGGGCAGAGTGTTTGCTTGAGTGTGTAGGGGGATAATGACTCTCAAGCAACTCACTTCTCTCGCCTTCAAGTCGATAAACTGCACGTAAGGATGGCTCATTGGAGAGATTTGGCATCAGTAATTGAAAGTGTATCACAGCAGTGCTGTTGATACTGAAGTTGTTGTGCAGCGGGACGGGCGCTGGGAAATGAGAATAATTCATGTCTCTCCGGGGAGCGATGCGTACTTTGAAGCCTCTCATTTCCCATAATCACATGATGCGAGCCCAAACAGCTTGCTGCCCTAGAAAACTTGGAGGAAAATGACCACCTGAGCCTCAAAGAGGTATAGTGATAAACTTGTTGTCAGTCTATAACTACTGCAGGCACGTTTCTCTGTGTCATGGGGACAATAAAGTTAATTATTTTTCAATTCCAAGGTTCTACATACAGTATAAGGTAAATTAATGATCTGGTCTTTATCAGGTTTGAAAATGATTCACATCCAACCTGAGGTGGACAAAAATACTCAACAGATTCTGCTGTGTCATTATTTGTTAAACAAAAACAAATTGAATAAGTATAATGGTCCCTCGCTACTTCGTGGTTCGTTTATCGCGGATTCGCTCTGTCGCGGTTTTTCAAAATAAGACTGGACATGACACACAATTGGCTGATTGATGGATGAGCCGCAGGATCGGCATGGAATTTTCATTTAAAATTAATTATTTTAAATTATTTAGCACCTGCTGCACCTTTGTGCAGCCCTTACTGCAGGATACATTTCCTCCTGCAGCTGAACAGCTGATCACCTGATCTGCGTGCAGAGCGGAGAAGTGGGCGTGGTCAAGAGTGTTTGCAGGTGGCTGAGAGCAGTGAAGGCAGAGAGAGGGAAATCATGACATTCTGTGCTCTTTTAGATCGTTTATAGTTTAGAAACATTGTTTAGAGAATTGCAAGAGTGTGGGAAGAGTTTAAAACACCTTAATATTGCTATACATAAATACTAAAATAAACTACTACTTACTACTTGTACTACTTGTACTACTTGTACTACTAGTCCTACGTCGCGGTTTATCACTTATCGTGGGTCTTCAGGATACGGATCCCCCGTGATAAATGAGGGACTACTGCACACCCATGATTTAACAGCTTGTAGAGTCCCATGAAGCAGCAATAAGTTGAAGTAGAGGTTTTTGCAGGACTTCATCAGTCTTACATGATTGTGGTAGAATTGTGGCACACAGTTTCTCCCAGCTGTGCTTCCGTTCATTGCAGTTTGCAGACTTTGTTTCTGCACTTCTCTCTCAAAGTCTAATTCCCATCACAGCATTTAAATTAGGTTTAGGTAAAGACTTGGACTGAACCATTGCAGCATCTAGATTTATTTTAATTTAAAAGTCATTTGCTGTTTAGAATTGTTGACCCATTGCATGATTCAGTTCTCAGACAGATAGTCCCTAAATCCATTTGATCTTTACGCGCTTTTTATTTTCAGGTCACGGGGTGCCCATGTCCAGCAGTCACTGTGAGAGAAGCGGGGACACCCCGGACAGGTCTCATCACAGGGACACATAGAGACAAACAACCTTTCTCTCTCTCTCACACACTTATGGACAATTTAGAGTTACTAATCAGTCTAACATGCTTGTTTTTGGTCTGTGGGAGGAAACCAGAGTACAAAACCCATGCATGCACGGAGAGAACATGCAAACTCCTTCCAGAAAGGCCCCAGCCGAGATTTACACAGATCGGCTCACAATCAGTTCTAAAACATTTTGGTTTTCAGAGGAGTTCATGGTCGACTCGTTGAGTGAGAAGAGTCCAGATCCTGTGGCTGCAAAACAAACCCAAACCATCACCCCTTCACAGTTGGTGTTTGTGCTGATTTGCTATTTGATTTGACCAAACGTTGCTCTGTGTTCTATCAAACATCTCTATTATGGTCTTATTATGCAAAAGACATTTTTACAGAAGTCTTGTGGGTCATTAAACGCAACATCTCAAACCTATCATTCTGCCTTATCCTTGTAAGAGAAACAAGACTTTCTTCTGGCAACCCGTCCAAGTAAACTATACCTTTTTTTTTAATGGACCGTCATAAACTTTAACTTTCTTCTAGACAGAGAGTCTGAGAAGGACCTCTTGTTGTTTGCTGGCAATTTCTATGAAGATGGCACAATCTTGTCTTGGGTGAATTTGCTGTGAATTTCACTAATGGACAGACTGTCTTAAATATATTCCACTTGTGAATAATCTGACTCACAGTAAAATGCTGTCATTGATATAGTTTGAAAATAACTTTTTAAGTACCTAGATTTTAAGACGGCAACTTTAGCTTCATTAAAATCAATGCTGAAAATGTTTCACCTGAGCACTGGGTCAGTAAAGAGCTGTATCCTCCAGACCCACAAACCACCAAAACTTTGGCTTTTATAGAGGCGGTCACGCCTGTCAATAATCAGTTAATCAAGTGCATTTGATCAGATACACCAAGCTGCTACTTTTCCTCTGAAAAGTTCATGCTCAATAATCCAGGTAAAAAAAATCCAACAAAGTCAAGTCCGGTCCTCTGGACATTTTCTTATTTTTTTGTTGAAACGTTTAGTCTTTCATCCAAAAGACTTCATCAGTCCGAGAAGCCACAACAAACTCAGTCCGACAAGAAGCATACTCACATAGTGGGCCAACCAGTTTGCTGGTGGTAAGATGGTTTCTGGGACCTGCCCTCTCCCCCATCGACTCCTCTGAGGCAGCCATAATCAAAGTGGTTCAAAACATCCAAGTTCATGCTCAGAAATAATCTTATCACCAGAAAGCTGGTTGTTCCACTATGTGAGTATGCTACTTGTTGGACCGAGTTTGTTGTGGCTCCTCAGACTGATGAAGTCCTTTGGATGAGGATGAAACATCTCAACAAGAAAAAAAGAAACCATCCAGATGACCTGACTGAACGTGGTTGGATTTTTTTAACCTGGATTGTTGAGCATGAACTTTGATGTTTTGAACCACTTTGGCTGTGGCTGCCTCAGAGGAGTCGACGGGGGAGAGGGCGGACTCCAGAAACCATCTTATTAACAGCAAACTGGTTGGCCTACTATGTGAGTATGCTTCTTGTCGGACTGAGTTTGTTGTGGCTCCTTGGACTGATGAAGTCCTTGGGATGAAGGATGAAACATCAAAAAAAAAAAGAGAAAAGAAAAGAAACCGTCCAGATGACCTGACTGAACTTTGTTGGATTTCCCTCTGAAATCTTGTGGAAGCATTAAGGGTGGACATGGTTTTTCACACAAACATCTTTTCCACTTTTGCTTTGTTTTTGTTTCATAAATTATATATTTAGTCGTGTGTTTTGTACATTTCAAGTTAGATTTGAATAATTTAAGGACCTGGTAAAACCCTAGAATTGAAAGAATGTTCTTCCATGACTGTATTTTCAGCGTACATCACTGGCAAAACCTCTGCGTTTGCTCATTTACTGATCAATTTATTCTATCCTTTCACACCTCAACGTACACTTGCAAAACACCAAGTGAACTGGGTCAATAACATATCGATCACCTACTTCATTATGCTGAGCCCAGATTTGTTTTGCTAATTTATTAATCTCTGCATGCTACGCTAATGTCCAGCCATCCATGCAGGGATAGCGAAGGCAGCCTTGTCCCGGTGGCACAAATGAGAATTTATGGGCTCAGGTTACCATAGAAATGAACTCCTCCAAAATCAATATGGGCTCAGAGTTGGATAAATAAATGCCTGCAGAAACTCAGAGCTGAAGGTATGACTGCTCCTCTCTCTGAGCTCAACTTTTGCTTTTGACACATTAGCAATAAAGCTCTAAACATGCGTGGGCGATAGTGAAAGTTAACTCTCACAAACACGCAGGGTTTAATAATAAAGAGAGTTATTGAACAAAAAAAAAAGAAGTACAGATTAGTTTGTGTCCTATTCTTTATTTTTTGTTGTCCTTTTAATTTGCCGTATCTCCGGCTGTGTTCATGGAAGCTAAAACAAAGCAGGGTGTCAGAAAAGCCTTGGGTATCAGCAGCTACAACGGAGGCTGAATGATCGAATATATTATTGATCTGCTGCATGAAGTATGGATATGAATTATTGAAGAGATCAGCCCTCACCCTTTAAGCGAGGATGGAATCCTGTTGTCAGAGGAAGAGAGAAAGCAAACGGGCTGTTTAAACTGACATTTGTTTCTGTTGCATGTTTATATCAGTGCACGGGAAAACTCATTATCACAGATGTGTTTTACATACTTCACTCCTTGGTGACTTGTAATGTATTTCTTTCCTCTTTTTTTTCTCCCTGCCTTTCTCCTCCTCCACAAATGCTTATGGCCCATCTGCATGCTGCTATAGGTGGATGCAGAGCGAGAGCAATCGTGCTGGTGGTGTAAAAAATGGCAGTTGTTAACAATCTGACAGGGCTGTCTCCACAGAGCTGCATCCTCTACAACCAGCCCTAATGGGAGATGTGCACATGGACCAGGGTGTGCACATTTAACTATCTTACAGCACTAGGAGGGTCAGGCATGCTTGTTTTAAATGACTGAATGTGACATTTATTGGGGGGGGAAATGTTACAGACATTTAAAATAAAACCAAATGACTTTTTTTTTTCTTTCCAGTGCAGTATCAGTATTATCTTTGGAGCTGCAGGACACTGCAGGTAAGAAGGTGAGGGTAAAATAGCAAACATGCATCCTGTTCTGGTGCAGATAAGCAGAAAAGTGCTTGTCATGGAGTTTGTTCTTTGTGAGGAGAAGATGAGCATTTTTACTCTTCAAAACATACAAGACCGATAAGGTTTATCTATATAACACATCTGTAAGAGCAACAAAGACGAGAGCTCCTTCCCAGCATCAGAAAGTATTCAGCATGTATCCAGACTAAAATTGATTAGTATTTTTTTCTCATTTTGATGCCATGAAGTCCTGTGTCACAGATCTGAATACAGACAATCAAATTACAGTTAACCATTACTCTCGTGACGCCATATTGATTTAGCTGTTTAATGCACTCTGAGCAAAATCAAGACTTCAGGATTATATTAACCTTTTTAAGTCATTCCCACTCGACTTTTCGTGGCCTAGTGTTTTAAGCAAGATTGTACGCTCACACAAAATAAATATATAAAAACAAACAAACAAACAAAGACAGACTGGAAGCATTCAAACAAAACCAGAGGTGTAAGACTGTCCTGCAGAGTCTCACACTGAAACACATTTTTAAATTATTTTTTTAATCTCCGGTGGATTTTGGCCTCTGATTCGTTGCATCCCAGATGCTCAACTGAATTAGCTTTAAGATATATATATATATATTTTTTAGAATTTATTGATGCTTTAAGCTTTTATTTAGCCTTTTATTTTTATTTAATTTTGACTGGAAAAACAAGATAACAGCTGTCAGAAAAACCTGATTCTGCTAGTCTAAAAAAATGTTTAGATGGATAACAGTCAACATACACAACATCCACGTTTACACTTAAAACTAAATCTTCCCTGGAGATTTCTTAAATATATGGGCAAGTGCATTCCCAGTGGCTGTGCCATCTCTTATTGTCCAGCTTGATACTAATGTACAGTTTTTCAGTGATAAAGATGTGTGTCAGTGCACAACCGGTCATGATTATGTTCACATCAGTTACATGTTAATGCATGTAGCAGTACAGCAGAAAGAGCAGCACACCATTTCAAAGTGGTGATCTGGATCGGATCCAGCAGCACCATATGGCTGAAACAAACTGAACAAGACTGTTTCGGTGCTGAGACCAAAATGGCGTCTGTTGTCATGCACTGATGCACCAAAATAAGAACGAACCCAGTAAATGTTAAAGCGGCATCCCTTACAGAAGAACCACATGAATCCACTGTTTGCACTGGTAGAAAGCCATGTGACCACATGCACATGTTAGAAATGTTCCATGTCACAAGGGGACCATGTGCATAACACATGTGAAAACAATTTAATTTGCACATGTTTTTGTCCCCCATGGAGCGAAGAGGGAAAATTGGAAATACTCTCTGTGAACCGTGCAGATGTCCATGTTGTGCACATAATTTGTTAACTAAATGAATTACTGACTTCTATTTAGGCGTGTGGGTACAGACGGTCACTATAATTGGGTTGCCACATCAAAATCCAAGATGGCTGCCACCATAAATATCTGTCTATGGTGTGAGCATGAAAACTTAAAAAAACAAGATGAGGTACCAACTTTTATTTAGGCGTGCCGGTATATCTAGTTGTGAAAAAGTTTATTATCTACAATCAGAACCCAAGAAAGCTACCACCATTTATACATAAACCTGCCACCCCATCATTTGAGGAAACTATACTTTCTAGGTTTTATTTTAGTTTTCTCAAATGATTGGGGTGTCCCTTGGGGTGGCCAAAGGTTAATTCATGGTGGCCAAGGCCACCACTAGCCATCCCCTGGCTCTGCCATTGCGCCTGGTCGTCCTCTCACCAGGATCTGTTATTGTGTGCTGCCTCAGACAATCAATAAATCAATTAAAAAAAATAAAACTACCTCTATTCCTATACACCAGGGCTATTCAACTGGTGGCCTGGGGGCCAAATCAGGCTGAACTATGAACTCAGTTCGGCCCACAATGGGTTAATTTTGAAATGAAACTAGATTTTAAACCATAAAACAATAATGACAATAACAGCTGGATGTCCAGCCTCTGAGCTCTTGGCTGCAGTAACTGTGCCCCCTGAGCAGTTTAGTTGAATAGCCCTGATATACATTGACACCACTTGAATATCTTGCACCAAAAACTAAAATGTTTATTTGCATTCCCTGTTCAAATCCAGTTCAGAAAAACATATATCTAAAAAAACTACGAACATTCACTATCAAATCCCTCAACGATGGGGGATGTTGGCGTACCACTTAACGCATGTAGTTTTTAATATGTGACGTTCATTTGGTTTTTCTGTAGGGGGCGTTAGCTTCATCAGTTCCATGAAAGTTATTGACACTACACTACGACAGTGGTTTAACAAAGCATAGCATCTTATGAAACGGTTACAGCTCAATACATAAAACAAACAAAAACAAACCATCACAGAGCACATGGAGGCAATGAAGACATGAGAGGAGGAGACACATCGAGCAAATGACTCAACAAAGTCTGTCTGTGTTGATCAGGAGGTGCATTTTATACGACAGGCTGACGATAAAACTTCTGAAAATCACTGATATTACACACTGCTTGTGTTTTTAAAACCCTCAGACAGAAGATTTAAAGTCAGCTTTAGTAGGTGTCACCCTAATGTGCAGACTCCGAAGCAGTTACATGCTTAAACTGCTTCTGTGTTCATTAAAACCCTTTTCTTCTGTGGTTAGACTTTAATCAAGGTTTCAAAGGAAAACATAACAGAATAGATTTTCACCTGCATTCAATTTAGCAATGTTTACGCCACGGTTTATGTTTCAGGGCTTTTGTGGCAGTAGGTCACACTATCATTGTGCTCATTTAGTCAGAGAAATTTGAGATTAAAAGTCCTTGCGCTAATAAATTTTGCTGCCTGTAAGCAAAATCAATGCTCACTTTTTTTTAAAGCTTTACCTGCAGGATGACTGATGGATGTGACTCTGTTGTTTATGCACCTTTTTCTGCCTGACTGCATTCAAAGGAAGGAATTATAACTCAAATAAAAGTGACAAAATAAATGACTCATAACGCAAAAGAAGTTTCAGGTCCCTGCGTGATGCTTGTTTTGTTGAGAAAGTGAAAATCTCTTTAAAGGACTTTGTTTAGTTGATGCAGAGTTAATGAACTAAGACATGCAAAGCCATTGATATCGTCATTTAATACTTTGCTGTGAATTAATCCAATGCTGCCATTAATTCCTCATTACTGCTGCATTCATTGAAATGGCTCGGACCTAAGCTGTGCGCGCTTCTTACTTGATGTCGCTCTCCTGGATTCGCTCTTCATCCAAGTCCTCGATGAACTTTTCCCCCTTCATCCAGTAGATGTGTGGGCTGACGTCGCCGCTGTAGCCGAAAAACGCTCGGCAAGTCAGGTTTAAAGGACTTCCTGCAAAACGAACAAAACAAATAGAATAATAGAAAAGAGAAGATGTGCTGTCATATTTGATAACCCTGCTGTCTTGTTAAAAGTACACGTTTCTGCACAGCGTGAAAACAAAACATTGTTCCAGCACCGTGAAAGTCAGCAACTTCAACATGGAAGCTTCTTGATATTTTCCTGGTGACAAGTGTTGACACATACACACCTGCTCTCCATCATTTGGACCTCGTAAACACACACAGAAAGACACATTCAAATTCATACAGACACAGGCACAAAAGTTTTCTGAACGTTCCCACGTTTCAACTAACTTTTGGTGGAGACAAGCAATTTTATAAATTGCTGATTTGGTAAATAACACTTCTGCTCACATAAAAGTGAGGAAGTCGTAACGAACACATGGGGGCACTAAAGTGCTTCCTGAAATCTCCCCCCCAGAAAGACCTTCTCATGGGAGAAAATATGGGAAAAGGGATTTGAGAGGAGACAGACGATAACATTATTTTATGTGGCGCTGCTGCCGGGTTTGAGGGAAGGTCAGGAGTCAACGACTTCAGTTTGCTGAGGGTTGATCTGTGGAAGGAGGAGTAATTGTCTCTGGGGAGGGCATTTTTGCTCTGTAAATAAATGGTTAAAGAAAGAGGCAGAAAAAGGTGACATTTCAGTGCCAATTAAAAATAAATAGTCTTACGTTCATATTAATTTTAGCACGGCTATTGTGTTATAAGTGCAGTGATTTAGACAAAAAGTGATCAATTAGACCCCAAACCTTACAAGTACTGAATAAAGTTGACACAAACAGACCTCTTTACACCACTCACGCTACACCCACAGTGGCCTTAGTATTTAAAACAGACCAATGTCAACTCACCATTCATGTGCTATTTTGCGTGACAGCCTGAATAAAGGCCTTGGGGCAGTAATCACATGCTGCTCAGTGCACCACACAGCGACATGTAAACAACAGGAAGGCTCATAATGCAGCACAAACTGTAAACCCTTTGATGAAAAACTCCCCTCTGGGGAAGAGTCAAGGATGGGAATTGCTTTGAGGTGTGTAATAAGGGACGGCATTCATGGGATGGGGAGTTACTTATTTTCTTTATTTGCTGCAGGATTTATGAGCAGTGGTGTAAGTTAAACTGTCATTAGCACCACGGACAGTTCCTGCCACTCCTAAACAGCCATGTTTAATTCAAACTCACTCTGATGCCGTCGCTAAATGTTCAAATATTTATTACGTATGTGATCCGTTGTGTTACATTATAAAAAGGAGGCTTGAAGCCACTGTCCGCTGCTGCCAGCAGCACACTTGCCATGCTCAGGCTGAAGGTCGCAGGGTTTGGGAGCAACGGCGCTGAGGTGAAGTTTAAAGAGACTGCTCGTGTTTGAACCAAAATCTTGTATCCTCTGAGCTACTCCCGTCTACAAGCAGGAGACGCCTTCCAAAAGATTTCAGCAGGTCACTTTGCAGCACAGGTGAAGTTTTAAGGGAAGTGGAATGGGAGGCCACTCAGCAATGAACTGATAGTACTCTGTGTGAGGAGCAGCGGCTGACATTTACAAAGTTCAACAGCCACTCTCAGTTTGGTATTTGTGCACAGCGGCCTCGACAAAGGCTACACGCTGCACCTACAAAGCAGGAACCTCCTGCTTGTGATTACATGTGAGAGAGCACAAAAGAACTCGTTTTAACAATCAGACTGTATGATTTGTAAATCAAGCACTGTAATCATGTAAAAAAATGCATTTATTCTAAGTGTTTATATTTGTTTCTGTCAGGCGCATTGTTTAGTTTGTCTCTTTTTTAATCTGCCTCATGCATTTAGTTTATCCTTTAGATCAATTGTAAATTAGGAATGTCACGCTGCCAGCAGCCACTGCCTGCAGAGGAAGTCTCCACTGAGCTGCCTGGGAATCACAGGAAACAGTTGAAGGCTTCCTGCTGTTTTATTTTAATCCAAATGCAGCTCTCTCTAAAAACGCTCTCACATCTACCAGGGGAGGATGATGCACATCATCATCACCACGACTTACATTCTGAGAGCTGGACACTCTGTTCAGAGATGGTTCCCCATTCATTACCATAAATGACTTACCAATTATTTCCAAATTGGTCCATGCTACATGAATTAAACATACTTTTTTCTCCATTTGCAGCTCTGCTCCTATAACTTTCCATTGCACAGACTAAAAATAACAACCTGGACATTTGCAAACACATTTTTGTTCTTACGGTGTTAAATCCACTAGGGCTCAAGTGACAGTTTAAATATAAAAAAACTTTTAGAGAATTTAGTTTACAAGGCAGAGAGAGATGCAGGAATATTAGCCAGACCAAGGAAGAAGACACAGTTTCCTCTAAGCCCAGCGTAGCTTAGTTATAAAAGCAAAGAAAAGAAAATACAAGTTGAGTTGGATGGTAATGACACACCCAATGAACAGATAAACAATAAAGGGAATAATTTACTCATTATCAAGATCAAAGAAATATATATTTGTCTTGTCATAGTTATCATGATTGATCAATATTCTCAAAGCAGTTTGTAACCTACAGTAACAAAAACAGTGTCTGCATTAACGTTGTCATTTTAAATATTTTGACCATCTGTGTTACACAAAATGTATGGTCATGTGACAAGAACACATCTTTACATTCAGAAAAAGACTGATGTTTCAAAGAAAAACTCACAGAACTTAAACTATGGCACTGGGATTTAGGCAATCTGCTTATTTAAATAAACGTTTTACAATTTAAAACAAACAAACAAACAAACAAACAAACAAACAAACAAACAAACAAACAAACAAACAAAAACTAATTCAAATTAGAGTAATTGCATTTCTTGTGAAAATGCAGTGTGACTGCTTATTGGTGAAGAGCTTGATGAAAAACAGTTGAAATTAGCTAAAAAGACACTTTAGCAGAAGAAAGCAGAAATAACACATATTTGCTGAATTAGGTTTAAATAAGCAGAAATTAGCACACATTTTAGGAAATTTGCTTAAAAAAAGCTTACATTAGAAAGAAAATAGCTGAAAAGTAGCTGAAATGGCAGAAAGAAGACTTAAAGTACCTGAAAGAAGTGGAAAGATCTGGAAGGAGCTCATAAAATATGGAATTATTGATTGATTGATTTTTATTGTCAATTCTGCATATGTACAGGACATACATAGAAATTGAAATTGCGTTACACTCCTCAAATTGCAGCAAACAACAACATTAGCAAAAATAAACTAACACAACTAGTTATATAAAAAAATATGAAAAAAAATATAAAAGTGAACAGCAGCAGGACCTCTGATGCAACGTGCTCAATAGTGACTAACAGGAGACAAAGGGACGCTGACTGAAGACAATAACATGATGGACATGAATTATATGAAAATGCTAAACTTTGCATAAAACAACTAAATGGTAATTGAAGTTACAGAAAAAGCTGAAATAAGCTGAAAGGAGCATGACTAGCAAGTAGCAGAAATTACCATGAAAAACTTGAATTTATCTGATATCAGCTGAAATTAGCTAAAAATGCTAAAAAGGTAGCTGCAAAGATAGAAGAAGTTTAAATTAGCAGAAGATAGCATGTTTGCCCAGTTAGCTTGAACAAACAGAAATAAGCATAAAAAGTGGTAATATCTGAAAATCTCTGAAATTAACAGCAACAAGAAAAAACAACTGAAAAGTAGCTAAAAAAGCAGAAAGAAGCTTAAATGACCTTAATTAAATTAAAAGAGGTGAGAGCATATTTATGTTGATTAAAGCTGAAAAAAGTTTAAATGAGTGCAAAAAATGTGGACTTTCAGTAGATGAAAAAACTAAAATTAGCATAAAACAGCTAAATAGTAGCTGAAATAGCAGAAAAAGCTCAAACTTGCATAAATAAGCTAAAAGGATCACAAAAAACTGAAATTAGCAGAAATAAGTTAGAAGAAGCACAACATTGTTGTAGTTTGCAGAAAAAAGCTGAAAGGAGCACAAAACAGCTAAAAACAATAGCTGAATTTAGCTGAAAGTAGCTGAAAAAAAATTAGATTTGCACAAGGAAGCTGAAAGAAGCTGAAGCAGAACAAAATATGAAAGGAGCAGTAAAAGGTTGTAAACAGATCTAATGATATGAAGAATGTAAAATGAGCTCAGTTCATTTTCTATGAGGAAAAATGCCAGAAAATACTAAAAATTTCCAAAAGCTAAAGTTGTACCAATATCAAAAGTCCCTGAAACAGCTCAATGTTTTGATTTATGATTTATTGAAATAGCTTGAAAACTGTGGGATGAGAATTGTGCCAAAATATGTACGGAAGAAAAATGAATCACAATAGTGTGAACGCTTCATAAACATTCACACAATTAGTATTTGTTGAAGGGATGCACATCACCACCCGCCTTGCCTGCAAATGTTTAAAATAAATAATCTAACACTCAGATTACATGTTGGGAATGCCTCTCAGCTACTACCACACCAAATGAACTCAATATATTTGTAAAACAGACTAAGTTAAAGTTGTTTTGTTATGCTTGCTAAGGTTGGTTAGCTGCGGCAGCCATCTTGATTTAGGTTGACCAACAATTAAACAGTAGTAGATGTACACTCAGTGTTTATTTTCTGCAAGAAAATTTAAAATCTCTTTAGAAGTTGATAGGATATTTTGCTAACATCACAAACAAACACAAACATGAGCATTAACAAAGGCATTTACAGTAATTCCTGTAGTACTTGTAACAGCAGTGGGTGATAACAACAACGATCACAGCAATACTTATAAGCTCAAAGTGAAATCTTTAAATTGACTAAAACATTTGAAAAATCCCTTCTCCCTTATCAAATGCTCAACAACCGTTAAAACATTATTACCAGCTGCTAATTTAAAACAAACATGATTGCCTTGATCATTCTCTAATCACCTCCTGCAACAAATGGAAAACTTGTAAGCAAAACTGCTAATTAGAAAATGTTAAAAATTGTAAACATGTTCTTTTTATTTTCAAGTTAAATGTTGAGATAAATCTGCTATAAGGACATGACATGCCTGTTCAGAACCGCAAAGAAACACTCGAGAACAAAATATGTCAGTAGGTGCCAGCATCACTGGTTCTTTATCTTCCTGTTAGCCTTATCGTGCGTCTGATACTGACTCACTTTGCTTGTTTTTTGGGTTGAAATTCAGAAATTTAAATGCCAGCCTGACATGTTGATGCTCACATATAAATGTACCATTGCAAGACTTGGCAAGATAAGGTGTGAAAACATCCCCCGCTGACTGATATAGCACACCGGCATGATTACAGGAGTTTATGTTGCTTTAAAAGACTTGGTGTGGCGTTTCTGCATTCACATAAGAGTTACTGTGGAACAAATCCATGTAATCTCAGTGACTGACATCCTCCATCAGATTGAGAGTTGAGTGAGATACTGATTGAACATTATTTTATTTTTATTCACAGTTTCAGACTCTTCCTCACTGATTATGGTGTTGGTTTACCATAAATCAAGCATGAACATTTTGTAGAGAACAGTATAATCTGAGTTTAACTCTAGATCTTAATTGTGGAGGGGATGGACTGAGTGGAGCAGAAAGCAACACTTTTTGAAAAGTGTAAAAATGTTTGATAAGAGCCTCTAGAACTGTTTTCCAAGAATAACTGAACCACGTTCTTTCCAAATGTATTTTGCTGTAAGCATCCGTAAACATACCTTACGGATTTACTCAAAGACTCTGAAAGTTTAAGAGGCTGTGTTGATATCAATAGCTGAGAATCTCCATAGAAAAGTACTGTAAACCATAAAAGTCAACATACTGTATAAGCAATGATAAAGTTCAAAGCCAAAACAGAAGAAAATAAATATGATGAAAATGACCAGCAACATCAAACATACAGACACAACTCAGAATCTAACATAACATCACATACATTTCAAAGGAAAGCGAATATGAAGATGAAAATAAACCATTTAGAAACAAAAATAACATTTTCAACACACCAGAACAACTAAAACTGTTTTGTTTGCTTCAACTTTTGTGCCTCTCCAAACTCACACATATTTGTACCATTTATTTCATGTCATTCACCATTTAATCCACTTTATTTCGAACTTGGTTACTGTTTGATATTATTTTGATTAATCTCTATAGCTAATCTACAGAACTTCTTTGAATGAGGCACAATGCTGTTTGACAAAGTCCAATACTATGTGGCAAGGACTGTCACCAGTACGCATACCGCAAGAATAAATCAAGAGAGGATGCCATCTCCTCTGTGGTCTACATTGCTCTCATCCACCTGGAACAGGAGGACTCCTACGTCCATATGTTCTTTGTGGACTTTACGTCTGCCTTCAATAAGATGATTCCCCAAAACTGATGGACAAACTATTCACAGAACTAAGCCCCTCCGTTTGCAACTGGGTCCTAAACTTCCTAACAAACAGACCACAGTTAGTGAGGATCCACAACTTCTCCTCCTCCACAATAACCCTTAGTGCTGGCTCCCCTCAGGGCTGTGTGTTGAGCCCACTTCAGTTCACTCTGCTCACGTATGACTGCACACCTACCCATCCAGGCTGTCACATTGTAAAGTTTGCAGATGATACAGCGGTGGTTGGATGCATCACAAACAACAATAAGTCCAGTTACAGGCAGGAGGTGGAACACCTGGAGAGCTGGTGCAGGAAGAACAACCTTCACATCAATGTGAAGAAGACGAAAGAGATGATTGTGGATTTCAGAAGGAACAAACACACCTACCTCACATGAATATAGAAGGATCTGCAGTGGAAGTGGACTCCAGCTTCAAGTACTTGGGTGTGCACCTGACTGACAACCTCAGTTGGGGCAATAACACCACCAGCCTGATCAAGAAAGCTCATCAGAGACTCTACTTCCTCAGACGGCTGAGACGAGCTGGTCTGGGAAGTTCAGTCCTCACCTCCTTCTACAGGTGTGCAGTGGAGAGCATCCTGTGCTCCAGCATCAATGTGTGGCATGGAGGCTGCACAGCTGCAGAAAGAAAAGTTTGCAGAGAGTGGTGAAGGCTGCACAGAAGTCTGTTGGAATCAGCCTCTGTAGAGATGGCGCCATCAGGTGGCCTTCCCTGTCTGTGCACCCTTGTGTCATTATTTTTGATTAATTCCACCTCCTGTTCCCAGCAGTTTGTAATCACGTCCTGTCTTGTCTGTGTATTTACGCCTGTCTGTGAGTCTTGTTCTTTGTCGCGTCATCGTTGGGTCTACCTTGTCCTGTCGTGTTCTAGTTGTTTCTCCCGAGTGTGAGTTGCTGTCACGTCAGCCATTTTGATTTATATTTATTAAATATATATGTTTTTGTGGCAGCACGGTGACGCAACTGGTAGAGCTGCTGCCTCTCAGCGAGCAGGTCCTTGGTTCAAACCCCAGTCCAGGGGCCTTTCTGGGTGGAGTTTGCATGTTCTCTCCGTGCATGCGTGGGTTTTCTCCGGGTACTCCAGTTTCCTCCCACAGACCAAAAAACATGCATGTTAGGGTGATTGGTAACTCTAAATTGTCCCTAGGTGTGAGTGAGAGAGTGAATGGTTGTTTGTCTCTATGTGGCCCTGTGATGGACTTGCGACCCATCCAGGGTGTACCCCGCCCCTCGCACAGTGATTGCTGGACATGGGCACCAGCGACCCCCGTGACCCAAAAATGGAATAAGCGGGTAAAGATAATGGATGGATGGATATATTTTTGTACCTCTTGCGTCCAGAGTGCTTGTCTGCAATTGAGTTTGCTCCTGCCTGCTTAAATCCTGACAGTATGACGTGACCAACAAAGAACCCAGTAGACAAGTACTTTTTTCCAGATTGTCTGATGAAGACTTTAATCAGCTCTGTGACACCAGCCGGAGGTTTGTGGACACGGCCACCTCCTGCAATCTGTGGGAGAGGTGGGTGGCCACAAAAAACATGTTGGATGAATACATTCACCTACCTGGACTAATTGATGCCCACGATATGGAGGAGTTTTTGGACGAGGTACTCGAGGAAAAGCGTTGGTTGGAGCCACTGTTTAGACTGTACGCTTCCAGTCCTAGTCCTCCACCAAAACATTACTCCTCTGTTTTTCAACCAGTCCCAGGCTCCCTGATCCTTTTTTTTTTTTTTTCCCTGATCCTGACACCTGAGATCCTCGCAGCTGCAGCCCCTGTGGTCACCTCCAGGCCTACCACAGTCCCCATAGTTTCCCCATCTCCTGCAGCCTCTGCATTAACCACCCAATACAAGGATCCATCCCGCCGAGAACCCACAGACCTGGACACACCATTAACATTATCACCACCTTCAAGCTCAGCTCCTCTCTCTCAACCTTAGATACAAATTATAATATTGTAATATCAATGAGTTCAATATCAATATTACAAAGAATTGCTTGGACTGCAGCTAATTATTGGCTAATATTTTTTCAAGTACTATGCATTCCTGATTAGAATGTTTACAGTTTGTATATTTTGCCAATCTAACCCACTCTCACTGGCCTAAATGCCCACTCCTGGTTTAGATCAAAGGAAAGTCAGGAATAGGAAAAATGTGGGTTTATCACAACTGGTTTTGTTATTGCCATATTAAATAATTAGATGGCACACTGAAAGTTTTTCTAACATTGTGCAGGCCTACATTAAACACCACTTTAATTTGTTTAATTTATTTTCCATTGCATGCAAAAATCTATTGAAGTTCTTTCCACAACAAAATGTTAACTTATAACTCGTTTTGTTTTTGCAGATACAAAAAAAAAAAAGGTTAAATCAGGTCATCTGGATGGTTTCTTTTTGGGAGAAATGTTTCGTCTTTCATCCGAAAGACTTCATCAGTCTGAGGCTTGCCAACCCAGATCTGTTTTATAAATAGTCCTCAATGTGTTTCAAGCCAACCATCTGTTGAGTTCCCAGAAAATTGGCTTTACATATGCAGAAAGGGACCGTCCGTCCAAAACAATCAATCATCACGTACAACAATGAACTGTTTTAGGCCAGGTGGCCAACAGCGTCTCACAGAAACAGTCTGAGGACACCTGGCCAAAATGGTTCAGAAAAAAGATTTGTAAGCTCAGTCATCCAGGTAGATAAATACAAAAAGTTTAAATCAGGTCATCTAGTTTATTTTTGGGATAAATGTTTTGTTGTTCAGCCAAAAGAGTGCAGATGTTTTCATCAATGTGATAACATATAAAACGACTCACATATCTTTGCACATCTGCTCCAGCTGCGTCATAATTTAAACTGGCTGGGCTCTTACAGATTTTTTTCAGATCTCTCACTTCACTGAAACTCAAGATGTGCTCTTTGCTTATCAATTATTTTGCTTTATTTACTTTTTTTTTTTTTTTTTTTTACCTGCTAGTTACTGTGAGGGGTGGTGGGGAGCTGGTGCCCATCTCAGTCGATCAATAGGTGAGAGGCGGAGTTTATCTTGGATAGGTTGCCAGTCAATCAGAACAGCAGGCATAAATAAAACAGTCAACCCCTCAAACTTTCACTTATATCTAAAGTCAATATAGGTCAGTCAAATAATCTAATGAAAAGGGGTTTGTATTGTTGGAGAAAACTTGTTTTTGAACGAAGATAAGATGTAAACTCCACACAGGAAATTAACAGTGTTAATCAGTGCAACCTGCACATAATGAAGTTGCTTAATAACTTTATTAGTACATAATTTTAGTATTTTCTCATTTAGCACACACTTTTAGGCAAAACTCAAGTTCACCAATGTCAATATATATATTATGTCACAAAGTTTCCAAAAAATCAGTCGAACTTCCAGGAAGTTAAATGAGTCTACATAACAAGAAATAACTTTTAATATACAAATAAATAAATGTAAATTAATAAGCTTTAGAGGGATTTAATTTACTGTTCTCTTAAATAATCAAGTTTAATTGAGTGCTTAAGCAACTGCTGGGTATTTTCCATTAAATGAACTAAACAAACTTTATTTACTCAGACTTAAATACATTTGTATCCTAAAATGTCAAACAGGTCATAAAAAAATTAAACTCTTCAAAGCTTTTCTTTAGCATAACTAACTAACATTGTGACATTAATCTGATTTAGGCAATACATTTTTTTAGCTCGTTTTATTTGTGCAAAATGAATTATACCATGCTACATGTAAAGTGACTTAATTTCACTGAATGAATGTGGTTATTGAATGCAGTAGCAGTGTTGCAATTAAGCAGAATGAGAATACAATAAAAAAAAACCCACAAGATCCCTTTTAAAAGCATCATAAAGAAGCCTTCATTAGATGATTCAGACAGCCAACAAGCTGGTAGAAGATGTCGTCGTTCTTAACTGGCAAACGAACAAATAAATGGTGAAAAAATGAACGAGTTAGTCACTGAATGACTGTATGATTTAAGGAGCAGGAATTGTGATCGAATTTTGAGAGGCTATAAAATGATGTGTGCTTCACGGGACCGTAAATTTGACATGCACCAACTCTCAGCGCGTGTTCTGCTGATGTCCCAGGATTTGGGATAATTAGACCTCACAGAGCTGGCACTCAGATCCTCACAGAGGAGTACTTTCTGAGCCAGAGGGGAGGAAAACAAACCGTGCACAGAAAATACTCTGCAGATGCCATCCAAACTCTGCACAGATGCACAGAACATACACTGAGATTGATAGAAACACTGAAAGAGGAGCAGATGAATCAACAGACTGACAGAAAGAAGAAAAATCAATAAACAGAGCGCATACAAACATGATTATATGAAGCACATGTGCACGTCCTGCCATTTCTTTTTCTCTCATTTATTTTTTATTTATTAAAAAAACACTGACTAGGCTTCTTTTTACTCCAGTTCCTGTGCTGAAAGTAGAGTTTTATCGTTTATTTTTGTGTGTGACACCCACCACTATATTTTATTTGAAGAATAATCAACAATCTGGACAAGTTTGCTTAAAAAAAAAAATGTCCAGGGTTGGTTTGATGTTTAATAACACTCTGAGCTCCAGCAAAATTAGATAATCCTGATATTAATTATTTTAAAGAAAGGATGAAGTGTGAATGAGATGTGAGACAAATAGCTGCCTTTTTCCCCACAATATACCCAGTTAATGATCATCAGGAGAATACTTAGGCTAATATGTGGTTAATATGCTAACCTTGAGGAAATATGGTTTCACAATATTAAAATCAAATAATTGTGCAAAAATGTATCACATGATCTACTTTTGTTAAAGACATGGGTTATAAATCAGGTGTCACTGACATTCTGATCATTGTTAAAATCTAAGTTTTATCTCATTTATTCAGGTTAAATTTAAAATCTGTATTAAATAAAACACTAAAAATGATAAAGATGGTTATAAATATAATAATTTTAAACAGTCAAACCTATAAAAAGCCTAAACTTCAGTTTAAATATATAAAAAATTAAATAACTAATTAGGCAGAAGGATGATTTTTCTGTCCTTCTCCTCTTTGTAAAGAAACATCAGGAGCCAGACAAGCTGATGTTTGCCACTTCATTAACAGTAATACAGTTTCACTGACACACACACTAACTCATAGCTTGTTGTTTGTTTCAAACCAGTGTTGGCATAAAACAAGTGATGGTGCAACACTGATAGAGAAGCCATGACCGTCTGCTTTATACTAGAGGTAACAGTTTCAATTCATCGACTTTATCTTTTTTCTTAAAAGGGAAAACAGGTACCACTTTATAATAAGGCTCCCCTTAAAGATGCTAATAAATAGTTTACAGATACATTATTAATTCCTCTTTAAACACTTTATAAATCATTACTAACTACTTTTTATGCAATAATTATGGGGGACAGAGTCGAACTGACCAATTTGTTGCCAAATCTGTTTAATTATATTTTTCATCTAGAATTGTTATATTAAACATTTCAGACCAAGTTTCTACCTTGTGAGCACAATAATCATGTGCAAGCCTATTTTTTAATATAATATTGTATTTTATCACTGCATTAAGTATCTACAACTAAAATTATATCCTAAAATAATTAGGTGTACAAATGCTTATTGTGCTCACAACTTAGTCTGAAACGATTAATATAACAACTCTATTTGACATATATAGGTGAGCAGATTTGGCCCATTATTTGGCAAGAAACTGGTCAGTTTGGTCTCTTGTTACCCTGAATTAATGCATAATGAACAATTATTAATGATTTATAAAGTATTTATAGAGGAATTAATAATGTATCTATAAACTATTTATTCAAACCACGACCTGAGACTGGAAACAGCCCAACGCTAAACCAGGATGTGATCTAAAAAAACAAAATGTCTGAAAAAACATTCTGATTCTGAATTGTGTGGCCATTTTGGAATAAAAGAAAACATCCTTAACGAGAACAACAACAAAAAAAATTATCTATCGATTTTTAAATTTGTATGTGCTTTCCTAATATTAAAACATAAAGAAAACTATTTGTATTTTGATAATACATGTACTTTTATAACAGAACAAAATGTTTTTTTGTTAACGGGTGAAAATGAGTTATTTGTCCTCTCTTTATATTTCACAGCGGGGACTCGTTCATAAACAGCCAGACCTGCTGTCGCAATGGAGAACAAATGATCTCTGATTAATCAGAAGCAGAAGAGCGAGAGGGACTCTTGTCACTCTCTGGGAAATAAAACGTTATATTACATTTTACATCATCCAAACGTTCAGTGTCAGCAGTAAAGACGCTCGAGGCGATTCTGACTGAACTTCAGTGACGTTCGGTGAGGAGGAGTTCAGCATTTGCAATAAAGATTTTGAATTCTCACTTGAGGGTTGAGTAATTAGTTTTTCTGGGTCATAATGATAGGGTTGCACATTAGTTGAGATGTCACAACAGTTTGCCCATATGTGCACGTCTCAAACTTACAGATCAGCAGATGAATGTGGAAACAGCTTTCCACGAGCTCTGAACATACTGTGCCTCAATCTGTACAGCAAAAAAACTAAAAAATGAAAATAAATCCCTCACTTCCAAATTATTATTATCTTGTGATAGGTTTATGTAGGAAGCACATTGCTCCTCTTCTGTAGTTGTGATTACATCAAACCCAACATTTCATGAAATAGTTCTGACATTTGTTTGTCATTGCAAACACAGCTTTGATTGCGAGACAAACCTAGCTAATCAACTTAAAGTGAAACGCTAATTATTTTTTAACAAAATAAATCCTAATTTATTAAAAATGTAAGTTTTGTTCTCGCAAGGTGACAAAAAAGTGCAACACATATGATATGTGTGCTATGAGACATTGTCCTTGTCCTGAATAAAGACGATGTCAAGAGCTCGCCCCTACCTGAACCTTCTAAATGTTTGTGGTCACAGTCATCAGTTTAAAAGCTTCTCCTCTCTGAGCCCGGCTGAGCAGCAGGGGAGTCGAGCTGAGTGCTGAATTTACCACACTCTCTTTCAATTTCTAGTAGATGGTTTAGCCTACGATTTTTCTCCACCTTTGGGTAAATTGTTCCTCACATCATGAAGCAAAGGGGGACCCCTGCCTTTTTTTTAGAATAAGAAGATAGCCTTCACGACCTCGTGTAAAAGTCTCCACACAGGCACAGAAATACACAAATTTACAAACTATGCATGCTCTGTGTAAATGTGTCTGCACTCTGCTCTGGGAATGCAGCCTTCTCTGCATCAAATATGACAAAGAAAAGTAAAAACTTTACAGCTTACTCTTCACGGAGTTCAAGTCAGATTGAACAACCTCGGGTAAATATGCTGCTTTGGGTGAAAGTAAACTTGGAGCCATCTAAAGCAAACAGGACACAAACTGTACAGAGCTCTCCCAGTGTGTCTGCAGTGGTTGGATTAAGAAATAGGACAGCCTTGTATGCTAGAAACTTTAAATACACCAACTGAAGTGGTGAAAATGAAGGGCTGCAATAAAGCTTCGTGATCAAATTACAATTCAAATAGGCTACAACTTATTACCTGGAACTCTCAACTCGTAATCAGAACGGTGTCAACAAAAACCTACCATGATAAACAGATGTTGAAACTAACAAGACTTAGATTGCAATACCCCCAGAAGGAAAATAAAATAAAATAACAGTAGCACAAAAAAGAAACTGCCAGACAAAAGACGGAAAACAGAAACAGACTGTGAACACCCTTTACATAACTGTAAGTATAATATCTAACAAAGTTAAGTCAGGTTCTCTGGGTGGTTTCTTTTTGTTGGAAGGTTTCGTCTTTCACCCAGAAGTCTTCATCAGGATATAATATTTGTTTTAGGTAATACGTATGGGAGTACACTGAGCCTCAATTCAGTCGTAGATTTGTTTCCACTGGTGAGTTCTGATCTGATATGAAAAAAGTGATGAATGGACAGAGGCGAAAACAATCCAATAGAGTTCTCCCAAAATGATCCTACATCCGTGCCACCAATGATGGGTGTAGCTGTCATTTTTTAAAGAGAGGATCTCCATGAAGAGCAGGCCTTAGGTGGATTGCAATAAACAAGAAATGGATTCCCCTCTACAGCAACAGAGAATTGAAAATTTAAGTGCTTGAACAGACTAAAAGTGAACTTCATTTCCCTGTTCATTGAAGAGATCTCCCATCTCATCTGAAAAATATTTTCAGTCTTGATTCTGAGTGGGAGTTTCAGGCTTGAAGTCATAGTTGGGGTAAACGAGTCCAGATGAGTCACTAACCCACCTGCTTGTCTTGTTAGTCATTTGCTCAACGATCAGAACTGAAGAAGTATTTTGGATTAAAAATGAAACACACTCAGGATTGCATGCATGTGTGTAAGACCAAGTGAAAAAAACAGATTTATGATTTTATTTCTAGTTATTTTGCTTTTATCACTCCCACCCTAAAACAATGTCTACATTTAGTTTAATGTTTTATAATTTGGTCTTGCACTATAAAAAATAAAACATTTAATGAATAAAACAGTGTTAAAAAATATGGTTTGGTTGATAATATCCTGATGCATGCTCAATAATCCAGGTAGAAAAAGCTAATAAAGTTAAGGTCCTCCGGATGGATTACAATAAAATACTTGTTGAAACATTTTGTCTTTAATCTAAAAGACTTCGAGCTGCAGTAAACTCAGTCTTATAAATAGCCTCTTATCATAGTGGATCAACCAGTTTGTTTTTGACATCCACAACTTATGGTAGACCTGAAGTGTAAATGAACAACATTTGCAATAAACAGAATTACATTTAAAAAACAAAATTAAATTTGGAAAAAAAATAATAAAATAAAATAAAATAAAATAAAAACCACATCCACATTTCAAAAAATGGAATTGTAGTGAGTCACGTAGGTACGTGTCACTAGTTGTATGACAAATATATGTGGTATATATTTATGCATACTTTTCACGAGTTCTTCATTCTTCTGACTGTGTAATGTCGTGTATTGAATTCTAACAGAAATGCGAACGAGAGACGTTATTATCTTTGACCCATCAAATGAATGGAGTCATTTATTTTCAGAATCAAAGTTTAACATCAAACATTTACATTAATTTGGCAAAATATGAAAATAATAATAAACAGTTTCACAAATATTGAACTTCAAATCACTCGGCGGTGATTTGAGGACTTTGCTTCAGATATTTCTAAAAATATCTGTACTGATTTATGAGAGAGAGGTGAGTTTAAGAGGAAATTGAGATTTATCTTACAGAGGAATATGTGAGGGAATTTAATCTGTTTGACCAGAAATTGCACGCTCCCATCAGGTATCTCAGCTTATTCCAGGTACACTTTAGTCGAAGAAGAAACCGTTACCTTGTTGACGATAGATCACCTCAGTAAGAACCCTTCAGACTGATATCAGCGTCTCCGTTGAGAACAGCTAAAATCCTTGGAGAGTCGTGCGTGGTTAGTTCAAAACAGAATTATAATCCCAAAACGTCTCTGGATTCTCGGCAACTCTGACTCTTCATTGTCAGCAGCTCTCAGACTCTTTCAGATCTTCTCAGACTCTAACTCCAAAACTCTCCATAACTCTGTTCTCTGGAATCTCTTGGAACCGACTGCCCTCTCTGAATTCCCCATGAATTCTCTTCTGAACTCCTTGAGAACTAACTGCACTCTACCAGAACCGGGAAGTTGTCACATTTTAAATGAGTTTACTTCCGAGTTTACTTCAGAGCTTTCTGATTCGTGGATGGACCAGAAAGAGGAGTGGTTTTGACGTAAGGTGTTTATCAAAAGTCGAGGTCAGGGAATGAATTTGTTTTCAACATACAGAAAAGATTATTGCAAAATACCAGACTTTTTGGAGCCTCTATTCTGATTATCTTCTCCAATAGTTAAACATGACATTTCTTCTTCAGTAAACATTTAGTTGACCGAAGCTTCAACTTTCACACACTTACGACTTGGCTCATTTCAGACAGAAAATCAAGAAATGCATATTCAGGTGATTTCTTCTTTGAATGAGGAATAAAAATCATTACTTACTGTTTATGTAAAATAAAAATGAGTAGTTCTTTTCAACCTGTAAGCATTGAGTGAAACTAACACAATTTGATTATCAAACATTTGTAAAACAGTAATGATTATAAAGGATTGTCTTTTCTGCTTGATTAATTCAAGAAAGAAAGTCATCAGATGGCTCAGACTTATTCAGATCAATGAAAATAACAGTCTCTGTCCATCTGGTAGATTTGAGGTCATCAGGGTCAGATGAGGGTCAGATCATCAGGTCATCTGGTTCACTACAGAATTACATTTGAAAAAACAAACAAACCCTGAATTACATTAGGCCAAAATGAAATGAACGACACACCCTTCACTAGAATTTCTATTTGTATCTTGTTACTGTACATTGTTCTGTTTTATGTTGTTAATAAAGTAACCCCCCCCCCCCCCACACACACACACACACACACACACACACCACCACCTCTACCACCACTTAGGGTTTGGCTTAATATAATTCAATTTTTTAAAATGTTATTATGCTTTTGAGGTGCTCTTTCAAATTTAATTTTGTTTTTTCAAATGTTCATTTACACATCAGGGCCACCATAACAACTAACAGTTCACATGATCAAGGACCATCAGCCTATTTTTTATTTTTTTTAATCTATCCAGAGGACCTGACTTAACTTTGTTAGATTTGATTGCAATACTAATTGTATCTTCATGCAAATCTACGCAAGTTTTTATTTTTACTTTTTTTTGCCAAACATTGCTCTGCAGCCTAGATTTTGACACAACTTCACTGTCAGAGTTTGAGTATTTTAAACTTCCATTAGTTTGGCCAAGAAGAAAGCACTAATATGTGCTTCTATAAAAAGAAAGAGTGTGTGTGTAATGGAGAGAAGAAAGAGGGGAGAGTGCTTGTGAATACTTCCTGTGGATAACGCTGCAGGAGAATGTGATTCAAGTGCTGTCAGTCATGATTCTTCCCCCAGAAGGTGTGAAACAAGTATGAAAAAGTCCATGTTTTTCCTTTTCCTCCACACAGGAAGGATCAGAGTGAACAAGACAAACAGGACACACACATCTATAACCTTCGATAAAAACATATATTTTTAAAAAGCAATTGCAACTATGCTTGTTGGAAAAAAAATCATACAGGGAAGTGAAGGTGAGAAGCAGTAAATTTTACTTGTGGAAAAACGTAAAGTAGATGAAGCATACTTTGAAAATATGCACGTGCTCTATCTAGCCAAGGGCAAGTGCAAGAGTGAGATGAGCACAGAGGAGTGCTGAAAATCAAGCACTGAGAAAAGAAGAATGACAGCTAGTCAGGATCACTATCTGGAGATTCTTTGAAATTCTTATTTCGAGTCCCACCGCTAAAAATATCAGATCTCACTTCCTGTCCATGCACAGCTCTGAATGCAATCGGAGGAATCTCCAGAGAGCAATAAGCAGGCAGATGTTTACAGTTTTCTGGTTGTGTAAGACGTAGGGCACTAAGCTACTGAAAAGTCCACGTCTGCCTGTCAACATTTCTTTTCTTTAGCTGCACGCAGGTTACCATGACTACAACCACTGGGCTCACTAGCAGCAACTCTGCAGGCTCCGTCAAGGCAGAAAACTCAGTAAAGACAGGTGCTGCAGCACAACAAGACTGCAGCTGATGCATGTTAATTGTGAGTAAATCAACACTTTGTTCACATTCTGAAGATGAGGCGGTGTAAAAAAAGTGAAAATAAGATGGGCTATTTTGTTTTATTCTGCACTGCAGATAAACGGAGGTCTGTCGGGAGAAAGAGGCAAAAGGGTTAAAAAGTGAAGCGAAAGAGAAGATTGCAGGATTTGGTCATGAGCACGAGCAGAGGAATGACTAAAGGCAACAAGAACATAAAAGAGTTGCGGATCACCCCGTCCATCTTTTCAACTCCTTTTTTTTTATCTTCTAATGTCCCTTATCAAAGACCAGTCTTTAATTACCATTACAAGCTGTGAGCAGAGGAAAATCCAGCTTCTTTTCCTCTCTGCCTCTCCTTTTCCCCATTTAGTTCAATGGCGGCCCATGATCAGTCAGGGAAATGTAAGCCTTTAATTACCAGTAAAAAATTACGGCTTTTGTGAGCAGGTAGTTGGTGCCCTTGCTTTTCTGCCCCCTTTAGTGTGCTAATCGTCTCCTTTGATGACATAATAGGTGCTCTGTCTGAGGTAGTGTCAGACAGAAGTCTATTGTACCACAAGGCACATTGTGGGTGGGTGGGTGGGGGGGGGGGGGGTTGTTATGATGATGTGATGAGGAACTTCTTTTTCTGAAATTTTGAGGGCCTTTTCACACCTGGCACTCTATATTTGTCTTGAGACATTTGGTTGCATTTTTTTTTTTACAACTGAATGTCATTTAACTGGACGAGCTAACTAGCTAACTAACGAGCTAAAATTAGGCGAGCTGGTCTGGGAAGCTCAATCCTCACCTCCTTCTACAGGTGTGTAGTGGAGAGCATCATGTGCTCCAGCATCAACGAATGGCATGGAGGCTGCACAGCTGCAGAAAGAAAAGCTTTGCAGAGAGTGGTGAAGGCTGCACAGAAGTCTGTCGGAGTCAGCCTTCCCACCATCACAGACATCTACACCTCTAGATGCAGGAAGAGGGCCACCTGCATCATGAAGGACCCCACTCACCCAGCACATACACTTTTTACTCCACTCCCCTCAGACAGAAGACTGAGGAGCATTAAGAACCACTAGGCTGAGGAACAGCTTCTACCCTGAAGCTGTTAAACTCATGAATCTCTAACCTGAAAAATCACTGTAATGGCACTTTGATTCATGATATGCCACTTTATCTGTGCTGCTGATCTCTTGCGTTTATGCTGCTGTATTCATACCCATCTGCTCTCAACAGATTCATGTTCTGGCTGCTGTTTAATAAGTCACATTATATTACATTATTGTTTAGCGTAGATCTTAGATCCTTGTACACTGTTTCTTTTTTTATATTATTGCTATTGTTGGGTGTAACTGGGACCCTGAGGACACAGTTTCATTCCACCTCATGTACCACATGCAATGCGAATGACAATAAAAAAAAACTTTAACCTTGAATTATCTGCTCCCTGTGTAGGTACACGGGTAGTTGTGCCTCACAGTCGGCTGAGCAACAAACAGGACAACAGCAGGTCTGCTAATGTTTGTGTAAAAAGACATTTAAACTATATTATTATTTTGATACTAACACAATTTAGAGCCATCTGATTTGCAGTTCGCAGTTATCGCTTTGTGAGCTTTATTACCTTAGAGACTCAATATGGGGAAATATAATTTATTGATAAGTGACTTAAATTAAGCTCTGTGTCTGAACAAAGACTGGATATTTTAACCCATAAAAACCACTGCAGTGAAACATGGTGCACTGGCAGCAGCCAGCTGTTTTACACAGCTTCACAGTCAGCCACAAGACCCAGTGACCCATTTCTTCTTCAGAAATCAAACATGTCTTCATCCTTCATGACGGTATGCAATTGTGCAGCATAGGAGAAAAATAAATCAACAAAATATTTAGCCTTGTCTAATTTTTGAATGCTTTCTAGTATTTTTGCACACTTACTTTGTAATTGGAAACAAAATAGTGGCTCTCCTGCTCCCACAAAGCATCTATGTTGCTCATTTCTTATGACCGCTAAAGGCTCAACTCCCTTCTTTACGTTTATGCTTCTTTCCTGTTTAAGCCTAAAGGGTTGAGGATTGCTTTTCACACTATATATATGGGTTCATGGTAAATTTTCCTTTATAGGCACAATGAAACCAAAGAGAATGAAATGTTTCTTTCACTGATGCTGGTGTCATCTTTTTTAAAATTAGCCTTTCAGGAACCGTGAAAAAAAAAGGGACCCTTCTGAAAGATTTGCCAATGACCAGTAAAAGCCTTGGGACATGCAAATAAGTGGTAATTCAAGCTCTTATGAAACCAACAATGAAACAAAACAGAAATAAATAAAAAATGCAGCCATTTAAAGGCAACTGCAATGCAGTGAAAGACATAAGGATCTGTAATTGGTTCTTGCTCATGTGGCTGGAGGCCGATTAAATGGTGCGATCGGAACGTTTGACGAGGAACGTTGCCTTTAACAAAAGACCCAAGAGAAGCCAGGCTGCAGGCACTGACCCACTAACCAGAATGCCAACTGAGGCCAGACTAACTCAATTAAGGCCTTAGATCCCCATTTAAGGCACACCAGCCTGACCACCACTTTTAACCCACATGTCCCAGTGGTCTTCATCTACTCCTGTTTTACACGTTTGTGTCTTCTCACTTATGTCAGCAGGAACACAGTCTGTAACATACTGTTCTATGCATTAAATCACAGTAATGAAAGAGGTGTAAAAACAAGTAGTAGCAGATATGTTTCAATAAATTAACAATATAATCACAAATTTGATAACAATACAAGTTTTACACCAGTGGTGCAAGTTAAATTTGTGAATGCCATTTGTGGAAAAAACACCAGCGCTAAAGCTTCACAATGTACAAAAAGTACTTGGCTCAATTGAAAAGGAAGGATGAATGCCAAATTGGATGAAAACCTGGTTAGGCAAAGTAAATGTAGAGTCTCTTATTTCAACAACTTTCATGCCTCACACATTGGTCACTGAAGTGCAACGCAGTGCTGGAACCAGTCATGCTTCACCTGCACTCACTCCAGTTGACTTGCTCTTCAACGATAGGTGCTTTTTGCACATCTTTTTAGGATTCCAGTGAAAAAGAAAGTGAGAAACTTTCACCGAAAATACATATAGTAATACAAACAAACACCTTCCCCCATGCAATCATAGATTAAACTTATATGTGTTTATAGCATCTACACAAATAAGCCCTTTGTACTACTATGACTAGTCTTTATACGACTCCAAAGCATTCGATGCAGTAATACAACCATTCATCTGTTTAGCTAGTATCTGCCGCTTGTTTCAGAGCCAGGTTGCAGGGTCAGTTGCCTGAGCAGGGAGGCCCAGACATTTATTTCCCAGCCATCTCTTCCATCTCTTCCAGGAGGATTCCAACATGTTCCCAGGCCAGCCAAGAGACAAAAGGGTCTTTCACAAGACGCCGGCCTCAGACAATTGAAGACAATTAAAAATGGTTGTTAAACGTTTAATCACTACTGAGCCATTCCTCCACTTTACCATTATTTATGTTTAGGACTATTTAGAATATTCATGAAGCTTCAGCTTAGCTTCTGATTATCACCCGAAAACTTTTGTCAGATTTGCTCATTTCCTTCTTTCCCACTTTTCCTCCAAATACATTTATGTACTTTACTACTTACATATGTAGTATAAAACTACAGGTTTCTTGACCTCCATGCCTCAGCCTTTTATCATATCTCAGTTATTCCATTTTCTCCCACCTTTAATTTTAAAACCTGACCTTCAAAATCCCAACATACCTCTGAATTCTTGTGACCTCAGCCATCTTTATGCATCATGTGTTCTCCCTTACTTCTCTTCCTATTACGTTTAAATTTCTGACTTGTTATAGCACCTTTCACCTTTTTTTACCCTCATTTCAGGCCTACAGAAAGCATGTCCAGTACATTCTGGGTCTTTAAGTGGGAGCATAAGATTGAGCCCCAGCCACGGGAGGCTTGTGTGTTTATAAATCTAAATCAAGGTTGACAAATGACTTGTGCCGAGTGGGCTGGAGACACAGGGACACAGGGTCACTGGGGAAAACAGCAATGTTTACACACTAACATGAGCTGATGATGTCCCCCGGTACTTGGCAAGTGCTGTGATAATTCCACTCTGGCAAAAATACCTGTGGGAACCGTAAAGAACCAATTCTTAGGATAAGTTTCAGCCAATCAGAGAGGTAACGAGGGAACACGCTTGGATGTTAATTACTGCAGTGATTTCCTGTGAGATGCGTAGTGTGTTTGGCGTGTGTGCTCTTACATACGTGTGTATGTCTCCCAACTAAAGTTTGTGTCTCCTTATGTGACGGGGAGCACACAGCATCTATCAGAGCCTGCTTGTTTCTGAAGAAATAAGCTGCAATGCATTAATTTCTACTAAGATAATACTGTACATTCACTTTCCAAGCTGGTTTCTGTCAAAATGACCATAAGCACAAATGCTAATGTCCTTTAAATGTATTCTTTTCACATGCTTTCTTGTAGAAATGTGATGGAGTGTTTTTTCGATGGTCAGATCCATAAATCCTTGCCAGGCCTACAGTTTAAAAACATCAAAACCCATTGCATCACATCCTATTTTCACTTCCCCTTTTTGGTCCCTGAGGATCATTACTTTAAAGAACACAACTGGGATCTGGTTTCTATAGAAACAGAATCATTCATTTCTTAGCTTATCCCCAAAAAATAACTTTCAATTATCACCAGAAAATGAACACTGTGCACTTCTATATGTGCACAGTCCTGTGCAAACAGAAGCAAGTAAATTAGGCCAAATGGTTAAACAAACTAGGCAGTGAGTTGTGCATGCTCATGCTGTTTCTGCACGCACATGTCCCAGCTGTGTGTTTCAAACGGCATACAAATCACAAGCCTTACAATTTATTTACTCTGTGTTAGAGGCTCAACGTCAGCAGATTTGACACATTTCTACATGAAATAAAAATGTCAACCTGTAATTCTCTACTATCTTCGTCCCCCCAAAAGTAACAAAAACACATGAAAAAAACAAAACCATAATCAGTTAGATGCTGTTCTTGAACCCTTTGTAGCACATGCAAAAATTATCACTGAAAAGGTAAAGCTTTTAAATTCAGCAGTCAAAATAATTGTAACTATAGCAATCTGACAAGACCATGGATTGACTCAATTGGTCCAAAGATGAGTCAATTAAAAGGGAAAGGCCTACACTGCCATTTTGAAACAGTGGTATTTACATTCGAAACCAACAGTGGATTCTACAATGATTGTATTCAAGCTTAGTCAATATGACCCAATATGACCTAAGATTTCAAAAATGATGAGTGTACAGCTTTGATATGTAAAGACTGATTTAACGTTTATCTTACATTTATGTTTTTGTAACATCTGCACAAATACATTTTTTTAAGGGTTTTACTGGGTTGTATGAATAGCCTTTCTACAACTCTAAAGCCTTCAGTGAAACAAATGAAACATCCATCTATTCCAACTATTATAGTTTTTGCAATGCAGCACATTATTTAGACTATACTGTGAAAATAAAAAAGGCCATAAACTAGGACGATAATCATAACTTCCAGAGCAAGGACAGGAAATTATATATTATTTCTGACAATAAAAAACATTTGTAACATATATATTATTTATGTATTATATTTGTCACATTTTGTTGTATCAGTAAATGTCACAGGCTCTAATGCAAGCATTCATAACAATAAAACTCAATGCAAAAGTAATGATCTAAACTGTCATTTTCAAGACTTCATTGTAGGATGTAAATCAGAATTTTTAGTCTAGTGTAAGATGATGTAGGATTCATTTATGTTTGATAACTAAAATAACACAATGTAAGTAAAATATGTAGTACACATATCATCACAGAAGGTAATGGAATTTAAGGTAATTTTTAAAATAAAATGCTGAACACGTACTCTCAGGTATGATGTCAGCCTTTAACAGATAAGTAAAAAGAATCTGAATATATGTAGAATTAGCCTATACACTAACATTTATTAATGCTCAGAGCTTGTGTGAATGTGTATGAACACAAAAGATGTGATTTATGGTGGACTCTAACTGACTCCATAAAGAGCCTGTATTAACTGTGACTCAGTGTAGCAAATCCTTTTAGCGATAATAGACTCTGAGATAAGCTCAGAAATAAACAAAACTACCAATCATTAGAATGTGTGCTGGCTTATATATATCTATATAATTGCAGGAGCGTCGCTTGGTTCCAGATCGGAAGAGTTTTTTTTTTTTTTTTTTTTTTTTTTTTTTTTTTTTTTTTTTT
>NC_056510.1:27879587-27883655 GCF_014905685.2 Nematolebias whitei
TCAATGGTGTAATTTTAAATTGTATAAATATTGTTTATTTACCTGATGAAAGTAGAGCAAGCCTAAATGTACGGAAACAAAGCTATGCATGTTTGTTGCTGAACAAATTATATATGAAAAGAAAAGTGGCCATTTACAGTAAGTGGGTATGTTACTGTGGGTCTTCTTTGTGCTTCTTTATTTTCTACAACCTTAAATGATAAGTACTTTTAATATTCTCTTTATTTGTTATTTCCTACTCATTTGATTGGCCCAAAATACATTTTTATTGTATTGCATGTAGAATAGGCTGGTTTGTGTACACAGCTCTGAGATTACTATTATTGTGAATTGGTATTGCATAGACGAACAGAGGGCAGCACGGTGGTGCAACTAGTAGAGCTGCTGCCTCTCAGCGAGCAGGTCCTTGGTTCAAATCCCGGTCCGGGAGCCTTTCTGAGTGGAGTTTGCATGTTCTCTCCGTGCATGCGTGGGTTTTCTCCGGGTACTTTGGTTTCCTCCCATAGACCAAAAACATGCATGTTAGGCTGATTGGTAACTCTAAATTGTCCCTAGGTGTGAGTGAGAGAGTGAATGGTTGTTTGTCTCGTTTGTCTCTATGTGTCCCTGTGATGGACTTGCGACCTGTCCAGGGTGTACCCCACCCGTCGCACAGTGATTGCTGGACATGGGCACCGGCGAACCCCGTGACGCAAAAATGGAATAGGCGGGTAAAAGATAATGGCTGGATGAATAGACTAACAGAACTGAATTTAAATTCCTGTGACATATCCCTTCTGTTGCTAATGCAACATCCTTTGCTTCTGTGCTAAGGCTAATATTTGCTGCTGTTAGAACTGAGATTAAAAATGGAAACATCCTAATTCTAAAAGTCACTGAAAAAATACATACTAGAATCACATTTGAGACAAAATCTGACCAGTTTAAACTATGAATATATTCACAATACCTTTAAAAGTGAGCAATAACAAATAAATAAGTACTTTTGCTCATGTAGTTTCCTTTAATTTGTATTAAAGCAAACAATATTGAATGGCTATGATCATTTTATGTGTATTCTGAGTTTTAAGTTGGAAAATATAAGTGGAACAAATTCAGATAGACAAAAACTCAGGAATTTAACGAAACATCAACAATCTCGTTCAAAAAATAAATATGGCTTCCATGAACATGGACATCAGTGACAGTTGGCAGAATTAACGTTTACTTTTCACTTCTGTAAGGACTGACCAAAATCTTGCCCGAAACTTAAGAATATTTTCTACTTCACACATACTACTGTATTACACTACAAAAAAACTGAAGCGATACTTGTGCAGTTTAAAAAATTTTTTTAGGTTTTCTATTCTTTTTGTTTCTGTCGTCTTTACTTAAAATGATTGCCTTTACATTGTTAACATGTTAGAAAAACAACAACAAACAAACAAAAACTGCTATTAGAGAACTTGCTGCTACAGTGTTTGATTGCATACAGTACTGAGAAATATACTGTTATTGACTTGAATTTGTAGTAAAATTTAACTGGGCCACTGAGCACTGTTGCTGAAGAACTGTGCTATCGTACCTTCTTGGCTGTTGGGACTTCGGAGGCAGCTGAGGAGTACTGGGGGGACATGCGGGCCGCAGTCTTGGCTGTTTCTAAGTAAAAGCTCAGATGTGGGAGAAGTTTAGTGAGACGTTGAATAGAGATTCTCGATCAGCTCTGAGGAGACTCTGGCAAACCATCAAGGGGCTGAGGAGGGCAAAGCAGTGCTTTACAAACATTATATGCAGTGAAGGTAGGGTACAGTTGGTCTCAAACAGTGATGTCGCCGGGAGGTGGAAGGAGTACTTCTCAGACTTTCTCAATCCCACTGGCATGTCTTCCATGGAAGAAGCTGAGTTGGAGGATTTCAGGGTTGGTCTGTCCATAACTGTGGCTGAGATTGCTAAGGTAGTTAAAAAGCTCTATGGTAGCAGGGCTCCGGGGGTGGATGAGATTTGTCCTGAGTTCCTTAAGGATCTGGATGTTGTGGGGCTGTCTTGGCTGACACACCTCTGCAACATTGCGTGAACAACGATGGCAGTGCCACTGGATTGGCAGACTGGGGTGGTTGTTCCCCTCTTCAAAAAGGAAGACCGGAGGGTGCGCTCCAATTATAGGGATATCACTCTCCTTAGCCTCCTTGGTAAGGTTTATTCAGGGGTATTGGAGAAGCGAGTCCGATCATTGGTTGAACCTCAGATCCAGGAGCAACAACGTGGGATTTGTCCTGACCATGGAACACTGGAACAGTTCTTTACCCTCACTAGGTTTCTCCAGGGGTCATGGGAGTCTGCCCATCCAGTCTACATGTGCTTTGTGGACTTAGAGAAGGCTTTGGACCGTGTTTCTTGGGGTACACTGTGGGTGGTGCTCTGTGAGTACGGGATTGGGAGCCCAATGCTATGGGCTGTCCGGTCCCTATACAAGTGGTGCGAGAGTTTGGTTTGCACTGCTGGTAGTAAGTCTGACCAATTCTTGATTGGAGTGGAACCCCACCAGGACTGCCCTTTGTCACGGATTCTGTTCATAACTTTCATGAACAGAATTTATTGGTGTAGCCAGGGGCTGGAAGAAGTCCAGTTTGGTGGCCTCAGGGTTCCATCTCTACTATTTACAGATGACGTGGTCCTGCGGGCATCATCGTGCCATTATATTCAGCTCTCACTGGAGCAGTTCACAGCTGAGTATGAAGCAGCTAGGATGAAAATCAGCACCTCCAAATCTGAGGCCATGGTCCTCAATTGGAAATGGGTGGATTGCTCACTTTGGGTCGAGGGTGAGGTTCTGCCTCAAGTGGAGAAGTTCAAATATCTCTGGGTTTTGTTCACAAGTAGAGAAGAATTGAGTGTGAGATTGACAGATGGATTGGTGCAGCATCTGCAGTATTGCAGACTCTGTGCCAGTTTGTTGCGGTGAAGCAGGAGCTGAGCTGTAAGGCAAAGTTCTTTGTTTATTGGTCAGTCTATGCTCCTACCCTCACCTATGGTCACGAGCTCTGGGTAGTAACTGAATGAATGAGATCACCGATACATACAGTGAAATGAGTTTCCTCTGCAGGTTGCTGGACTCTCCTTCAGAGATAGGGTGAAAGGTTCAGTTATCTGGAAGAGACTCGAAGTAGAACCTATCATTGAAACAGACAGAGCTGTGGTGCAAACGTTGATGTGAAAAACAATATTCAGATTATAGCAAATATTTTTGTAGCAGCATTGCAACTCTGAATTGCTCAGGAATAAATGATCAACTCTGCTCTTTTTACATAGTGAACATTCTCTGTAGCAAACAGTTTATTGTGTGTTGGTAGATGAGTGGAAAGTTTGAACAAACCCTGCTCCTGTGTAATTTCACAACAGTTTATGCATCAAATTATCCAATCAGTGAGTAGATTTCTTGCTTTTCTCTCTCTTCACTTGCTTGATTGCCTGTACACACCCCCAACACGAAGGTTTTATATTTCCCTTTCTGGGTTCTCTTTAAGGATTATCAATCAGTCTGGATATTTTGTTACTTGTTCAACCCCCAACAAAAAAAAATATGAAATCGCCATTCTTGGAGGATGTACTTTCAATTATAAATTTTGTAAAAACAGAAAGAAAATCACAGATATACCATATAATTGTTTTTTATTTTATTCAAAATTTCAACCTTTGGGCATTAAGATACAAAAATGTATACATGTAAACCTTGTGAGGTGGATAAGTTGAAAAATAAACATATTACCAATTTCCATTTTGCTGTGTGGCTACCAACATGTGTAAAAAAAAAGTCCCTATCAAAAATTGGGTTGCCACATCAAAATCCAAGATAGTTGCCACCATATATGAATATATCTAAACCTTGTGAGCTGGATATCTTCAAAAATAAGCAACATGATGATTTTTATTTTGGTGTGTGGTAGCATTTAGGCACATCAAAGATTGGATTCCAAGATGTCAACGGCTATATAATCAATCAATCAATCAATCAATCAATCAATCAATCAATCAATCAATCAATCAATCAATCAATCAATCAATCAATCAATCAATCAATCAATCAATCAA
>NC_056510.1:27886165-27891247 GCF_014905685.2 Nematolebias whitei
GTTCATGGCTAAACCCAAAGGTACCTTTCAAATCCCTAAGTGCTTTTTCAAATACAAACCCAAGACAAACTTGGTTGTGGAGGAAAAATGTGCATCTTTGAATCAAACAGCAATTAAAATCATGTGTGTGTGTGTGTGTGTGTGTGTGTGTGTGTGTGTGTGTGTGTGTGTGTGTGTGTGTGTGAATGCCTGCAAGTTTGCTTGTTTATATCCCTGCGCGCTCACCAGCGCCTTCCATGTTGTGAAGTCAAGTAGAGGAAAATTCAAACTACCTGCAGAGCACTGGGAATCTAACAGTAACAGAAAAGTTACAACCAAAAGGGAATAATGTTGTTCTGTTGGAAAATAATGTTAGTTCCTCCCTGAATAAGTCAAGATCCTCCTGTCTGTCTTGGCACGACGGAGCTCGACTAAGAAAAAAGGCACCGACACCCATTGCTTGATGCGATGCCCACATATAACTATTCCCTAATTGTATTTTAACAGCATAAGATGTAAAACCAAATGCAAATAATAATTAGTAAAAATATATTGTTTTATTTTTACTTCTGAAAATGTAATAAAAAGAAGATCAGGCCTCAACCCCTCTGAGACCTCCTGGTGGTTTGATCCACTCAAGCACTCATTTAGGCCTCTGTACAGCTTCCAGTTAGTGTTTTCTTTTTGTGTTGAAAGCAATAAATATCATCATTTATCTATGAGTTACAGACTTGAGTTGTGTGTCTTATGAATTTTTAGATATTTATGCAACAAAAATTAAATTGCAATGACTAAAATGTAAGAAATATCCATTCATCCATTATCTTTACGTGCTTCTTCCTATTCTTTGGGGTCACTGGTGCCCATATTCAGCAGTCACTGTGTGAGAGGCAGGGGATTCCCTGGACAGGTCTCCAGTCCATCACAGGGACACATAGAGACAAACAAGACAAACAACCATTCACTCTCACACTCACACCTAGGGAAAATTTAGAGTCACCAGTCAGCCTAACATGCATGTTTTTGGTTTTTGAAAGGAAACTGGAGTACTCGGAGAAAACCAACATGTGCACGAAGAGAACATGCAAACTCCACCCAGAAAGATCCTAGGATGGGATTTGAACCGGCAACCTTCTCGCTGTGAGCGCACAGCTCTACCAGTTGAGCCACCATGCAGAACTAATGTGTTCTTTATTTAGCTGGAGATAATTAAAACTAAAGACTGAAGTGGAGTCAAGTTTGGCACTACTTTGTAAAACAAACAAACAAAATAAATGTTGTCTTTTTTATTTTTATGTATTTATCTGGAGTGAGTAAAGTTGAAACCACAGTATATTTTCTGATCCAGTTGATCCTTGTGTATGATTACTGCATCAGTTTGCATCAGAACACACATTCTCACAACCTGCCAACTCTCCAGTTAATTTTCAAGATGTCGTTTTTAACAAAAAGCCAAACACATACTTGTACTGTGCTTTCAATCCCCTAACTTTGCTTTTTGTATTTTTTTTACAGATGGTAATATATTTCTGAAATATTTTATAAAGATCATATACTACACAGTTAGGCTGTAAGCTTGCTTTTAATCTTTCTGCATATTTTTGGATATTATCTGGCTGCCAGTTTGTAATTTGTTTTTATACATTTGGGAAATAAAGAGCATAAAGAAGATGCCATCACAATAAACTGAGCTAAAATATAATAGGAAGTGTCTCTGTTTGTTTGGGGGGACTTAATGCAAAAAAATAAAAATGTAAGAAATAAAATATTTTCTGTATTGAGACATCTAAACCTAAATGATTAGCGTTAACTCAGAATGCATTGCTTACTCTGCTTCAGTGCTTGTGAATGAATGTATTTGGCAGCCAGATCAGCTGAAATGGCAGTAAAAGTATAGAAAAACACTTTTTAGTGATCCAAAATCTACAAGATAAAGACTATGTTCAGTACTACTAAAATTAAAATGTTAATAAATAAAAACAGCTTTATAAAAATTGTTATTCTGTTAAAAAAGTCCAATGATAATTTCATTATAAAAATTACAAAAGTAAAGTGGATAAAGGCCTGCATTTTTTATTAACAAATATTAAAAAAGTCCCTTTCAAGAAAGTAAACAAGTATAATTATTGAGCAAGAAATGAGGTACAGTATTCCCTGATTTATTGAGGGGGATCCGTACTCTAAAACCTGGCGATAAGTGAAAAAACCGCCAAGTAATAGCCTAATAGAATTACATAGTAGTTTATTTTAGCATTCTTCCAAAATTCTAAACAATTTTTCTAAACTCTAAAAGCTCTAAAAGAGCACTGAATGTCATGATTTCAGTTCTCTACCTCTGCTGCTCTGCACCATCTGCAAGCGCTTTCAGCCACGCCCACTTTGCCACTCTGCACAGAGATCAGTGATCAGCTGCAAGAGGAAGCTTGTCCTGCAGTGTGGGCTGCACAGAGGTGCAAGAGGAAGCTTTTTCTGCAGCACAATGGTGCAGCAGGTGCTAAATCATTTAAATAATTTATTTTTAATAAAAAATCCGTGTCGATCTTGCAGCTCATCCATCAATCAGTCAATTGTGTGTCATGTCCAATCTTACTTCTAAAAACCGCGATAGAGCGAGTCCGCAAAAAACGAACCACGAAGTAGTGAGGGACTACTGTAATGAGCAATTGCATGAGGTAATATTTGCCAGTCAAAGCATATATGATGCAGAGAAAATAATAATAATAAAAATTAAAAAAAAACTGACATATTGTCTTTGGTAGATTGAATCAATAAAGAGAGAACAAAGAAAAAGAAAGATGTGTGGAACTGCAAAGTGAAATCAGTGGCAGCAGTCTAAAGCTGATGAGTGGCAAAGAAAGTGATGAGGAGGGATACCAATAAAAAGTGAAAGTGACAGATTACTTGTGAAACACGGAGCGATCTGGTTGGCCCGTTGGGCTGAACACAATGAAAGACAAAGTCAGAGAAGTCCTTATGAGCATGACTTCACTTGCATGCACGCAAAAAGGTGAGTAATTTTCTCATTTTCCAGTTCAGGACAAAATGTTATAACAGCCCACTCTGGCAGAATCAGGAATGAAGTCCACTTTAGCAACTTATTAAACTCCACTCAAACCACATCTGTTCCCAGTCAGCCGCTCTCTTAAAGGTCACACAGGAAACTGCCAACACACAAAAGGTCATGGTGTCTCTAACGGGAGAGTGCATGCCATTAGAAAAACCACTGGTTAGAAATAGAAATTTAAAAAAGGCTAGAAAGGAAATTATAGTTGCAACTTAGTGAAATGAAGTTGTATGCCATCTATGATGTCAGCCAGCTTTACCTTGATTTGAACAGTGGTTAGACATGGCCAGCTTCATGTTCTAAAACAAATCAAAGCCAGATCTAAAGTGTGAAGTGTCCCTGGAAAAAGTCAAAAGAGCAGATGAGCCTAATCGCCTCTAATGGGGGAACGTATTCATGTTGTAAACTGTATGAAATATCAGAGGAAAGATGGCCTGATCAAATCTCAATAAGAGATCCAAGTCTAAATCAATTCACTTTGATTGAGCAATTTTCTAGCATCAGTCAAAAAAATGGTAAATGGACTGTACTTATCTATATCTAGCACCTTTCTATCTTATCAAGACACTTAAAGCTCTACAATCTGTGTCCTCATTTACCCATTCATACAGCACTCTACTAGATCTATACAAAGACTAATCCGAGCTTTATCACATTCGTACACTGATGGGACACACATCAGAGGCAACAACGGCTTCAGTGTCTTGCCCAGGGACACTTCAGCATGTGACTGCTGGTGGAATTGAACCCTCAACTGTCATTGGAGGATGACTGCTCTAACCACTTAGCCACAGCTGCCCCAAAAGCAAAACTAAATTGCATAATATTACAGACAGATGACTGAAAAATTGAAGTAATTGAAAAACTGTTGTAGAAGCAGGGTACTGGCCAGTAGATGGCTGGATCATCCATCCATCATCCTTACCCGCTTCTTCATTTTTGAGTCATGGGGGTCACTGGTGCCCCTATCCAGCAGTCAACGTGCGAGAGGCGAAGGCCACCCTGGACAGGTCGCAAGTCCATCACAGGAACAAACAACCATTCACTCTCTCACTCACACCTAGGGACAATTTAGAGTTACCAATCAGTCTAACATTTATTTATTAACCTTTATTTAACCAGGAAAATCCCACTGAGATCACAGATCTCTTTTGCAAAGGATGCCTGGGCCTGAAGGCCGCCTAACGCACATGTTTTTGGAAAAAAACAAAACATGGATGTAAAAAAAAAACATGCATGTTTTTGGTCTGTGGGAGGAAACTGGAGTACTCGTGGAAAACCCACGCAGCAAGGAGAGAACAAGCAAATTCCACACCGAAAAGCCTCAGGCCAGGATTTGATCTAGTGACCTTATTGCTGAGAGGCGGCAGCTCTACTAACTGCACCACTGTATCAATCCCATCCACTGTCTTTAACCACTGCACGGCCTTCTGCCAACAATTCTGTCTGGTTCAGCTGGTTAGTTTGTACTTTCAAAGGAGAAGTTTTCTTCAACCAAAGGACCTGGTGCTGTCCCAGGATTACTGTTTCCCAAATGTTACGGCTACCCTGAGATTCTGAGTGTCCCATGAGCTCTTCATTCACAGTCAGTGATTATGGTGGTTAAAATGACCCTGTATAGTCTAACTCATTCAAAAAACCCTCAAAATTATCAATTGCCTCTAACTACTTTTATATAAGCAGACTTCACCACGGGCAGCACGGGGGCGCAACTTGTAGAGCTGCTGCCTCTCAGCGAGAAGGTCCTTGGTTCAAACCCTGGTCCAGGGGCCTTTCTGGGTGGAGTTTGCATGTTCTCTCCGTGCATGCGTGGGTTTTCTCCGGGTACTCCGGTTTCCTCCCACAGACCAAAAACATGCAAGTTAGGCTGATTGGTAACTCTAAATTACGTGTGAGTGAGAGAATGAATGGTTGTTTGTCTCGTTTGTCTCTATGTGTCCCTGTGATGGACTTGCGACCCGTCCAGGGTGTACCCCGCCCCTCGCACAGTGATTGCTGGACATGGGCACCGGCGACCCCCGTGACCCAAAATGGAATAA
>NC_056510.1:27891647-27907112 GCF_014905685.2 Nematolebias whitei
ATATATATTATCAAGCTAGCTACAGTTATTGTGGTACGGTGTGTTTTACTCTTGTTAAAGTGATCAACATTAATATCAATCATAATAAATTGGATGGAATGACAAGAACAAAACAAATGCTTCATTGGTTGTCACAACTATAACATATATTTCTAACAAACAAAATACAATGAATAAGACATTTTTTCTGTGTAAACTGAGGATTTCATTAGTTAACAGTATCACAATAATGTCAATTAGGAAACTAAAAAAAATTAACTTAAAGCATACTTTTTAACAAAACAAGTGTAAATCACTGCTTTGGTGTTTAAAAAACAATCCAAAAAGAAAAATAAATCTGTAATGTGCAATGACCTTAACATGCAACATTAAATACACCCACATGCAAACACAAAACACTCAGCCCCAGCTGCAAGCTTATTGCCTAGTAACTCCAGAAAGATTTTTTTTTTCTTTTGTTTCAAGGGTGGTAATTACAACAAAGAGTAGGTATTAAGAAAGTAAGGCTAGTACTTAAAGTGCCTACATCCTCCAGTGTTTAATACTAATAACACATTGCAGGGTTGAGGCAAGTAGTTAATGTAGGAAGAAAAAAAACTGAAAGAAGACAGCAGTTAAGATAGAAGAAATTATGAGAAGTTAAAATAGCTAAAGGAAATTAGGCTCTTCCTCTTCACTCTAGAGTAATATGATTTGTGTGTGTGTTTTTTATGAATTTACCAGCATTTTACTTTTCATCCAAAAAAAGAAAGAAAGAAAGGAAAATAAAACACAACGACAAAACTGTCCTACAAGAAAACCTTCATCAAATATGCTGGCTGTACTTTACCTACTACATCACCTTGGTCTGGAAAAAAACCCATAAAGAGATAATCCTGAAACTATTCTTTAAATCCATTGGCTTCTGTTAATGGACTTGTGTCTACACTGGTCCTGTTAGACCTCAGTGCTGCATTTGATACAGCTGATCATAATATTCTTCTACAGAGGCTTGAATATGATATTGGAATTACAGGAACAGCTTTAAATTGGTTTACATCTGTATTTGTCTGATAGAGTCCAATTTGTAAATGTAAATAATGAATCTTCTTCATACACCAAAGTTAGTCATGGAGTTCCTCGGGGTTCATTTCTTGGAACAATACTCTTTATATATACTTCCATTAGGTAAAGTTATTAAACAGCATGGGATAAATTTTCATCGTTATGACAATGATACACAGTTATATTTGTCCATGAAATCCAATGAATCCAATCAGCTACTTAGACTGCAAACATGTCTTAACGACATAAAAACATGGATAAGCCTAAATTTAAAACTTTTAAATTCAAACAAGACAGAGGTTTTGGTTTTTGGACCTGAGCATCTTAAGAATAAATATTTCAGTTTTTCGCCCTCCTTGGATGGATTAATCTGGCCTCCAGGTCTAATGATAAAAATCTTGATGTTATTTTTGATCAGGACATGTTTTTTTCCCCCCATATTAAAAATGTTACTACCTCCTTCCACCTGAGTAGTATTGCTAAAATCAGAACTGGACTATTACAATGGTTTATTATCTGGGTGTCCAAATACTTCTTTAAAAAGCCTTCAGCTGATCCAAAATGCTGCTGCCATTGTCTCAACTGGAGTTAGTAGGAGAGATCATATATCTCCAGTTTTAACTTTTCTCCATTGGCTCCCTGTCAAGTCCATAACTGAATTCAAAATCTTGCTTCTAACCTACAAAGCTCTCAACAACCTAGCTCCATCTTACAAAGTATATTACAAATCTTATTGTTCCATATTTTCCTAACAGAGTACTTAGCTCTCAGACTGCAGGCTTACTTGTGGTTCCTAGAGTTTCTAAAAGCAGAATGGGAGGAAGATCTTTCAGTTTTCAGGCTCTTTTCTTGTGGAACCAACTTCCAGTTTCTGGCTGTAAGGCTGACTCATTGTCCAGTTTTAAGACTGGACTCAAGACTTTCCTTTTTGCTAAATCTTATAGTTAGGGTTTGCTTGTTATGCTGCTATAGGCTTAGACTACTAGAGGACAAATTGACCTCATTTCTTAAAATTAATTGTTAAAATTGAATAGTTTTCATTTGACACTATTTCTATCTTATCACATCATTCTTGACCTGCCATTGTGCATCTGTTCCTCCTTTCTGTTCCTCTGAAACCCAGCCAGTCAAAGCAGATGGCCGCTTGTCCTGGGCCTTGTTCTGCTAAAGGTTTCTTCTTCATAAGGGAGTTTTTTCTTTCCACTGTCACCTTCATGCTTGCTCAAGATGAGAGTTCTGTGATGGAGTTAATTTCAAACAGTCTGCTCCTCAGATAAATAGTGTAAACTTATTTTTATAGATATGAATGTTTCTGTTCTGTTCCCTGAGATGACTTATTTTGTGAGCTGGCACTATATAAATAAACTGAATTGAATTGAATACAGATCCATGTCAAACTTTAGAGGTTTTTCTTCAGAAGATTCTACCATTCACCCACAGAGCACTTCTATAGTGCATCCATTTTTTTCTTCTCCAAGGTATATTTAGATCCACGTGTGTGGTTGTGCAAAGGAATGGCAACGAAACACCAGCAGAAAAAGGCAGTGGGGGTGGAAGGTGGGGGGAGACGTGGCAACTCGTAAGACAAAGACAGAAACAGTCCATTAACACACTTGTAAATGAAATCCAGCTATTTACCACATGCTGGGCCTCTAGAATTACTGACTGCGCTCAGGATGCAGATTGCGGCTAGCAATTAAAGATGAACCATGTGCACAGACTTAGAACGATGCACACATACACACATGCACGCTTGCACGAATGTAAGCTTGCAAACACTCTCCCTGAGGCAGCAGTGCAGCACAGATATACTGATCTCCATAGCAACAATCACCGCTGTGGGCGATAGTGACATGAAGATTGATTGTCATCTGAAAGCTAAAGCCGAGCAGAAAAAAGGCACTGTGGATAAAAGGTGTTTGCTAAAGTGCAACAGTATTTCTCTGTGTTGGATGAAGTCGTGGCCCCCGCCCAGGGGTCTTCTTTAGTTAATGAAGAAGGGTAACAGCTGGTTCTTCTTGTCAGCACTGAAGATGGAAAGATCTGCTTATGTAACAAGAACAAAGTAAAAGTGAATAATAGTTATTTTAGATAGCTTCATGGGATTCCAGCACTCGGTGTGTTCCCTCGCCTCTTTTGTTTTCTCATCTTTTTCCGTCCGAACTCCTCCTCTCAAGCGATTCGTCTTCTTCATTTTTGCACCAATAAACACTTACAGCCCTCCTTCAACGCCACAGCGAGACAAAGTACGGTTGCTAACTGCATCGTGCATTTACTGGAGCTTAGAAGTTCTCTTCATTTCGCCTCTTTCTCTCTCCACCCTGCCTAGGTTTTTTTTTTTTTTTTTTTTGGCACTTGTTTTTCTTCATTTTTTTCCCCGTTATGTAAGAGAGACAGAAGTGGAGCAAGCTTCAAAGTGAATGGCAAAGCCGCCTTTTCCCCTGCTCACTTTGCTGTTCATGCATGTCATTCCAGTGCCAGCCCCTTCCTCCCCACCTCCCCACACAAATCTCTGCCTGTCCCTGTCATTAGTTTTTTACTTATTCATCCTTTCTCTGATTGTATTTATTTCTTGTTCCACACCCACATATCAATATCTCACATTTCAAGACACATTTTTGGATATGATGTGTATTCCAAGTTGCTCTCTGACCTTGTTGGTGCCATTTTGATCCTAGAGGATGTCACAACAAAAAATAAAAGATTAAAAGAGCTGATTCTGAAAGTAGATATATTGTAGAATAAAAGAAGAATAAAACAGGTTTGATTATGTTTGCATCCTCCTCCTGTCTGTCCTTGTTGTATTAAATATAGAGTGATGTGAGGATGAGTGGGGGCTCCTTTCCTTTGATAACCTGTCAGAGAGCGTGAGCATCAGAGACAGCAAAAGGTAAAAGCTATCATCAACCAAATCGTCTGTTTAAAGACAGCTCTGTGCTTAAAAACAGAAACTCTCATCATCTGCTGGTATACCACAAATACAGCCTGCTCAAGGTTGTGTTGCAAATACTAGCAGACACACAAAGATGCACAAACAAATGAGTGACTGACCGAACACACACACTGACAGTAAGCATCAAGCTGAGCTCCGGCTCAACAGACATGAAGCAGATCTGTTGCCCATGGACCTGACACAGAGAGCCGAAACAAAAACCGACAGTCGTGTCAAGTCACATTGCCTCACATCCTCTAAGGAGTGCTTCCAAAGACTAGAGCGGACAATCACCTGAACATCAGCACACACACAATTCCTGCAAGTCTGCATGAAATAAAAAGTACATTATTTTGCTTTGAAAATAAAACACGCACACAAATATTTCATTAAATCTCCCGAATCAGTGCTCAGAAAATTATAAAATGACTTTGACAGGATTGTTTCTGAGGCTCAGACAAACAAGAATGCACGAGTAGGTTTGAAAATATTTTCCTCCAACCAAACTGGTGGTTTCAATTGCATTTGGTTTATCCATTTTTTTTTTTAAATGAAAGATTTATTTTCATGGTTGAGAAAACCCAACAGCAAAACTGAGGATTAAAAATCTGCCTCACAGCTTTATCTTGAGACTAAACGACTGTAGACAAAATGTTTCTGACGCCAATGGCCACCGCATTGTTCAAGCCGAGCTATTGTCAGAACTGGGGGCTAAGCACCCGTATTAAGAAACTGAAACAAGCAATTTCATGCCATTTAAAAAAATCAATTTAAACAGCAGATCAGTTTGTGGTAAATGCTTGCATGACAATAAATGGTAAATGGACTGTACTTATATAGCACCTTTCTATCTTATTTCAAGATACTCAAAGCTCTTTACAACACAATCTGTGTCCTCATTTACCCATTCATACAGCTCTCTACTAGATCTCTACAAAGCTAATGGAACAAATCATTCTAAAGAGACTAATCAGTGCTTTATCACATTCATACACTGATGGGACATACATCAGAGGCTATGAGGGGTTCAGTGCCTTGCCCAGGGACACTTCAGTATGTGACTGCTGGTGGATTCGAACAACTCTCGCATTGGAGGATGACTGCTCTAACCACTCAGCCACAGCTGCCCCCAATAATAATAACAATAAATCAAAGACATAAGATGGATCTAAGAGGAATCAAAGAAAAGCAAGTTTTTTTAAATTTTTTAACTTTTCCCTGTGGTTGTCATAGTGAGCAAATTAGCACGAAAGGTACCATACCATACCATTTTATTTATAGAGCACTTAAAACAGCGGCAAGGCCAACCAAAGTGCTGTACAGACAGAACAACAAACAACAACACGAAGCAATATACAAAATGAAGTAAATCAAAAATATAGACATAAAAACGATGCAGATAATAAATATGACAACAAACCAGTGTGGAGCGTACAGGTTCACAACACAGATCCTCTGGTGTTGAAAGCTACTGAATAGTAGTGAGATTTTAAACGGGACTTGAAAACCGAGAGGGAGGGGGCCTGTCTGACAAGCAGAGGTAACTCGTTCCAAAGTCTTGGTCCTGCTACAGAAAAGGCCCTGTCACCTCTGCGCTTAAGACGAGATGTGGAAGAAGATGTGGAAACTGTTTTACGCTCGATGCCTTTCTTGACGTAAACTGGATTTGAACCTGCAACCTCAGGAGTACAAGGCTGTGCCACTGACCACCAAGCCACCTCAGTCCTCAAAGTTAGTTTTTATACAAATTATAAACTTACCTGAGTTCAAGAAATTTGGTTCAACTAATTCTAACATTGAGGAATGGTGCACAAGGTTATTCTGAATTTGTGTGTGGCAGTGACGCATGGAAGAAATGTGGGTGAGGCAGTGTAGTGCTGTGGCTCACCTCTGGTGGCGCTGTGTCATATACAATAAATGAAGTACAGTAGTCCCTCGCCACTTCGAGGTTCATTTTTTGCGGACTCGCTCTATCGTGGTTTTTCAAAATAAGACTGGACATGACACACAATTGGCTGACTGATGGATGAGCCGTACGACTGGCATGAGACTTTTATTTAAAATGAATCATTTTAAATTATTTAAAACCTACTGCACCTTGGTGCAGTCCACACTGCAGGAGCAACTTCCTCCTGCAGCTCCTCCTCCCCTCTCCTTCCTCCTCTGTCAATCTCCGTTGTGCGGCGGAGAAGTGGCCATGGCTGAGCATGCAGCAGTGGCTGAGAGCTGAGTTCACGACATTCTGTGCTTATTTAGAGCATTTAGTTTTAGAAACATTATTTAGAATATTGCAAGAGTGTTGGAAGGGTTTAAAACACCTTTACATACATACATATGTATATATATATATATATATATATATATATATATATATATATATATATATAAACTACTATTTACCAGTTGTACTAGTATTCCTACTTCATGATTTTTTATTATCGCGGGGCTTCAGGGTACGGATCCCCGGCGATAAACGAGGGACTACTGTATAGGCAGTTGGTGCATGCCCATTGCTGTCTCCCTATATATTGCCAATATACTTAATAATAATAATAATAATACTTTATTTATGAAGCTCTTTAAAACAACCACAGCTGCCACAAAGTGCTGTACATATAAAATCAAGAACATTTAAACACACGAAAAAAGTTGTAAAACATTTAAGATCAATAAAAAAATAATAAAAACAGTGCAGAGCAAAATTCACTGTGTGCTAAAAGCCAGGGAGTAAAAATGTGTTTTTAAAAGAGTTTTAAAACTGGACAGTGAAAGGGCTCGTCTGATGGGAAGAGGGAGATCGTTCCACAGTCTTGGAGCAGCAACAGAAAAAGCTCTGTCTCCTCTGAGCCTCCGTTTGGACCTCGGCACCTCCAGGAGCAGCTGATCAGCTGATCTGAGGCACCGAGCAGGAGAGTATGGGTGAAGCAGCTCAGAGAGGTAGGATGGAGCAAGACCATTTAAACTTTTAAAAACAAATAAAATAATCTTAAAATGAACTCTAAAATGAACAGGCAGCCAGTGGAGTGAAGCCAGAGTGGGGGTGATGTGCTCCCTCTTTTGAACTCCAGTTAGAAGCCGAGCAGCAGCGTTCTGGACCAACTGGAGGCGTCTGAGGTAGGACTGGCTGACTCCAAGGTAAAGAGCATTGCAGTAATCCAGCCAAGAGGTGACGAAGGCATGGATTACTGTTTCCAGCTGTTGTTTTGTAAGGATGGGCTTTACCTTAGCCAGCTGTCTGAGGTGATAGAAACTGGTCTTGACCATCATTCCAATCTGGGAATCTAATTTAAAATCACTGTCCATTTTAAAATCCAAGTTAGAAACAGTTTTCTTTACATGTGGTGCCAGAGGGCCCAGATCCACAGGGCAAGGTTCACAAGAGCCACTAGGACCAAACACCATCACTTCTGTTTACTTTTCATTGAAATTTAAGAAGTTTAAAGACATCCAGGCTTTGATGTCTTTAAGACACAACAGAAGTGGCCTAATTGAGGGGGCATCTTTCTTTTTTAGTGGCATATAGATCAGACTATCGTCAGCGTAACAATGAAAAAAGATCCCATGCTTTCTAAGGATTGATCCCAATGGAAGCAGGTAAAGGGAGAAAAGCAGGGGACCTACAATAGAGCCATGTGGAACCCCAAAACACAGAGGAGCAGTGGAGGATTCAGACCCAGGTATGTTGACAGACATAGTTCTGTCTGCCAGATAGGACCTAAATCAGCTCATAGCAGTACCATAACCATTTGGTGTTGTAAGTGTGATATTAAAATATTGTCGTCCACGGTATCAAAGGCAGCGATTAGGTCGAGCAGGACAAGAACCACATGTTCACCAGAATCATTAGCTATAAGAATATCATTAAAAACTCTGACTAGAGCTGATTCTGTGCTGTGGCTAGTTTTGAAGCCAGACTGAAAAACCTCCAGGATTTTGTGCTCATCCAGAAAACATTTGACTTGTGAATATACAATTCTTTCTAAATTTTTTAAAATAAAAGGCAGCTTGGATATGGGCCTAAAATTAGCCATGACAGTTTGGTCTAGGCTAGGCTTTTTAAGCAGGGGCTGCACCACAGCATGTTTAAAACTTATTGGGACAACACCTGAGGACAGACTGCTATTGATAACAGCAAGAATCACCTGTCTGATGCTGGAAAACACTTCTTTTAAAAGACGAGGGGGGATAAGGTCACGAGGAGAACCTGATGGTTTAATATGGCCGACCACATCCTCTAAAAGGGTCAGGGTCACTGGTTCGAATCTATGGAACACAGCCAGGCAGGGGACAAAGCAGGATGGGTCAAAAGCAGGGGCTGAAATAAGGGCCCTTGTGGTAATAACCTTATTTATAAAAAAAACTGCAGGAAGTCATTACAAAGTTCAGTAGAGGCTTCCAGGCAGACAGGTTGTGGGGCCTTCAGGACAGAGTCAATAGTTTTAAAAAGGACATGTGGATTATTATGACTGGACACAATAATATCTGACAAGTGTTGTTTTTTGGCCTCTAACAGTGTTCTGGTACTGACTTTGACAGTCCTTTAAAATGTAAAAGGAAACCTCCAGTTTATCCTTTTTCCATCTCTGTTCAGCTCTGCGGCGCTCCTGTCTGGCTGCAATAGTTTTTTCATTAAACCAGGGTTCAGATCTGGCTTTAGGCCGCACCAGTTTAGATGGTCAGTCCAAAATGGTTTGACAGGAGGAGTCAAACCAGGAGCTCAGCTGTTCGGTGTCAGCAGCAGAGCACATGTTTGATTACACATGTCTTACACATGTTGATGTTCTACAGTCTGTCTAATATACTGAATGAACGTGTGTGACATAGTTCTTTCTAATCGGTCATAATTCATACTGAAAATACACAGGGTGAGGCAGAAAGTACCTTGCCGAACCGACAGGGGGCAGTGCTGCCCCATAGGGACAATGAAGCAGGTGCAGTCTTTGTATGTTCTGTTATGCAGAGGTGCAGCAGAGGTGAAGTAAACGGTTCACTCATTTAATTTTGTTTAGACAAAATGGAAAATCATATCGGGGGCTGCACGGTGGCGCAACTGGTAGAGCTGCTGCCTCTCAGCGAGCAGGTCCCTGGTTCAAACCCCGGTCCAGGGGCCTTTCTGGGTGGAGTTTGCATGTTCTCTCTGTGCATGCGTGGGTTTTCTCCGGGTACTCCGGTTTCCTCCCACAGACCAAAAACATGCATGTTAGGCTGATCGGTAACTCTAAATTGTCCCTAGGTGTGAGTGAGAGAGTGAATGGTTGTTTGTCTCGTTTGTCTCTATGTGTCCCTGTGATGGACTTGCGACCCGTCCAGGGTGTACCCCGCCCCTCGCACAGTGATTGCTGGACATGGGCACCAGCGACCCCCGTGACCCAAAATGGAATAAGCGGGTAAAGAAAATGGATGGATGGATGATGGAAAATCATATCTCAAAACTAAAGGAATTTTCTATACTGGATTTTCAGTTGAAACAGAAGGTATCAGAGAAAGGAGAAATAAAAAAACAGCTAAATTGAAATATAATCTTCTATTTTGGGTTCATATATGTGAGCATCCGATTCCAGATGAGTCAGGGCCTCATAAACCTCACTGCACGTCACTGGTGTGTGATCATGTAAAACAGGAAGAAGATCAATCGCATTCATAAAGCTAGAAGAAAATCCAGTCAGAAAATAAAAAAAAAAACAGTTAACACACATTTTAATTTTACCAATATCTCTGCCACACCAAAACGCATAAGTAGCTCTATCAGCTCACCATCACTTTTAAAATAATTAGACTGCAGGTGCTGCCCTGTTTAAGAAGTGAAAGTTTGAACCTTATTTTGTTTAAAAGAAAACACCTCCTTTCAATAAATGATGACATCTGGAGCATATTTTACCACATGTTACTGCAGCAATATACCGAGGATGAAAGTAAACCTTCATGATACTGAAAATTCCAAGCTGAACTTGAAGTTACCTCAGTTGGCCGCTATGTAAATCTGGTATTAAATAATCATTAATGCATACATTTGCAGTGACAAATGTGATAAAGTTAGCAAAAGTTAGTCTTTTTGATTATTCTTCCCGCAAGTTTGAAGGAAGAAACAACAAGTTATGGAAGAAAAACTGATGCTGATTAAATAAATCAATGCCAGTTTGACTAATTGATGTTAAGATGCAGTTCAATGTCAACTTGCTGACCCCGAAAGAATCAACTAGAGTAAAACCAGAGTTACTATTTTTTTTTAATTTTATCTTTGTCCTGCTGGTAATTGTGAGTAATCTTAAGGCAGCACTAAGCAAACCACTGCATGTGATACACAGCTGGGTATTGTCAACATTATGTAAATCTACTTCTGTCTCCACTTTAGAGTATTTCCCCTCTTTGCCTTTCGTCCCTTCCTTTTCCCTGTTAGGCATGTGTAGTGGCTGTTAGTTCATTTATCATTCTGCAGTCTCCAGCCCTCAGCCACAGACTCAGTGATTAATGACAAGCGTTCACCCACTTAAACATTTTTGCTTTGTTGTGCTGACACACTACTTACTATGTTGGTCACCACTGGTTACTTAGTGCTGGGTTACAGCGGGACAGCAGTAGTACAATAACACATCAGCAGGGTGACCTTTAAGGGCTTTCTGAGTGAGGTTTTTATCCTTTTATTGATCTATAAAGGAGTCATTCATCACAAAATAATCAGCATAACTACATTTAAAGTCAACAGAGCAAACCTGTGGTCTGTCTCTTTGAAAAGAGACTTATATTAAAGTATGCACATTTATTTAAACGGTCTCTCTTGTAAATGAGTCTTCGAGGCTCAATGGGATTTACCTGTCTAAATAAATGTTGAATGAATATGTGTGTAGAGGCTGATTGGTAACTCTAAATTGTCCCTAGGTGTGAGTGAGAGAGTGAATGTTTGTTTGTCTCATTTCTATGTGTCCCTGTGATGGTTAATGGACTGGGGACCTGTCCAGGGTGTCCCCCGTCTCTCACACAGCGATGGCTGGACACAAGCACCAGTGACCCCCGCTAACCCGAAAAGGAAGAAGCGTGTAAAGATAATTGATGGATTTCCTGTGGCATCCTCTGGCGCTATAGCACCCTCATTTCCCCCACTTCCAGTTTAGGTCTATATTCTTCTTGTTGCTATAATGTTAAACACCCTCTTACAGGCAAACAGATGTCTATTAAAGTTCAAAGTAAGTAATTTTTAATTATTTTCCAGAGACAAATTTTGTGAGACAAACATATAAAACGAATCAGTTGAGTAATGCATCAAATATCCTGCACTGATCAACAAATAAGTATTTCTAGTCACAAGAACTAACAAATAGCAGCATGTTTAGCTGAATTGCAAAAGCTTGTTTCTTCTTTAAAATATAGTAATTAATATAGAAAAATATAGTAGTTTTCCTCACAGAGCCTAACTTCAGATATTCATGAAGCTGCTACAGTTTTCCTCATCTATACAGGAAAATTAAATTTAATCAAATAAGCAAACAATCAAATGAGAGCAAACTAAAGATTTTATTATTATTACTAATATTAACCTCTATTTAACGAGGCAAATTACAGTTAGATCACAGATCTCTTTTGTAATGGAGGCCTTGGCCTGAAGGGAGCCTAACATGCAAAGATGAAGAACACAGCGAAGAATCCCTTTAAACAATTGTAGCTTCATTTTATCTGACATTTGTTTTCTGTCCTTCTTAATGAATAACCTTTTTAGCTCACAGCTGAAGCTTAATGGCGACAAAATCAAGATGATACAAATCAGATATAATCAAAAAGGTCAAACAACTCCGTAGTTTTCATGGTTACTAGCACAGGCCAAAAGTGTAAATGTGTAAAATATTCATGGGAGAAAAGATTTCATGAAAACGTTTTATATAAATCTGTTTTTATTCACATGGACACAACTGGGATGTAGAAGTGAAGTGCAAACACACCAGACAAAGTTTGTTTTGCAACGTATCCATGTGAATATGCAGAGGGTTCTGGATGACTTTATTGTGTAAAAGCTCTCACTTTACAGCTTAAAAATAAAGTTTGAATCAAAATGTTTTTGTTGCACACTATTGTCTTTTGATTTTTTAGACAAAACTAAACTTTATGATCTAGTGTTTTAATGTTTTATTAAGATATAAATGATATTGGTAACCATTTGTTCATATGAAAATGTAACTAGTTTTTATGATCTTCTGTTTTCTTGGTTTTCACATAATTGGTTTCTGGCATTATTTCCTGCGCTGCATTAACAGTTTTTACATTGTTGATGATTAATGCTTAATACTGTAATATGCATAACATCCATAATATCAATAAAATTACAAACATCTTATCTAAAAATGATGTAGAAAAACTGGTTCATGCATTTGTCACATCTAGACTGGACTATTGCAATGGTTTATTATCTGGGTGTCCAAAAACTTCTTTAAAAAGTCTTCAGTTGATCCAAAACGCTGCTGCCAGAGTCTTACATCGTTTTCACACCTAGTCTGGTAGAATCGGTTCGATTTGGAACATTTGTTTACATTTCAGCTGGTGCAGTTTCAATCACACTGCATTGAATCAGTCAAAGCAGCCTGTCCCCCCCCCCCCCCCCCACTCGCCTGTGGTGACGCTGCACCAAGAACTACTGAAGGAAACAACACAATAACCTCTGAAGAAGACACTTCTTCTTCTTCTTCTTCTGGAAATAAAAACAAAAATGTAGTGGCTTCAAATTTTTGTGGTTTTAGGATTTTAGTTTTGTCATTTTTCAACAATGGACTCAGCATGAGCTGAAGATGAGGCAGAAGACCATGGAGAATGTTGTTTTTCACACAGGGTGGCTGACGGCTCCATATGAGGTAAGAGAAACGCGCGTTTGTTTGCCCTGTGCTGTACTCCACTTCCTGCTTTTGGAGTGGTCTTCGGTCCGTTTGCATTCACAATTGTTAGTATTTTTATCTAGACTGACCCTGGGTTTTTGATCTGCTCAAAGATGGGATTATAATGAAATTATGACTCGGCATTCAAACCACGCTAGAGCTCACTTTAACCAAACCGAGGCCTAGGTATTTAGGCGGACCAGAGTTCGTGTTTTTAATGCGCATCAGAGTTCGATTGCGCATTCACACCTCCCCAAATGAACCAGACTTTCTAGGCAAACAGACTAGAGTTCAATTACAGCGGACTAAACAGGGTTAGTGTGAATGCACCCTTAACTGGAGTTAGTAGGAGAGATCATATCTCTCCAGTTTTAGCTTCTCTCCATTGGCTCCCTGTCAAATCCAGAATTGAATTCAAAATCTTACTTCTAACCTACAAAGCTCTCAACAACCTAGCTCCATCTTATATTAGTGATCTTATTGTTCCATATTTTCCTAACAGAGCACTTTGTTCTCAGACTGCAGGCTTACTTGTGGTTCCTAGAGTTTCCTAAAGCAGAATGAGAGGAAGATATTTCAGTTATCAGTCTCCTCTCTTGTGGAATCAACTTCCAGTTTCTGTCCATGAGGCTGACACATTGTCCAGTTTTAATACTGGGATTAAGACTTTCCTTTTTGATACATCCTATAGTGAGGGTTGGTTTGTTATGCTGCTAATGCTTAGACTACTAGAGGACAAATTGACCACGTTACTTAAAATGATTTGTTAAAATTGAATAGTTTTAATTTGATACTTTTTCTGTCTTAACATGTGATTCTTGACCTGCCACCAAACCCAGCGGGTTGAAGCAGACGACCGCTTGTCCTGAGCCTGGTTCTTCTAAAGGTTTCTTCCTCATTCAGGAGTTTTTCCCTTTCCACTGTTGCCTTTGTGTTTGCTCAAGAAGAGAATTCTGTGATGGAGTTAAATTCAAAGCCGTCTGCTCCTCAGATAAATAGTGTTAAATTATTATTTTTATATATGAATGTTTCTGTTCAGTGTCCCGAGACGACTTCTGTTGTGACTTGGTGCTGTATAAATAAACTGAATTGAACTGAATAATAATGGGTTATGGTGAGGTCTATATAAAATGCTAAAGCATGTTTTTTAATTTTTAATTTAACCTTTTATTTATACAGATATTCTCGTTGAGTCACGAGGATTAATTTTCAAGAGCGATCTGTTTTGGGAGTAGATGGTGGGGTTAAAAGGTCTTGCTCAAGGGCCCAGAGTGGGTCAAATGAGCATGGAGGCAGTTGTGAGTTTTTCACTTTTTCCACCCACATTTTGATGCTGTCAGTCCGAGGAGTCGAACCGGCAACCTTCTGATCACAGGCCCAACCTTCTCTAACCTCTGCACTACCACTCACCCTGTTATTTATTAAACACCAGGATGCAGAAAAGCATTACTTTTTTAAAGGTATTAAATTCAAACATCAAGTGCGTAACTACAGTGATCCATCTCAGCTGATGGGACAATGAGGAAATGTAAAATGTTAGCGTGTGTGAGTTTGAAATACTAACTGAAAGACAGACAGAAAAGGACAGAGAGTAATTTTTAATGAATTGGCTCAGCTGTGACCTTTAGTAACTCTCTGGAGCAAAGTCAATTTCACTTTCATCCTTCCCTGTGGAAAGGTGGTGTATTTGTTGTCACGGCCAGGTGTCCAAGCTTGAGATTGTCCTCACTATTGTATAGTTCTGTAGGATTCTCAAATCTCCAAGCACACAAGCAGAGGTCAGTGGGTGTTGCAGCGAAGAGAACAGAAAAAGTCAAGGATAAAAGGAAGTAGAATCATACAGGGAAAAGGGAGTGCACAGGCACAGACAGGAGGTCAGGCATCAAAGACACGAGGCTGTCAGGTCCGTGCCAGTAGGTTTATATGTTTCATTTTTACAAGTGAATGACCAAGCCTAAAAGGATTTTTACTATGCAAATGACAGAATAATGTCTAAATATTACAGTCATTGCATTGTTGTTTATTTTGCATGACAGTGTCACTACATCAATGTCATATAAGTAGGTTATAATCAGATTTTATATGCATACATTTGCATGCAAAATGATCAGTCTGAATGTAAGTTAATGGATGGAGTGTTTTATTTTCTAGTAAGACTGTTTTTACTTTCTGTCACTGTCTGAAGAGAGAAAAAGCATAAATATGTCAGGATGCTGTCATGCATTAAAAAAGAAAATAAAATCCCCTAAAATGAAACAAATATAGAAACAAGTTCTGTTGATGAAACATAAAAGTAAACTAAAAAATGACTTTTGTTGTAAGTGCGTTCTACATTTTGTGTCCACCATAACTCCTTTGTGTACCATAAATGTCACGAGTCGGAATACAGTAATACAAATCTTTTCTCAAAACTCCAGCCTCTTCTTGTTGTTAGGTTTTGTTAAATTACATTATATATTTTATAATCAATCTTGATTCCAACAAAATCTGATCATCCTCCTACTGTGTATCAAGATGCACAAGAAGGATACAATAATTACAGTAATTTTATTTAGCTTTTAATTTCTTCCTGTTTCTTGTCTCATATACACACACACATATATATATATATATATATATATATATATTTTTTTT
>NC_056510.1:27927112-27945634 GCF_014905685.2 Nematolebias whitei
TTTTTTTTTTTGAATGTCCAGAGGACCAGATTTAACTTTTTTAGATAGGTTCCTAAAAGCCTTTCTGTGTTCTTCAAGAGAGGCTGCGCTATTTGGAGGTAAAGGTGGTGCTGACAGGACAGTTCCTTCATTTACACAATTGAAGAGGTACATGACGGAAATTAAAGGGACTGCTGTATATCTAAACTTTTAGATGTCTTGATTGTGACTGTACTTATATAGCGCTTTTCGATCTAGGCAAGATACTCAAAGCATTTTACACAACAATCTGTGTCCTCATTCACCCATTCATACAGCACTTTACTATTTCTAGACACAGATAATCTGAATTTGTAGAGACTAATCAGAGCTTTAGATCACATTCATACACCGATGGGACACATATCAGAGGCAACGAGGGGTTCAGTGTCTTGCCCAGGGACACTTCAGCATGTGACAGCTGGTGGAATCGAACCCCCAACTCTCCCATTGGAGGATGACTGCTCTAACCATTCAGCCACAGCTGCCCCCAAAACAACCAACAAAACAAGCAGGTACTCGATTACCCACAAAAAGACAAGCACCAGTAATGACCTGTACAGAGCTGAACAAGTCATTCAAAAGCACCAATTGTCCATCCATCCATCCATCCATCCATCCATCCATCCATCCATCCATCCATCCATCCATCCATCCATCCATCCATCCATCCATCCATCCATCCATCCATTATCTTTACCCGCGTCTTCCTTTTTGTATCGCGGGGGTCACTGGTGCCCATATCCAGCCATCACTGTGCAAAAGGTGGGGGACACCCTGAACAGGTCTCCAGTCCATCACAGGGACAAACGAGACAAACAACCATTCACGCTCTCACTCACACTTAGGGACAATTTAGTTAACAATCAGCCTAACATGTTTTTGCTTTGTGGGATGAAACTAGAGTACCCGGAGAAAACCCATGCATACACAGAGAGAACAAGCAACCTCCACCCAGAAAGGTCAGAGCTGGGATTTGAACAAGTGACCTTCTCACTGAGAGACAACAGCTCTACCAAATGAACCACTATGCTGCCCATTACCAATTGTCATTTAGTAAATTGCATCATAAAAACATAAGCCTCTGATTTTAACCATTTACTGTCTTCCATACCATCATGTTGATCAGTTGATTGGTTAAACAAAAGCCTAGTGGGTACAAATCAAGTAATTTTTATTTATTTATTTATCTGAGGTGGTGGGTTGGGGTGGAGGGTGGTTGTTCTAGTCTTCCAAACAGTATTTTATTATCTTTTTACACTGGTATATATTCAGTTTCATGTTGCATAGTTACTCTGACAGAAATATTATTATATTCCTACCAGATGTGTGGCAGGCTGCACAGAAAGCGTTGCAGCTAGCTTCTACTAGCTGCACTTGCGAGTATCCACACATTTTCATGTAAATACTAGTATAATGTAAAATAGGCAACAGTTCAAATGTTTATAAATAAATGTACATTTTTTAAAAGATTTGAGCTATATTAAGACGGCAGAAAGCAGCTTTGTTTTTAACGACAATTTGTCTTCCTGACACAAAATCTCATTTCAAAAACTCTAAACTATTGCTTAAAGCAGTGGTTCCCAACCATGGTCCCTGAGGAGCACCACCCTGATTGTTTTAAGTGTTCCTCTGCTCTAACACACCTGATATGAATGAAAGGATGATTGACAGGCATCTGCTGAACTTAAGGAAGTAATTAAACCACTGAATCAGGTGTGTTGGAGCAGAGAAACAACTAAAACATGCAGGATGATGTTCCTCAAGGATCAGGGTTGGCACTGGCTTAAAGATCAATGATCTGCATGACTGAGAATCTATTTTTTAAATGAAATTTTACCTCAGGATTCTCAATTTTTTTCTACTTAAGTACAAGTATGCTAGCAGTTTAAAAGCCCTCTCCTGTTTTGGTATCTGTGTTTAGGCAGAGCAGCTTGTGTTATTCCACATCAGTTTAGAAAAGCAAAGTGCACATGTTCTTGTTACTCTCTTGGTTTGGCATCATGAGTCAACAATGACTGGATCTGCAGGACGAACTATTTATGTGACACCACATAGACTTAAACACTTAGACCTATATCTTGTTGATCATGTTTTGGTCTGATAACAGCTTTTTTCATTCTATCACATGTATCAGACGCAGCACCTGCTTGTATAAATAGTGACTGAAAGGCTCAGTGACTTCTATGAGAGGGGCGGTCATGGGCTTTTAGTCTCAACTGTTTGCACTCCTAATAGGTAATCACACAGCACAAATTACACTGGATACTGATACAATTTTAATTACATATCAAACTGCTATACATAATTACACAATGGGTGATCCTATAGCTAATTATGAGCCTGGAAAACAAATGGGGACAATATGTGTCGGGAACAGAAAAAAGGAAGCAGATGTGGTAAAAAGAACAAAGTCAGGAGGCAGCTTAGAAAAGAAGACATTGAGGAAATATGAAAAATGAAAGGGAGACAAAAAATAACAAGAAAATGCACATAAATAGAACATAACTCAGTCACAAGCATATGCTACACTTGCTTCCAGAAATGATCTTATCCCAATTACTGCATTTTAATAGAAAATACATAAATGATCAAGACTCAAACAACATCGAAAGGACTAGAAGTAACTTTTAACTGCTCAGTTTGCTACAAAGCAAAGTCTAACCATCTTATACTAAACAGGATTTAACCATATTTACATCCAAAATTTTTCAGTTAGGTCATCTGGACAGTTTCTTTTTTGTGCTGAAACGTTTTGCCTTCGATCCGGAAGGCTTCATCAGTCAAGGAAACACACAACAAAACTGATTCTTCCTCCAACAGCTTACTCCAAAGTGGAACAAACCAGTTCTGCTTGTGATAAGATGGTCTCTTTGGTACGCCTCTCCTCCATTGCCGGCCCTCTTCCTTGTTGACAGTCTTGTCAAACTGGTTGAAAACAACAAAGTCCATGCTCAATAATCCAGGTATACAATTCAACATTTTTCAGTCAGTTCATCTGAACATCTTATCACAAGCAGAACTGGTTTGTTCCACTTTGGAGTAAGCTGTTGGAGGAAGAATCAGTTTTGTTGTGTGTTTCCTCGACTGATGAAGCCTTCCAGACCGAAGGCGAAACGTTTCAGCACAAAAAAAGAAACTGTCCAGATCATCCGACTGAAAAATGTTGGATTGTATACCTGGATTATTGAGCATGGATTTTGTTGTCTTATAAATATCTACAAAACTGACACAAAGGTGCATAAGCATTATAAAAAAAATGAAGAAAAAAAAAGGAAACTTTATATGTCTTACGTCCATCATCCATGCTTTTTTTAAAATCTCGTCTTGCTCATAAATGGGTTGTAGAGGAAACATGTTGTAGACATCCCTCTCCCAGTGACACTCTCCTGGGAGGTCCCAACATAGTCCCAGGCTAAAAAGGATGCATAATGCCTCCAGAGAGTTCTCGGTCTTTCTTGAGGTCTCCTTCCAGTGGGACATGCTGAAAAAAACTTCCATAAACCACCTCAGCTGACTTATTTTGCTGTGAAGAAACAGCAGCTCTACTATAATCTCCCCTTAGATGAGGAATATCTTCATCTTATCCCTTAGACTGAGCCTGACCACCCTAGAGAGGGAGCCCATGTCAGAAACTTGTATCTGATCTTGTTCTTTCTAACATCATCCATGCTTTTTTACTATAAGTGAGGCTGGAAAGTGGACAAATCAGTAAATTGAGAGTTGCTAAATGATTGAAAATCAATTTAAACACCTCACAAACACTGTTCAGAAACATCCTTTGTGATCCTTCAGACACTCGTGTAGTAATGCTCTTACTTTCTGCACACTAAATCCATATTTTTGAACCTTAGAGATAAGTGAAACAAACTGCAACATAATCACCCTATAGAAACACAATTTATAGGACAATCAGACATGACTAAAAAAAAAAAAAAAAATCAAAGAGACTTTTACCCAGATGAATATATAATCTAAGACTGAGTTGCAGAGGTGTCAAGTTAAGCAGAGATCCCCAGACCTGCTTCTGCTCTGGTACCTCCTCCAGCTCACCTGGAGACACTTCAATTCATAGGCCAGTTAGGTGTAATCTTTTCAGTGGACCCTGAGGTCTTCGCCCAAAGGGAATTGTTTGAAACATTTTCCTTGGAAGGCATCCTCAAGACGATCAAAACACTCCTTTCATTGCAGAGGTTCTCTGTGCTCCTCCAGAAAAGTTAAGCTCCTATTGCCAAAAGCGATTTCAACCACTGGGTGGAGAAAGTTAATTTGAAACGCTTTTATTTACAGTCTCAGTTTTTTATTCCTGATCCATGACAGATGGGGGTTGTAATATAGCTCAATGGTAAATGGAGTGTTTTATCTTTTGGTTCAACTCGCTTTACACCATAACAGATTGGTACAGTCCCCAGATCACTGCAGACACTGTCCAGATCTACATATCAATCTCTTGCTTTGCTCCACCTTCATAAACTTAATTATCTCATAAATACCCCAAAATACTTAAACTTCTGCATTTGCTACAGGGACTCAGAATTGACAATCTACCATCTTCTGGTGGAAGCACTATGAAAATTGCTACATGAATTAGGTTAAATTAAGGGTTATCAGTCAAATATTTAATTTTGATTTTCACTGAATATTTTGATTCCATTTGTTCAGTCTTGTAATGGATTATTGGCTTTAGTTATATTGATCATTTACCCTGACACAGTCTTTAATTTTTGTGGTACAAAACATGACTAAAATGATGGGTTGTAACTGAGCTACATGTAATTGAAAAGGAACCAGAACATAAAGTGGAACGTTGAAGCACATTTTTGTTAGCTTGAATTCACACCTTTATGATCTGATGGACTGCCTTATGATAGACTTGTGACCTGTCCAGGGATTTCCCCCTCCCCACTACACAGCGACTGCTGGATATGGGCACCAGTGACCCCTGCAACCCAGAAAGGAAGAAGCAGGTAAAATATAATGGATGGACCTATGATTTTTCAGACTTTTATGGTTGTTCCTAACATTTCAGCATTATAATTTCAAATACTTATTAAACGCTGTCTTAAGCCCTATTCGCATGGGATTAGTTTTACCTAGGGACCACATGTAATAAATAAATTACTCCCCAACGCCTGCTTTTTATGTGGTACATTTGCACGGGATAATCAAAGCCTGAGATTTAGCTGAAATTTATGAACATATTATGGATATGATGTTAACGTTGATATGTATATTGCGTAACATCTGCTAACATCCGACCGTTATGGGTTGATAGGCTTTTGCTGATCCGGGACACAAAAGGTTATTTATGCACTCCAATGCAGCCTCCATTGCCAAAAGCAAATAAAAATGTGCACAGGAAAAAAAAAAGCCTAATTATGTATCAGATCCCGCCCATTTCTGTCCAAATCACAGAGATGCCTATTTACATTGGATTAGTGTTATCACAGGACCATGGAGTTCAACAAAATATAGTAGGTAATTTGCAGGGGAATTTTTACTTTACAAATTACTGACATGGCCAATTTGCACAGGATTAACAATACAGAATATCTCCGTAATTATTACAAATAGCATGTAGTCCCTAGGTAAAACTAATCCCGTGTGATTAGGGCTTTAAGTGTTATAAATATATATGTTTATAATTTACCTCTATCAATGTTTTCTTTTATGTTTTTTCCTCCTTAGTGTAATACTAATAATACTTTCATTATTTTGATTAACTTAACCAAGAAAATACTTTATAGAAAGTTAAAACACATACGCAAATTAGAAGGTGAGAGAAACACTAGTTATTTCAAAATAGGTTGCTGTGAGCTTTTACTTTAAACATTTATAAAATAACAACAGTATTTTAAAGCTTTATGTGTGATTATAAAGAAGCCATGTAAGTGTTGTACATGTTGGCATGCGTGTATTAATACAGAATGGAACTGTATATAAAAAAGCTTTGTGATCACTCATCCACAATCTCAATTTTGCTTGGTGGTAAAGCTCAGTGGACTTTCCAGCTGGATTATTCCAGATGACCGACTGTAGGCAAATAGCAAATTAATGAATTAAAGAGGCCTGAGATGCTTGACTTACTGGGCCTTTTCTGTTAGTTGTCCCATTTGTGGTGGGGGAGGGCAGGATTTGTATTAGAGAAGGACCAAAATGGTTCCAAATGTACAAAGGAAACTGTATTACATGTACAATTGGCTGTCACATGATAGAGACCAACACACACTTGTTAAGTGACAGTGTGTCTCAAGAAGAAACACAGGGGACTGTGGTCTTCCTGTCTCACAAAAAGATTCTTAAAGTGTTTTAACCAACAAAGACAGTCAAACTAGAAAATAAAAAATACTTCAACACACACACATACAAAGTTGCTCCAAATGATAAACCTGAACATAGAACTATATTCTTTTCTACAGCAACTAATCTCCTGCACTTTACTGCCGTGGTTCTCTAGATAACCGTAATAATAATAATGATGATAATAGCGGTGACTTTCCTCTGCACTCTAGTCACCTTTGAGCCCGTTTAATTTTATTCTTGATGGCACAATATCTTCCTGTATGATTTCCTTATAAAATCTCCTCCATGAATACAGAATTCAGTTCCAGACTTGATCAGTTCTTATATAAAGGAAGCTGTGCAGAGAGTGTGTTGGTGTCATCTAGATAAAGATAATAAAAGCGGTAATATTATTTCTTAAACTACATCACGCATCCCTCACTGTTCAGCACTGCTGTGCTCTCCAAAATCCTTAGAAGTGCTGAAATATATTACCAAGAGTACAAAAGAAGCCTGTATTTTACTTTGCAAAACGCTTAGTCATGTCCTTGCACCACTATCAAAAGAATGTAAAATGATCTAATAATTGACCTCCTTGGCCAAATCATAATTTTTAGGTTCCCTTTTCTGAGCTCAGGTTATCTGATAATAAAACACGTCACCCATCAAGCTGTTTAAAAAGGAGTTCCAGCTGTGCAGCTTCAATAATCTACATCTTTGTGAAATAAGAATAAAAAGGAAATTAAAAGTGCCTGTCTGTCAGTTCCCCTCCTCATTTTGCTGAATATGTTAACTAACCATCAGAAGCTACACTCAACAAATCATTACCTAATAAGGACGACAAGGAGAGCAATTAAAAATGAATTTGCAGAAGAAGGAAACGGGAAGAAAACGGGAAAGATAAAAGAGCAACAAAAAGAAAGGGACAGTGACAAAGACACAAAACGAACAAGACAGAGTGAGAAATGTATTATTGATTGTCAGACATTTACCATCATTCAGCTCTCTCAGCATGTGTGTGTGGGGGTGTATGTGTGTAGCCATGTCTTTTCTCACTGAAACAAAAGTCATGGTTTTCAAATCTGTCTGCAAAAACTGAATGGGAAATTTTAATGTTGAGTGTTAAGGTAAACAACATTACAAATGCAAGAAGAGGAGAACTGTGAGCAGAACAAGAAAGAGAATACAGCAACAACAACAACAACAACAACAACAACAATAATAATAATAATAACAATAATAATAAATCATTTTGTTCTTTTAGTTTATTCAATGCCCACTCTTCTGATAATAAATGATACATTTGCCCATGAGAGCACATAGATTTCTCAGAGCTCAACTGTTTTTGTATTCCTACTTCACACTTGAATTTTGTGGGGTTCATTGTACTTCTGTCCACTCCTCACCTCCCCACACAAACAGCAAAAAACAAAACTCTAGCAGGATCCATTGAAACTGGTGCAAATGTTGGAAATTGCATTATGATGATAAAATTATGGATATGCAAACTTTAATGGGCTGAGATGGTATAGAGGTTGGGTAGTTGACCATGGACCAGAAAGTCATGCTTCGACTCCCCACCAATCCCACATGTCGTGGTGTCTCTGAGCAAGACCCTAATTGCTCCCCGGGCACTTACATAGCTGCCCACTGCTCCACCTGGGTGTATCTCAGGTGTGATGGGTTAAATGCTGAGAACTAATTTTGTCTGTATGGCAACATACAATGATGACAATAGCACTTATTTAAACTTTTTTAGCTGCTCAGTTAAGTAATAACACTAGTAATATTGTGATGAACTTCATACTCTGCCATTTTTGCAGATTTAAACAAGGCTTTTATTAAAACGTGACAATGACATTACCTCAAGATATTTTGATGATCATGTTATGCTTGAGAGATTATACTTGCCGAATAATATGTCATTGTTTTGTCATAGTGTCTTTAATAAAAAAATGTAACTTTATAAAGACAATGGTTGGCAATGGTTTTAGTTGCGGGTCGGGGGAAAAGACATGAGTGAAGGTGGAGAAGTGAATGAGGCTAAGGACGCAGCCATGTGGTGTGCCTTTGCTGACACATATGTAAAGTTGTATGCTTCCCATCCGACAGTCTGTGGTCTGTTGCTGAGGAAGTCCAGTATCCATGTTCACAGTGAACTGCCCAGTTCACTGTGCACTAAGCTTCTGTACCAAACAATGTGGGATGAAGTTGTTGAAGGCGGAGCTGAATCCATAAACAACATTATCACATAAGTCTTGGTATTGTCCAACTGTATCAGGAATGTGAATGGAGCTTTTATAACTGTATTTTTGGTTGAACTCTTTGCTCTGCATGCAAATTGATCATTGTCATTGCCAGCAAGAATTGTGAATTTAATGAGAGTCAAGATAAGTCTTTCCAAACACTTAGTGATAATTAATGTAAAAGCAACAGGTTTGGAATCAATGAAGCAGTCCACTACACAAACACCTTTGCTAGCTGGTCTGCATAGTTCCTGAAAATCCTTCAGACAACTTCAGCTGGGCAAGAGTTGCAGTCGGGCTCAAAAAAATCTGACCCGACCCTGTTCCAGTCCATAGCCATTATTTCCAAACCTCACCCGACCGGACGAATTAACAGTAATTACAGGTCCAAACACTACACCACCCCCAAACCCAAAGACATTTTTTAATTAAGCTTTGACTGCTTATATAGTTATTAATGGTCGGTGGGCGCGCATGGCTTAATAAAAGATCTCACCTGTTCGGGTCATTGGCCAGGCACATCCACTGCGTGCAGCAGCTGAATGTCCATTTGGGTGATGGATCACTTTCTGGCAGTACTGGTAGTACCATCTGAACCTTAACTGAACTTTGTTTTACCTCTTTCAAGGCCGGTCAGCTCGCGGTGAAATGACTGAGTGCTGCTGGTGATTGTGTATGGCAAGCCATATTGCCATATAATTGGATCGTCAGTCATGCAAGTCCTCTGACACAATCAAAAGCCCAACATCGACCTGGCCCGCCCATCCAGCACATTATTATGGCCCAGCCCAAATTCAGGTCAGGACAAGCTGGGCTTCGTCCCAGGTTAGAAATGACAGCTCTAATCTGGGCCAGGTGACTTCTGCACATTGATTTTGTGCAGGGAGGCTCTGACTTGATAGTGTGTCATCTGTATAGGGTTGTCCTTCTCAATCATTGCCAACTGGCTGCGGGTTGCTCTGCTCTTACTGTCAAATTGGGTAAAGAAGTGGTCCAAGGTGTCTGGGAGTGTCTTGTTGCTGGCACTGGTGTTTGTGAATCTGTCTTTGTAGCCAGCGAGAGTCTTTATACCCTGCCATATGCTCCTGGAGTTGTTGAAGAAAAATGTTCCTCTATGTACAGCTTGTACGTGCTTTTATCCTCTTCGATGGTCCTCTGCAAGCTCTGAGCAGTTTCATTGTAGTCTAACTAGTACCTGGATTTGAAAGCAGTGTCTCATGTCTTCGGCTAGAGCTTCAGCTTGTTGTCATGTCAAGGCTTTGGTTGGAGAACATTTTAACCACTTTAGATTCTGTCGCTGTTTCTGTGCAAAAGTTTATGTATGAAAGGACAGCTGATGTGTGTCCTAGGACTGGTAGCTCAGCTAAAACTCCTCAGTCTGTCACCTCAAAACAGCGCTGCAGGCCTGAGGTGGATTCCTCAGTCCACACTTTCACTGTTTGGAGAGATGGTCTTTGTCTGCAGTTGAGAGATTTGTATTCAGGGATCAACACCAGTGAAAGACAATCGGAAAATCTGGCTGCGATGATAAATGCCGGCTAATGGCCTGGTTCAGCTTCTCCATGTCTAGCCTTTCATTAGACTGAGGTGAAACGTAAACAGTCGAAATAACAACAGATGTAACCTCCCTTGGTAAGTAAAACAGTCATTTTTCTTTCCGTGAGATATGGAAGTTCCCTCACAAATTTCACACACATTTTATGCGCCTCAACTGTGTGTGCAGGTTGCACGCATATGGTCACTGATGGGTTACATCTATATGTGGCAAAAATAGAGGAAACAAGGTGTATTATATATTATGCTGAGGTTCAGTGTACTGTAGTTCAGTTTTATTTTTCAGCTTTGAACCATAAATGCATTTGCAAATTCATGTGAAAATATCCTGCTTAAATACTCCTTAAGCTCAGAAAGCCAAACAAAGTCATATTTTGGTGTTTTTAGACAATTGTCAATCATGGCAGGTCAAAGGTTTGCATATATTTACACACAATTTCACACAGCGTTCGTTTTGATATGTCCTGATGCATGTGTGAAACATGGAATTTGCAACATTTTTTGTGCGTATTCACTGTTAAGGCCCAATGAAAGAGAAAAACTAAAACAAAAATTAGTGAAAGAGCATGCTAGTAAGAAGATCTTATAGCTTTCAATCCAGGTCTGAAAAGATGCTTGCCTCTACCACACTGATGATGAAATATCAACACATAAATAAATCGTGTGGGTGTAATGTGTTTGGTGCCCTCTGTGAGCTAACCATCCTACCTTTATCAACTCTGTCTGATCTGCTCTCTTCTTAACCTCTCTCAGTGTAGCACTGACATATAGTCCTTTCTTCTGCCTCGCTAAGAAGTGAGGCCCTTTCTTCCCACACGACCATCTTTAAATCTTTTTGTCTCTGTCCCAGAACTGGCTCGATTAAATTCCATTTTACTTTGATTTTTACTTTTCATTGCTTTTTTGTGTGTCTACAATTACATCTCCCCGGCTGCATGCATAGTACAGTATCTGTGCACCTCTGTGGTGTGACTTGGATGATATCAGCTTGAACCTAAATGTTTCATAATGTGTGGAGACTGCACTACACTGTTTTTCCATTAGCTCCCATACAGCTTGCAGAGTGTTTGGGTCAGGGCTTATGTCTGCCAGAATGTAACCTTACTGTATACTTGGAAATAACAATTCCTCATAAATACTCACAGGCACAAACACACACTGCATGCAAACATTTGCTCCAGATGCTGCTCATCTCTGCAAACACATGTTGTTCGACAGGTGTGCACATTGCTCGCCCAAACAGTACAAACACCTTCCAGTCCGAGTCAGACAACGAAACCCAGTGGTGATAGAGGAGACGTTCCTATAAAGATGAAAGTTTAAACTGTACAATAAATACCAACATGAAGCTTATGCAGATAGCTAGAGGAGAAATATTAAGAAGAGAGATGTGGAACAATAAAAGAATAAAAAAAAGAACACTAAAAAAGATGGATGCTGTCCATTAAAACATCCAGTGGCTACTTCAACAATAGCCAGTCAGACAGAGGATTAGCTCGTAATCGGTGCTGATCTCGGCAGGTGATTCAGAGGAAAGCCCTAGTGGCTGGGTATCCATTCTGTTAGCTTGCTGCTGCATTAGAAAAAGGGCCAAACCAGTCAACTGCAGGAGGGAGCTAAGGCATGTGATACAAACCTGAGGGACAGGATTAACACAGTCCTGGCACATTACCACCAGCATGCACAGTGCAAAACCCCGCTGAAAGGTTGTATGTTTGTCTTTTTTTTTTTCACCACGTCTATGCTGCTTACCAGCCTCGGGTCTGTACAGGTGTGTAAACACATTGGTACTGCCAGTGGGCTACCTGTATATGGAGCTAAGATTTACACGAAGCAACAGAGGAACAGACAGACAGGCTGCAGGGTCACCTCACTACCATCTGCTGCTTCAGCTCCCTTTGACCTGTCTCCACAACAGCCTCAGCAGCTCTCTGCAGCTAGCATTCCACCTTTTTCTGTAAAAACTTTGCAATACTTAAACAAAATGTAACTGGCAGCACAACAATAACAATACATGCTGCATTCAGTCATTTTTATGCATGGAGTATTGTCATAATTTATATTCCTGTATTTAAATGATCAGGTTTAGATGAGTCTAGATCTTAGTTTTGGAAGCCTATTCTCTTAAGAAGAAGCTCTAATGTATCTGCAAAAAATTAAACACAGTTTATGTGATTGGCACTGGTTTGACTCCTCACAAGTTACATACAGACTGAGGTCTTGGTTTTTCGACCTGTTCATTTTAGGAATACATTGTTCAGTCTTTCACCCTCCTTGGATGGCATTAATCTGTCCTCCAGCTCTAATGTTAAAAATCTTGGTGTTATTTTTGATCAGGACATGTCTTTTATCCCCCACATTAAAAACATTACTAGAACCACCTTATTCCACCTGCGTAATATCACTAAAATTAGAAACATCTTATCTAAAAATGATGCAGGTTCAGTGCCCTGAGATGACTTCTTTTGTGACTTGGCGCTATATAAATAAACTGAATTTAATTTAATTGAAATTGAAAAACTGGTTCATGCATTTATCACGTCTAGACTGGACTTTTGCAATGGTTTATTATCTGGGTGTCCAAATACGTCTTTAAAAAGTTTTCAGTTTATCTAAAATGCTGCTGCCAGAGTCTTAACTGGAGTTAGTGGGAGAGATCATATCTCTGCAGTTTTAACTTCGCTCCACTGGCTCCCAGTTAAGTCCAGAATTTAATTAAAAATCTTCCTTTTAACCTACAAAGCTCTCAACAACCTAGCTCCATCTTTTATTACAGATCTTATTGTTCCATATGTTCCTAACTGAGCACTTTGCTCTCAGACTGCAGGCTTACTCGCAGTCCCTAGAGTTTCCAAAAGCAGAATGGGAGGAAGATCTTTCAGTTATCAGGCTCCTCTTTTGTGGAACCAACGTCCAGTTTTTGTCCATGAGGCTGACACATTGTCCAGTTTTAAGTCTGGGCTTAAGACTTTCCTTTTTGATAAATCCTTTAGTTAGGGTTGGCTTGTTATGCTGACTTAAGTTTAGACTACTAGAGGAGAAATTGACCTCATTTCCTTAAATAATTTGTTAAAATTGAATAGTTTTCATTTGATACTATTTCTATCTTAACATGCGATTCTTGACCTGCCAGTTCCTCTCAAACCCAGCCAGTCAAAGCAGATGGCCGCTTGTCCTGGGCCTTGTTCTGCTAAAGGTTTCTTCTTCATAAGGGAGTTTTTTCTTTCCACTATCACCTTCATGCTTGCTCAAGATGAGAGTTCTGTGATGCAGTTAAATTCAAAGCAGTCTGCTCCTCAGATAAATAATGTTAAATTATCATTTTTATATAAGAATGTTTCTGTTCAGTGCCCTGAGATGACTTCTGTTGTGACGTGGCGCTATATAAATAAAGTGAATTCAATTGAATTGAAGTTTTCACTTAAATATTATGAAATCTTACAAGAAACCGTGGAAGAAGACAGAACTAGATTTTTCTTGTTAGACATCGTGACAGTTTGGCAAAAAAAAAGACAAAAAAATATTTATTTTTAAAATGACTGATTTCTACTCTAATTGTTAATCAGCATCATGTAGATTCTTTTTAAAAGGGCAGGCTTGAAAAAAATGAAATTTTGCCCTTTCTTAAAAAAAGTAATGAATTGGTGAGTTTATGCAAAGAAAGACCTTCAACAAAACCAGTGAGCTAAGGCAGGAGGTTTGGGGACAAAGACACAATTTAGTGACTCAGTTTGTCTGTTCTGTTCACAACACACATGGTGATTGGCTGAGATCTCTTAAACGTGTGGGACGAACACTGAGAAGATTGCCTGATACACACAAGAGGGCCAACTTTCAAAGATAAACCAAGGTATTTTCTCCCAAAACCTGTAATAGCTTTTTTTTTTTTACTTTTCACCTTTTTTCCCATTTCACTGAGATTGTTTCAGACCATAGCTCCTGCATGCCAAGCGACGTGAGCTAAGGTAAAAATGTGCTGAAAAGATTTGGCAAAGAGAACGACCGCATCATTTGTTTCAGTGAAAGACTAAACAATTCATTTCTGATCGCATGGGACAAAGTGTTGGAGTGGCAGTAGAGATAAACAGAGATCAAAATATAAACACGAGTATTTCATGTTTGCAACTGAACATTTAACATATTTCTCAAAGCAGGATTCTCAAAGCAGCATATAATTAAGTTAGTTGTGCTGAATAAATCTATTTTACATTTGTGATTTCATCTGACACTATGAAATAATGTGTTTTTTTTCTTTATTTTCCAGATCATTGTTTAATTGTATGCTTTGACAATTAAGTGTATCATGTTCACGTTTTGCAAAGTTTCCTTCTTCTTTGGATTACTTGTCTTGCTGCCCTTTTGGTTTGTTATTTTCTTAATATTTTACAGTTTACTGTACGTGTCCGGGTTTAGGTTCCTCTTTAAAACTTCTTGTGACACTGACTGTCAGGAGTTGCTCTGTAAGAAGAACAATCTGTCGGCTAAATGTGAACGTTTTCTTACTGTCACATTTGTGTCAAAACTGTCCTCCCACAGAAAAATACTCATCTACACACAAATCACATTTCTCAAAGTACTAAGATTATTCCACTGCAACGCATCACCTGCCTTACAGAAATGAAAAAGCACTCGAACTTAACGTGTGGAAAATCACGCGTTCACCTGTGAAAATATGTTCAATCTGAGAGGCACACACCTTTCATGCCAGTTTTAAACTAAAATCACATTATGATGAGAAATGACAAACAGATAGCGGTTTTGGTCAAATGTTAAAAAAATGACTATGCACACACACATGCACAAAAATAAACCAGCATCATTAGACAAAACAGAAAATAAGCTATAAAACATACTGAGTTCTGGCACAAGATGTCCCACTAATGCTACAGCACGTCCAGCCAGTGCCAAATTCTAATTAGAGATTCATTAGTCTTATCTGTGATTATACCCACAAGATGTGCACATACATGCACGCTCAAAGTTATAAATACACAAAGGCACAGACTTACCCACGCTAAAACCTTTAATAGACTCCGGTATTTACACTGCAAACATGCATACTGTCACGCAAAGACTAACTGGAGAACAGCGGTCATTAGCATGACTAATCTAATGGACTAAGCTGACCTTGAGAACGACCAGCTGCTTTAAGTGAAGCCGTTTATATAAAACTGTGCCAGGTAACGGTCTGCAAATCATGTGTCTGTTTGCTTCTTCTTATTGCAAAACTCCAACAATGCTCTTTTCTCTGAGCTTTCGAAGACAGATGGAGATCATTAAGCTTTTCTCTCTGCCTTCCAATCCACTCTCCTATCTGTCATGTCTAAACCATCGGTGCTCTTCGTCTTGCTTTTTCATTCATCCCGTCTTCCCCTCCCTCTCCTGTTTGCCCCTTACTCACTGTCTCTGTTCATCTCACTCAACACGGATTTATATCGAAAGGTTTCAAACTCCAGCAGAATCGTACAACTTTAACAAGTGCTTCATCACTCTTGTCAGAAGTAGTTATAGGAGTCATGACATACACTTCTCCCGACAGGAGGAATTGATGAGAAGCCATTAGGCTCTGCCGATCCTATAGAAGACCTCCATCAAGGCATTCTTCTAATCTTTGACACAGAAACGTGAACACTGACACCTCTTTAGACATGTGCCGGATGAAGAATTTCCTCATGTTACATCTTTTTAATATTTTTGGTACTTAAAATGTGTAGAAATGCTTTGAGAATCATTAACTTTAAAAAAAAATGAGACGCAACAGGATCTGCTAAAAATCATCAGAAGGTTTATAATCTGTAAACGGATGTTGGCTTTTGGAGACACGTTAAAAGACACAATGGTTTAATGGCTTTTATTGTAACAACTTTAGGTGTGCACCTGTTTTCAGCAGAGTTAAAATGCTGCTAATAAAACTCCTGTTGTTCTGTCTGCACTGGTGGCCATCTGGACCAAATCCATCACCCTGTTCTGCATGTCCTCTGTGGTCCTGATCCCTAATTTCTCAAAATGACATTTCTGTGGTGCGACCAGCCACATGAGGAATATTTCAGCTACAAGCTAACGACTAAATACTTGATGCAACTTTTTGATCCTTTGGATGGTAATCAAAATACTCTTTCTTAACAATAAAGATGAAATCCAAAACTTTGATTTACTAGACATTTTTAATTGAATGTCAATGTTTTGCTGTAATGTATTAAATAGGACATAATAAAATTGTTACCTGGAGAGCATATGTGGTTCTCTGAAGTTACTGTTACACAGGTTGCCTAGACCATACAGCTTATGCCTTTTAGCAGAGGTGGGCGGATCGGTCAAAATATTGACTATATTGATACCAACATGGGCATCGATATTGATCAATACCAGCGTAATGAGATCAATACTTCAGCTTCAGTTTCTCTCCTGTATGCACTGCTGCAGTTTCATCAAAGATGCGAGCCGACTGTGTAAGTGCCGCTCCTGTCACTGCACAGAGCAACAGAGCAACTTTGCAAAGGCAGGCAGGGTCCACAGAGAGGATTCTGGGAATATTTCTTTGAACTCAAAGCTTTGGAGGTTGTTTTGTTATTTTCACTTTATTTATTGTATTTTCACTAATTATTTATGATTTGTAGTTATTTTTTCAAACTCAGAAAAGAAATTCACTTAAGAGAAAACATTTTGTTTTATTCCTTTATATCCTAAATATATTTTACTGTTTTATAACATTTGTTGCGGTGTGATATAAGAAAAAAAAAAAATTCCAGAAAAGCAATATGAAGGGATAATCTTTATTTAGTTATCATATTTTCTGAACACGATGTTTTAATTTATTCTTGAGTGATCATGTTGTGTACTTTGTTTAAGGAAAATATCCAGCGGTCACAAGGTATGGGGAAAATTGTTTTGTTTCTGTTCTGTTTTTTCAGAAAAAAAATAAATTATTTTTTATTTATTTAAAAAATTGCCTAATTATATCCTGGGTTTTGAGTAATTAATGATCCAAAGGAAAAATCACAAAACACTTAAACGTCACCAAAAATCATTGTAATTATTAAAAGTACCGGTATCAGTATCTACAATATTGGACCTGTATTTTCTTGGTATTGATCGATACCAAATTTTGCAGCAGCATCGCACACCACTACTATTCAGATATTTGAATTACAATAGAGTTATTCAAGTCTTCTTTTAAAAATCAGTGTTAGTGTTTAATTTAGTGTTATTTTAAATTGAGACGTTGGTTGGTTTTTAGAAAAAAAAAATGGCTGCAAATTAAGTAAACTGCTTGCACATTTTCAAAGAGCATGGATTCTGTCTCTCAACACATTACTTGCCCAAATCTATTCTAGTCTTCTGCCCCACTTTTAAGATCACAGCAGAATTTCTTGTAATCTACGGTAATTTGTACATCATGTTGTCTGTTGTTAATATTTACAACAGGTAGTAGTCTATTTTTTAATCTACAGTTTATGCAAATGTCAGTCTTCATGTGTATTTCCAGTTGCACACAGAGTGCATGCATTAACTAGACCACCCTCTTGACTGTATCTGAGCTACTAAAAGTAGTGGAGCTCATTTAGTGTTTTGACCTCCCTGGGGGTGGTTGAGGTTAAACAGGTGCAGTGCTTGGTTTCTGTTTCTGAGCTTTTAAAAACCTGACACGTTCCCTGGAGGATACCTAATCCTCTCTGACCACAAATCAAACGGCAATTACAACCCTACAGACTGACGTACACATATAGAAACAGATGTGGAGCACTGGAGTTATCGCAGGCTGTACTACATAAATGAGACTGAAGCAATATGGTGTGCTTGCTAATAGGGAAAGGTTAAAATATGAGGACAAACTTGAGGCCTTAGAACATATGTTCAAATGCAGAGAGATTTATAAGAGCTCATTCATCTTGGAAGTATTTGACATATTCTTCTAACCTCAACTTTATTCATGTTTAATCAGAAACATTTAAAAATCTTTCCAAACTGAGTGTTTCCATGGATCATTCCTCAGCCATAATGTTTGTGTCAAAAGCAAGCACAAGAACAAAAACCAAATACAGTAATTAGTTTAAATAGTCAGTGATTAGTTCTCCAACTAAATGCATTTGTTTGTCAGAAAGCTCTTGGAGACCTGAAGTCTGAATGCAAATGTTTGTCTAATTTATTTTGTGAAAGTATCTTTACAGGTTTACGCACATTCCATCCCCACAACCTCGTCACCATGTTATACCACATCACACCACGCCACGCCACACCATGCCATGCCACACCATGACATGCCACACCTCACCGCTCCACTCCATGCGACACAAAACCACACCACACCATACCACACCATGCCATGCCACACCATGACATGCCATGCCACACCAAGCCATACCACACCATGCCACGCCACGCCACACCATGCCATACCACACCATGACATGCCATGGCACAC
>NC_056510.1:27945644-27960561 GCF_014905685.2 Nematolebias whitei
GACATGCCATGGCACACCATGCCATGCCACACCATGCCATGCCACACAATGCCATACCACGCCATGCCATGTTACACCACACCACGCCATACCACTCCACTCCACACTATTCCACAACATGCCACACTATTCCACACCATGCCACACTATTCCACACCATGCCACACAACACCACTCTAGCATTATTTCAACACAAAACCCCTTTCTGTCCCATTCAAAACAACTTCTCAACTAAAGGTGCCACTCTGTTAATTTCCATGGCACTGTGGATGGTAGTGGAGGTGTAAGTGTAAGTGTAGTAAAGAGGGCCTTAGTGGGCCCTGAGTGGAGAACGTGGTTCTAATAAAATAATAAAAAAAATTAAAAAATCTGTTAATGTTATTGGCAGAAATGTGTTTGCTTACTACATCGGTTGTAATAAAATATTTGAAAAGGTTCACAAAGTGAAGGTTCAAAGTGCATCTTGAAAAAAAAAAAAAAACACTTTATTAACTACAAAGTCTATTGGTGTCCCGATTGGAAAATAAAGCTCCACCAGTACTCAGTTTGATCCTGTCATAATGCCGTTTGATATCAGCAAATTCTTGGACACCTCTGAGTAGCAGCTCACTGGGCTGCGGCTGGTGGATACCAGTTGGAAAATCAAAGTTGAAAGAAATTGTCTAATTTTTAGTTGCAGTTTCATTTTGCTCTGTGTTGGTCTGCGTGACCAAGTGAGTCTGGTGGCCACATTTTGCACAGACATTTTTTGAAAATCACAGTCTATTTTTGTGTGCACAGTGCACAAAGCTGTGCTCTCTAGGCTGTTCTGCTGCCTACCTCCACCATCATACCTGCTTCAGTCTACTTTTACCCACCTTGGAAGTCCCTCTCACCTTTGTAGTTTTCTCTAAAATTTATATATAAAAAAAGAATAAAATAAGATTAGTTCAGTTCAACTCTGAAAATGTATTTAAAGAAAATTTGTTTAAATTGTTTAAACATTTTACAAACATTGACCAATAGGACTTCAATGAGAAAACAGAGACTCAACTTCGGAGACATTTTGGACACTCCTTCACAAATATGATTCAACTAGGAGCTAACAGTCACTGCTCAGCAAAATATTAACATTTGTTGTCGTCAACATGACCGCATAGTGATATTTGCTGCTGCTTTGGGTAAATGAGGTTTAAGCCCCAGGTTGGGCCTAGTGTCTTTCTGTGTGGATTGTGTGTGTTTGTGAGTTTTCTTCATGCTGGTTTTGTCCTACAGTCAAAAAATAACATGCAAGTTTAGGCTGTCTTGAGGACCAGGCCACCCATTAGAAAAAAATATGCAATCTCAATGGGATTTCCCTGGTTTGATACAGGATGGATAAATGAATGAATGAAGTAGTTAAAAATTTAAAGTTATTTATTGGCTTTTTTAAGCATTATCAAACATTTTACTATTCATCTAAGAGAGAAAAATAATCACTACAAACCTCAATGCAAGCTCATTCAACTGTATGCTTAATTATTTTTCAATAAAGCATCGCTATTATACCGTCACTTTTCCTAAACATGAGGGTGGAACAAAAATCAGTAACAATATGATGAATATTTGCATTTCAACCACCTGTTGGCTTCAAAGCATAGCGACAGAAGGAATCACTGAGGGTTTCACAGTAATGACTAATCATGGACTAGTGGTACAAAGCGAGTCTCTTCATGGGGAGGCTTTGATGCAGGTGAATCACATCCTAAACGTACTTATTAGCAGGAGTGGGGGAGGAGAGTGAGAGAAACAGGGTGAAGAATGGGGGAGAGAAATTTGTTCCGCACGTTAGCTGGCATGCTTGGGTGGACGAGAACAGAAGGTTGGCATAATAAATTTTGGCATGCAAGCAGCTGTTAATGAAATAAAGCACCCCACCCCAACGGAGGTGTGAATGTGTGTTTGTGTGTGGAAGTTTGTGTGCAAAAATAGGTGCGAGGGACCAGATGAAGAAACTTAGAGCAACATAGGGAGGGAAAGAAAAGATATGTGAGAAAGGCAATAGTTGGATGTTGTGTATTTATGGATTTATTTATGATAATTTTAAAGAAGTTTGCTGTAGTTACTAATGTCTGGTATTTAAATAAAAAAAAAAACAGCATAACAATGGTGTTAACAAGCTGGACATATTCCTGTGTGAATGCTAATTTGAATCTATCAACTTAAACTTTATCTGACTTGTTGATGAAAAATAACAGCAATGAAAAGTTACATGACTGACATTAAGCTTTACAGTCATGTCACAAAGCCATATCCATATCATGTCCAAAATGCTGCAGCCCGATTTTTAACTGGTACAGGCTATAGAGAGCACATCACGCCAGTTTTGGCCTCCCTGCACTGGCTACCCATTCACCTTCGGATCCATTTAAAAATTCTCATGTATGTTTTTAAATCACTGAACAGTTCCGCCCCATCCTATCTCACTGATCTTCTGCAGCCATATGTCCCACCGCGCGCTCTGAGGTCAGCAGACCAGATGCTTCTCTCAGTCCCAGAAACCCGTCGTAAGCTCAGGGGTGACAGGGCTTTCTCTGTTGCAGGTCCACGACTGTGGAATGAGTTGCCACTGAGTGTCCGGCAGGCTCCCACACTCTCAGTCTTTAAGTCTCGCTTGAAGACCCACTTCTATTCGCTTGCCTTTAACACGGTGTGATTTGTTTTGGCCCGGTCTGTTCTCTACTCTGTTGGCCATTTTAGTTAGCTTCTGCTGCTATTTGTATCTGTATTTCTATTTTATGTTTTCCTGTCTGCTGTGCATGTTTGTGTTCTTTTGTACAGCACTTTGGTTGGCCTTGTTGCTGTTTTAAGTGCTATATAAATAAATTGGTATGGTATGGTATGGTATATCCAATCCTAACATGAGCAATTCTTTTAAAAACAACACATTTCCTTTATTATTTTTCCTTTCAGCTTACCTATTAAATCATCTGGACAAAAGTACATCTGTAAAAAAATTTTTTTTCTTCTTCTAGAATTGCAGTAACTTGAATGAAAGTGTCTCCTCAAAGCTTTCCTGGAAATGAAAACTGTCACGTTAAGAGCACATATCTATAAAGAATTAACAGCCAGAAGGTGCAATTAAATATATGACAACCCCTGTGGAAAAGATAATCACAGAAGGTGGCAGATTTGATGATCTATGGATAAAAATATATATCTAACGCCATCTACATTTAACTGATCAAGGCAGAGTCAGAGGTAGTTTTCAGCTGGAAGAAAATCTGGTAGCTACATTGTAATAATAATAAAAAGGAACAAAATAAAAATGGTTTATTATTTATAAACCATTTTTATGAGCTCCCCCAAAAATGCCTTCATAATTTAGCCATATGCACCCTGATTTCTGATAATTGGCATTACCAATGAAAAAGACTAATTAGTCAATCTGTCAATTTTATGTGACGTGAAATGTACGTTTTCATTTTTTTCAATAAAGCAAGGTGAATTTTCTTAGATAAAGGAACAAAACATAAACCTAGACACCTTTTATTCAAGTTTCAAGGTTCTTTATAGACATTCACATCACATGTGGTGCATGAGGTGGCACAACATTGTGTACCCAAGGTCCCAGTTACACCCCAAAGTAGCAAAAATATAAACTATTAAAAAGAAACAGAATACAAGTATCTAAGATATACACTAAACAATAACATTATAATTTTTTATATAATACAATATAATAAATACAATAAAATATATAAAGTATTATAATGAAATATATATAATATTACAATAAAATAATATAATATATAATATGGTGTATTAAATAGCAGCCTGAACATGAGTCTGTTGTGAGCAGATGCGTCAAAGTCAAGTAAACTAAGTCAAGTAAATTGTCAAATCTCCATTTAAAGTGGCATTGCATTCAGACACAACCACAACAAAATCAATCCATTATCTTGACCCGCTTCTTCCTTTTCAGGTCATGGGGGGTCACTGGCACCCACATCCAGCAGTGACTGTGTGAGAGGCAGAGGACACACCCTGGACAGGTCTTCAGTCCATCACAGGGACATAGCGACAAACGAGACAAACAACCATCCACTCTCTCACTCACACCTAGAGACAATTTAGAGTTAGCAATCAGTCTAACATGCATGTTTTTGGTCTGTGCGAGGAAACCCACGCATGCACGGAGAGAACATGCAAACTCAACCCAGAAAGATCCCCGGCTGGGAATTGATCCAGCGACCTTCTCGCTGAGAGGCGGCAGCTCTACCAATTGAGCCACTCCACAACGAAATCCAAAAACAGCCTTTCACACTTCACAACCACACAAAATAACAGAATAAGTCCTGGCTAACAATTTGTGTCACAAGAAAACCAAAACAACGACAAAAACAAAACATAAAAACAAACAAATTGCTAAAATGAACAAATAAGCACAATCATTAAATAAGCACACCTAATTCAAAAATCTACTAAAAACATATACATTTTTCATTCAACCTTTATTTAGACAGGTAAATCTATTTACTTTTTATGTTTTCTTGTTTCTTTTTAAATGCTCTTTTTTAAAATATATTTTTAATATCTGCTTTCTGTTTCGTTGGTGTGTTTTCTAAAATACTACATTTTCTGAAATGTTGTTAGCTTCTAGAATTTTCTTTTAAATCTGGGCGGCTTTTATCTCCACACACGCTGTAGAAAAGTTGCAGCTACAGAAAGCACTGTTGCTAATGAAACCAGAATTATACATGAGAGAAAAATAGCGTTTAAGAAGTTATTTGCTTTAGTGGAGCACGGGCAGACAAAATTATTTTTCTCTTTGCCTGGCTTCACAGCACAAAAGAAGGATCACAGGCAGAGCTGAAAGAGAACATTTTACGTTCAGTATTATAAAACCTCTGATTTACTGCTCATCTTTCTAAAAGAAAAACAATTTTTATCAAAAATCTCCACAATTATGGCTAAATTTGTACCAAAACAACATGTTATTGGAGCATACGCCAGATGTATCAGCAGGGTTTAAGCAACATAAAGTAATCATTACATTCTAAATACTCAAAATTGTGTGTTTTTACCATGTTCTTAGTTCATATTGAGGTAACGTGAAACCTGTTCTCTGTAGGCCAGGTGGTGGATGGGGCTCTGGTGTGATTTCTAAATCCTCTAAAGATACGTCTACCCCCACCATCTCAACACAGATTGCCTAATTGAGTGTTAATTTGGTGCTAATTATGGAACATGTTATCCCAGTGAGAGACCCCAGATGTCACGAGATGAAGGCGTTTAGAAGAGTGTGTGGAGTCATAAAGCTAAGAATTTAGGGAGATACTTTATGAGAGTCTCATTTGGCATCTGCCACCTCTAGTCAGTGGATAACAGACAAGGACCCCTCGAACACACACACAGCAAACATCAATCATGAATCGGTAAAGTCAAATAAAAATCTTAGCGTTAAGGTTATACTCAAATAAATCACAACCTGTTGCGAGTTAAATATTTGTCTCGACTAATGGTTTGAATAAATCATTCAACAGTTTCACAGGAAACTTGTCATACGGCATTAAACATTAAGAATTATTTACTTTATTGTGGAAAAAAATAAACACCCAAGCCGTGTTTGAGTGTTTGAGTGTTTGAGTGTTTGAGCCAGGGATAGTGTCCTACAGCTCCCCTCTCCTGTGTTTATTCTTCCTGGACATGGATATTTTAAATTTCATGGACATGAAGACTTCTAGTCTTTTATTTATCACAGCTGTGAAGCTTCATGACACACTCTACAGCAGGGGTGTCAAACTCACTTACAAAAGGGGGCCAAATTAAAAAAAATAAAATAAATGAAACTAAGGGCCGGTTTCAGAATCTACATTAACTCCAGTTTATTTAATTATTAAATTTATTTGATGGGGACTGACACACAATAACATAGACAAACTGAATAAAGCAGCAGTCACATGCCTGTATCATGGTGCTCATAGTGTGAGCTAATTTGCAGCACTCGTCCCTAGATGGGCTTTTATACACAGGATACCTAAAATACTATTAAGAAGTGTTAGAACTTATATACCCAACATATTTTCTTGGTTGCAGGTTCCTCAACAAGAGTTTGATTGGGCTCATTTGATGTTCTCTGTTGCAGTTTTGACATCATAATCAAAGAATACTGAAAGAAAATTTAAGTGATTAAAGTATTTGACATTTAAAATATCATCTTGGGGGCCAGATAAGATGTCAACGAGAGCCACATTTGGCCCCCGGGCCTTGAGTTTGACACATATGCTCTACAGTGTCCTCTGTGTGGTTCAACGTAACAATAAGGATTAAGGAATGTGCGTACACTGGTTTAACAAAAAACTAAAAGTGCATGCATGTGAAAAACAGTCATGTCAATATGGAGAATAAAAATATTTATTAATCGTTGTTGTAGTATTTCTTTCAACTTTAATTGAGTCTAATTTGAAGACTGGGAAATAAAAAAGCCAAACATGTCTATACAAGGAGCTTTAAACAGTAGTAGTGAATTCATTTAATTGTGTTTACAACATTGTGCATTGCTCCGACCTGCTGCCTAGTCCTACATGAATGCTGATGTAAAAAAACACAAAGATGCAATTTTTTGTTTATTGAATATTGAAACAGTCACAAAAAAAAAGACTTATTCACAACGGCAATTCTATGACAAACATTCAGAAACATACACATATCATATTGTATTCAAATAATCTGGGTAACAGAGGTTGAACAAAATATGAAATAAAAAAATAAAAAAATAACACAAACAAAAAATATGTTAGGAGTTACTATCTGAAACTCTTCCATTAACTCGTACAGTTTTACTGCGTTTGTGTTGTGAATCTTACTCAGACATGTTTTGAACAAGGAGAGGTCATTTTTGAGAGCAGGGAATGAAAGGAGGCATTTTGCAAATCGACATTTATGAATGTATATTTTCTTACAATAATTACAATATTCACTAGAAATTCCACTTTTTTATTTTTTCTGTGACAAATATTCCAAACTGAATATTTTGAAATGAGAAGAAATCGACATTCATGGCTTTGGAGGACAGGAAGTTATGAAGGAGTTTCCATAAATTCTGATCTTCTCCCCACTCATAAAACAAGTGTTTGGTTGTTTCTGGCTGACTTCAACAGAAAACACAGTTTTGAACATCAAACTTAAATCTCTCTCTTATGAAATCATTTGAAAGATATATGTTGTTTATTCATTTAAAATGTAGTTCTTTATATTTAGGAGGAATTGGATATTTTAAATACTTTGTCCTAATTTTAAATATTGTAGATTTGTCAAAGTTTTGTAAGGCGAGAGTGCTTTTGGTTCTTCCTGGGTACATGTTCACAGAATATTACTTCAAAAACCTGTTGCTACATTTTTTGTCTGCAATATCTAAATAATCAATTTGAATTGTATGTAATTTTGGTATTGTGACAAAAGATAAATTGTTTTTCACTGACTGAACGAGGACATTAGGAATATTACATATTACTTTCTTGTCATTTGTTTTGGAACAGTCAGTTCCGTACTTATTATTAAATTTCTCCAAATTGAGGATGTTACTACTTCCATCCAGTAAACGAGTAATTGACCAGATGTGTTTATTCCACGATTCAAATAACAGACATTTTAGTTCAGAGAAGTTTTAGTTTAGATTGCTTCCTTCTGCACAGGTCAACACAATGATTTGACAATTGTTTTCTGCTGGGTGCCCTTCCTAATGTAACCTGGGCATAAACCCAGCTCCTCACAAAAGTGTTTATTTTTTACTGCTAGTACCAGAGCTTACAGTAGTGGGAACAGGAAGAACTGCTGCTAAGCGAGCCCACGCTTTTTTGAACCCACTTGAGGAAAAAACCTTATTTGGTCTCTGACCTGCTTAGAATAGCCATTTTTTTGTCAATCTGTTCAGATTAAAACAATATCCCTCCAAACTGAGGTCTTTCAAAAATCCATCTCCAAGACGTGACAGATTGTTCATAACCTTTCTACAAAACCGCACTCCAAAAATCTGCATTATCACTTTATATGGGACCAAGTAATGTTGCCCTTGTTGACAAGTCAACATGTCCAACGGGACAAAAATAAACAAAAAACAAGAATATTGAGATAAAATGCCTTGCCAAAAGGGTTATTGGATCAGTTTTAGTGATAATACATGCATGTGCAGTGTTTTAATAAACCTTGGAATGGAACAAACCGCTTTGTTTCACAGATTAATTGCTAAATTGTGGATCTGTAACTTGTAAAACGTAGCCCTTCCTTAGTTGCTAATATTAGAGCCCACCGGTTGTTTTCTTGTGAATTTACTGCTGACACACAGACAACTGTGGGCTAGTTTGTTCAACATATCGGGACTAAGCAATTCCTCATTCAACGCTGAGTCTTGACTGAATTCACTAATAGATTTCCTATTCTAGTCTAATTAAAATGGGTAGCCTTTCCCCCCTGAAAGGCTCCCGGAGCTATATGGAGAGGTGGAAAGGTCTCTGAGAATCCATCGGCTGTAATGCAGTTAATCAGCATAAAGCCTGCTTCAGTGCACTGCTAAATAACAACTGGAGGAATGAACCTAAACCTCGCAGTGGGTCACAGTGGCAACCAAAAACTGTCAAGCAAAAACAAAAGTCACATACATCACTGTCTAAATGTTTTAAATGCTCATCATATTACACTGTACATTGAGAATTTTTTTTTTTAAATGGACTCATTTAGCTATCAGCTGTTTTTACAGTTCTACTTGTTCCCAAAAGTAAGTGTAGAGTTGAACGCACCCCTATGACCAGTGCTTAATTTGTAAACCCAAATGATGCCGGAATGCAAATAGCTAGGGGGGGAAGGGGGGAGGGGTGTCGTCATCTGGGGGTTCTCTCCCATAAAATTTTGAATAAAGTAGATGCTATTTCCTGCATTTTAACAGGTTTTACATTTCCCTACATTTGTAAACACTTGATACAACAACTATTTTAGAGAGCAACAGGAAGTAGCCTGAACAACAGCTCTCTCCTTGCGTGAAAAGAACATGCTCCACTTCTCTCAAGCATCCTAACCCCCACCCACACCCCGCACGACCTGAACCTGATTTTCCATTACAAGCCGTGGATAGTAGGTCTTCTTGGCCTTGAACTGAACAGCTGTCCAGATTGTTGGGCATCCCTCACTTGATGGTTCCTCCTTCTTGTTGTCCTCCTCCACATGTGAACCCCCAGGCACCGCCTCTGTTTGTTCATGGCAGCTGGCTGTGGGCACCTGCCCGGGTACGACAGCCTGGTTAGCTTGACACTCACCCACTCCATTCGCACTTTCTCTAGTATCTCCACTGCCACTGCCTTCATGTGCTTCAATTCTCGGCTGTTTAGTTGTACAATGAGAAGACATTATTTTTAATGGAAGTAAATTGGACTGCCGAACAATGTTCAGTCAGGTCATCTGGACAGTTCCTTTTTTTTTTGTTGAGAGACGTTTCAATCTCCATCCGAAGGGCTTCATCAATCTGAGAAGTTACATGCAAACTGTTTTCCCTATCAAGTGTACACTCCTACAGTGGACAAACCAGTTTGCTGGTGAAAAGATGACTTTGGGGGGCTGTCCTCTCCCCCGTCGACTCCTCTCAGACAACCACAGTCAAAGTGGTTCAAGACATCAAAGTTCATGCTCATTTATCCAGGTAAAGAAGTCCAACAATGTTCAGTCAGGTTATCTGGACAGTTTCACAGTTGGCTGTGGTTACCTGAGAGGAGTCGACAGGGGAGAGAACAGTCCCAGAAACCATCTTATCACCAGCAAACTGGTTAGTCCACTGTAGGAGTGTCATGCTTGATGGGGAAAACAGTTTGTTTGTGACTTCTCAGACTGATGAAGCCCTTCGGATGAAGGGCAAAACATTTCTCAACAAAAAAATAAAAACTGTCCAGAAGACCTGACTGAACATTGTTGGGTTTCTTTACCTGGATTATTGAGCATGAACTTTGATAAATTGGACTGTATTTTCAACACTTTGATTGCTGTTATTTTGACAAATTGGTACCGTTGTTTTGATATGTGTGTGATTACCCATCAAATATTTCTCAAATATTTTTAATAAATAATCAAAATTTCATTAATGACCCACTTAAACTGTAAAACTGATTTGTAGTTGAATTGTGCTTTTTAATTCTATTTTTGTGTTTTCAATAAATTGCCCACGATTGTACTTTTAGTAAGTGCTATGTGTTGCCATGATTGTATACAATGGAAAAATTAGTCCTCTGCATTAAACCCATCACACCTGGGATATCCCCAGGTGGAGCAGTGGGCAGCTATGTAAGTGCCCGGGGAGCAATTAGGGATTGGTGTCTTGCTCAGAGACACCAAGACATGTGGGAACGGCTGGGGATTGAACCTGGGACTTTCGGGTCCCAGGTCGGCTGCCCTACCTCTTCTACCCTATTGCGGCCCCTTTTAGGGGCGGAGATAATTTCAAGAGTCATGAGGAAATGCTTACTTGAGGGGGCAGCTCGTATATGATTTTAAGAAGTCCATAAGTGGCTGTTGTGTTTAAAGTTAGTGTTTATGTATTTTTTTCCAGATTACATAACCAAAATACGTTTTATTCATTCAAAGCAGTCAAATTTGTCCATAACTTTATTATTAGTAAGCCTGAGAGTTACTGGATCCAAGCAAACAATTACCAGAATGCACCCTGTCAAAATAAGAGAGCTTCAGATCCTGTTCCGACAGGATCCGGTTCAAATTAAGCCATTCCTATTTTTCAGTTTTTCATTTAGCCTTTATTTATCCAGGTTAGTCTCATTGAGCCACGAGAACTCATTTTCAAGAGAGACCTGTTTAGGGAGCACATGGTGGGGGTTAAGGGCCTTGCTCATGGGCCCAGAGTGGGGCGAATGACGGTGGGGGCAAGTGTGGGTGTTTCACCTACCCCACCCACAATTTTGATGTTTTCGGGGCCGGGGCGTGAACCGGTGATCTTCGGATCACAAGCCCACCTCTCTAACCTCTGCGCCACCACTCCCCACTCCTATGACTAATACATCCCAACTCCTATTATACCAAGTACTTCCATCCATCCATCCATTATCTTTACCCGCTTATTCCATTTTGGGTCACGGGGGTCGCTGGTGCCCATGTCCAGCAATCACTGTGCGAGGGGCGGGGCACACCCTGGACAGGTCGCAAGTCCATCACAGGGCCACATAGAGACAAATGAGACAAACAACCATTCACTCTCTCACTCACACCTAGGGACAATTTAGAGTTACCAATCAGCCTAATATGCATGTTTTTGGTCTGTGGGAGGAAACCGGAGTACCCGGAGAAAACCCACGCATACACGGAGAGAACATACAAACTCCACCCAGAAGGCACCTGGACCGGGGTTTGAACCAAGGACCTGTTCACTGAGAGGCAGTAGCTCTACCAGTTGTGCCACCGTGCTGCCCTGGAGAGATTCAATTCAATTCAATTCAAAAATATTTTATTAATCCCAAATGGAAATTATTTGTTGTTGTAACTCGTTATCCTCATTTCATTAAGAAATGTTATAGATACTGATGGCTGTAGGCAGGAAAGATCTCTTGTAAAGGTCCATCCCACAGTGGATTGATTCTAAGAAACTGGCTGCAGATGCCATCCGATCCGTCCACCCAGACTCGGCTGGCTTCTTGGTTACCCCGGGCTGTAGGACTGTCCGAATGTCGAACAGAACTCGTCCCAGAGTGATGACCACTCCTCCCAGCAGTCTGCCGAGCTCCTCGTCGCTGCGGACAGCCAACTGTAGGTGTCGAGGGACGATCCTGTCCTTCCACTGTCATGAGCCGTGTTTCCTGCTAGTTCCAGGATCTCAGTGGTCAGGCACCCGAGCACAGCTGGCAGGTAGATGAGAATGCGTCCACAGAACATCCTTTCAACTCATTTGAGATTTGGTGCTGTAGTTGAGATAATATTTGAGCTTTTGAGTTGTTAATCAGCTACTGTTGGTTGTAGAAACTGCCTTGTTGCCATGGTTACTCATCATAACAAATGTCCAAAACTAAAAAAGCCTCAGTAAAAGTCCTTCCAGCTGCACAAAATCTGATACCAGAGGAAACAATCATCCAAAAACTGTGATTTACATCCAGAAAAACAGGAATTAAAGTTTTCAAAAGCAAAATCTCAGAATGAAAGTAACAGAGCTGCTCCAACATGCAGCCACCTTGAGCAGCGCAATTCTAGAACCTTTATTTCAACCTTTACCTTGACCTTTCTTTAAAGATACCTTTAAAGAAGACAAAAGAATGATTAAAAAATGAGAACAGAAGAAAAACATAAATTAAGTGACCATGTGCAATACAAGAAAAACTAAAACTGTGGCACTCTTCATACCCACATGTTTCTGGAGCAAACAAAGCCAGTCACCAACGCTGACACAGTTTCCTGCTGTGAATGTTTTTATTGTTTATTTCCTATACAGTTTGATTACTATAGAAAAGGTATCTCACAGGAGCAGTGGTGTTTGAACATGATGCATGAGGGACAATTCCTGTTGCGAAGCATCTGAATAGCTAAACTGTGTTAAATCTCACTAGGTAAATGTGTCAATCAGATCCATGCATTAGCATAATCTCACCCACATTGTCAGCCTACATCTCTGCTGGCCACCTGCAGCTTGGCTACCAGTACTCAGTGCTACAACAAAGAGAACTGGTATGTGGGTGCTGCTGACAAACTACCACCACCACCATCAGCAGCAGCCTCTCCAGTGCACTGGCTGTGTCAGAGAATGCAACTCCTCTTTGGCAGATTGGACACTTTCACCTGCGTGTTTAAAGTTGCAGCAGTTCCCACTGAGAAGCAGGTGGAAAGAAACAGTGCCAGCTATAATGCTCTTCTATGGGCATTTGCAGCTGAAAATGTTGCATATGGCTGTATGTGCATGCATATATATAGTACATCATACATTTGAGCACAGGGTTTATTAAAGACTATTTTCACACGTACCCCGCTCACTCTTTGTAGATGCTGACACTGGCTTCTTGGACAGCTTTTCTAAGTGTGCAGGGATGACAGCGGAGGAGGACGCGGTAGAACGAGACAGAGCAATGGAAGCACAGATGCTGCTGTAAAGACATAATTTCCATTGTGTACCATGGAAAGTGGTGGCAACGCAAAATGGTAATGACAGTTAAGGCATTTAGTCATGGACTTACTAAAAGGTGCTGTAGGAAAATGCCATCATCTTGACGTATGCAACATTCTCTGAGTCGCTGCCATCAAGGTCTATAACTGCAATGCAATGCAGTGTATGGATGTGCACTCAGAGTGGACAGCACAATAAGATGAGCACATACAAAAAGAGTATCATAAATGCTCATGGACACACTGATTGTGAAATAAATTCTGCATCAAATCAGTTGTTTCTATTTGTGTCTCCACCAAAGGCCGGGAACACTGATTGTACACTAAATGTATGATTTAGGGTATTGATTGACAAGCAAAGGGCAAGGGTTGCTTCCGCCTTATGACGATCAATAACTCCTGTGAAGAAAACATTTGAGGGTATAATAAAGTATACCAGGGGAAGTATAATGAAAGCAAACAGAGGAAATAAATGGGAGACATTTGTTGCAATTTAGCCTCAGCTATAGCTGCATGTTTTAGCTTTGTTTGTGCTGTATTGACAGGGGAAACAATTTCCTTTCTCCTTACCAAACAAACAGGAAAACGGCAATGCCCTTTCTAGTCCAGTTTCTCCAGACTCTCTTTACAACATACTTTATTGTCACTCTGAAATCATTTACTTACAATAAAAAAATGTCAGCACACTAAAATTGACAATCTTGTGCTAATTTTAAATGCTTACTCAAGTTCACTGAACTCTGCAGGTGCTCATAGGATTAAGGCTGAAGCTCTCGACCTTGACCTCTCTGAGGGATTTTAAACAACTGCTAAGTTCATGGAAAAAACCAATACAGACATGTTCCTGTTTTTAGTACTTTACGTTGTTTTATAATGTTGCTGTTTTTGTTTTGTTTTTATTTCATTTCTTCTATTTACTTTTCAAGTTATATGCATTTTATGGCTGTTTATTGTTGTCTGTACCTCATTTGTGTTCTTTGTTTAAAACAGGTCTGTCTTGTAAATGAGTCCTCGAGGCTAAATGAGCTTAACTTGTATAAATAAAGGTAGAATGAATTAAGGAGTTTTACTTTGGACTTTTTGAGATTGTTTTTTTGACTCAAACCTGATTTGAAAATGCAAGAAAAAAATGGCAGCATTTTGGTTGTCGTCTCACTGACCTCTGAATGTTTGTGACAGAAAGCCAAGTGAACATAGACAATAAAAAAAAAAAGTTTATTTTGTGTGCATGGTTTGTAAAACTATATTCTAGGTCATGCACATTGATCGCCCACCTGCAGCCACACACACCTTGGCAGCTGCCTCCATGTTAATGATTTAATCTACTAGAGTACACTTTTGAAAGTGAGTTGGGCAGAATTGATCCATTCTTTTCCTGATTATTATTTATCATTTGTGTGATTTGTAGACCAGGACATGTTACAGCTGTCTTGAGATGGGTTCTAGATAGTTGCAACAAAATTGCAAATGATTCGAGATGGGTTTGAGACAAGCACAATAATTTGGGGATTATTTTGAGATAAAACTTGTCTCACAAAATATTAAAAAAAATTTTTTCAGTCAGGTCATCTGGACAGTTTCTTTTTTTTTTTTTTTTATGCTGAAACGTTTCGCCTTCGGTCCAGAAGGCTTCATCAGTCAAGGAAACACACAACAAAACTGATTCTTCCCCCAACAGCTTACTCCAAAGTGGAACAAACCAGTTCTGCTTGTGATAAGATGGTCTCTTTGGTACGCTCACTCCTCCATTGCCAGCCCTCTTCCTTGTTGACAGTCTTGTCAAACTGGTTAAAAACAACAAAGTCCATGCTCAATAATCCAG
>NC_056510.1:27960672-27974344 GCF_014905685.2 Nematolebias whitei
GGTGAAGTCATGGTCACACCCTATATATATAAAACTAGAGCACCCCCATTTTCTGTCTGCAGCAGCAGCTAGACAGCATGAAGCTGACACATATGTGTCACCTTAAAGGTAGAGTTTACATTTTTTAAGTGTTTTTTGGTTGTAAAATAAATGTATTGAACAATTTACCTGCTACCACAAATAATTTTGCACAACAAAGTTGTTTAAGTAGAGCTCTATGGTTGTTTATCAGCACAAATAGCATCAGCAGCAGTTAGCTGTAGCACCTCTTGTGCAATTTGCCATCAGTTTCATATAATCTGAAACTAATAGCTGTGTAAAAGATGATTATTTATTATTCTCATAACCCGTTATTTAGGTTTTTTGATTGGAGTTGTTTTAAGATGCCAGCAGTGAACTTATGTCTTAGTCCCATTTGGAACAACTCTTCCAACTCCAAAACTGAGGTCATTTAAGGAGTTATCTACGACAGGTAAGATAATAACTGTTCATTAACCCCTGACAAACTCCAAATTCAATGGATCAGAACTATTTCTTTAAGAAAAACAGCTGTCTAAAAATTAAATTCTTCATTACAATTGCATGCTAATTTGGTTATTGGGTCACCAGGTGGCATGTAGCCACTGTGTGGAGAAGAAACATTCTCGTATTATTTTTACAGCATTTAGACTACACCCATATCGGACATGATTCCTGGTTTTGCTCAGTTTGTTAGGTTTACCCATTCGCCTTCATGCTTTCATTTCTGTTGTTTAACAATGATTTGCAGGATTAAATGTTCCGTATGTGCTGAGGAATAAGTTGATTGATCTAAATTTTGAAATGCAGTTTTGAGATTGTCCTGTTGCCCAGCTCTACTCAGAGCTTTCATGAGTTTAGCATCTTTTCATTTTGGTGCCGGACTACTGGAAAGCCAAGCAGATGGTACAATAAGAACTTCTGATCCTTGGTGCTCAAAGTTATCAAAGTGCACATCTGTAACTAATAAACAGGACCAGAGAGGTGTCTGATATGAAAGTAGAAACTATAAATATTTATAGCCTCATCTTAAAAATTAATAAATCCCCAAACTAACTTCTTAACACCTGCGCACAAATATACAAATTATGAATATTTAGATCCAGCCTCAATATTTAGCCAAGAAGAGGTAAACATATAGGCGATTTTAATGAGCTGGATATAGAATGGAAATAATTTTGATAGAAGCGTGCAGCGTATGAACAGAACGTCACTGATGTGGTCCATAAATGCATTCAAGATGAAAGACAAGCACATTACATTTAATAGTGAAATGGAAAATGGTGAGGTTTGGCAAAGTATGAAGTCCTGTTGAAATGACTGATGATGCAATGACTTCACAAATGACTAGTTTGTTTGGCGTTCGAAGATAACTGATATCTAATTGTTTAAACTTCCTTACTTACCCAGTTCTAATATTGGAAATCTGCAACAAAAACTTTACAAGTTAGTTTATTCAAGGCTTGTAAGAACTATTTTTTCTACCTTGCGACCAACTATAAATCATCTTCCTTGCAGGGTGCCCAATCCATTTAAACTAAACAAGGCCATTTATTCCCACATTGTTAGAGGAGATGACGGACAACCACATTGTCTGTCTTTTCATTGATATCTCCCATTAAATGTTACTGGACTTTTTTTCTAAATTGGGAAATTGGGGTGTGATCCATCCATTAAAAAGTCTCACATGATTCATGTTGAACTGCAATAGCTACAAAATGGGTCTTCCTTGTGCAGCCCCTCCTCTGTTGTTGGGTCCTGCTCTCTGAAATAATGGATTCTTATTCTTTTCCAGAAGACTGCACACATCTGCTGGCTTTGGGAGACTGTAAAATCCTCTATCAGTTACAATTATCCCGTGGTTTGAGAGGAAAGTGCTGCAAGCGTGTGTGTGACCCATCCACCCCTACTAGTGCAGGGGTGTGCAAATATCTGTTCGGGTGATTAAGAGGGAGAGCTGGCGAGATGCTCAAAGTGGAGTGCTGCGTAAGCATGAGTGGAATCCCTTAAGCACACTCACTGCGCTGGTGCATCCATGACAAATCATCCGGAGGGAATCAACGACAGGCCAGGAGTCTGTTTGTCCGTGAGTCTGTTTTAAATTTGCAGCCAAAATATTTGTAGTGTGTTGTTCCATTAAACCAATCTTAGCACATGGTCACAAATTTAAACTGAGCAATATAAATCCTCCACCTATCCTGGATGGACTGAAGATGAACTTCATCAACTCACCACTGGGGGACAGCAGAAAATCTGGCTAAAAGTAGCTGGATGGACACTAATGCAGTTTAACCAAACAAATGCCAGGCTGCCCAAAAGTAACATTGTGAAAAACACACTCATAAGAACCCCTTTACTACATACAGAAATGCAGGATGATGAGCAGTTTGACAAAGTCTCAGGTTCAAAACCCCTAAATCTTTTGTCATTTGTTTCGATGTGGTGCCGTTTGTAAAGTTGCACAGTCAAAAATTAACAACAATATTTTGGTTTATTTAGCTTTTAATAAGAAAAAAAGTTTTTCTTTTTTTTCTGTCATATTTTCACCATGTTATTCATAAATGTTATAGTTCCCAACTAAATATTTAATTTACAAGTTACATATTTAGTTTACAAACTAAATACTTAACTTACAAGTTAAATATTTAATTAGTAAACTAAATATTTAGGTGTAAATAAATATAAATATTTGATTTATACCTAAATATTTAGTTTACTAACTAAACATTTAAATTCTAAGCTAAACATTTAATTCCTAAACTAAATATTAAATTTGCTAACTAAATATTTAGCTTGGACCAAAATATATATTTTACAAACTAAACATTTAATTTCCAAAATAAACATTTAATTTGCTAACTAAATATTTAGCTCAGACCTAAATATTTAGCTAGCAAGTTAAATATTTGGCTAACAAGTTAAATATTTAGTTAACTTGTAAGTTAAGTATTTAGTTTGTACACTAAATATTTATCTTGTAAATTAAATATTTAGTTTGGAACAATGACATTTATAAATGTATGAATAACATGGTGAAAATATGGTTTTGAAAAAAAAAGTTTTTTTTCTTATTAAAAGCTACGTAAACCAAAATATTGATGTTAATTTTTGACTGCAACTCTACAAACGGCACCACATAGTTTCCTGTGATTTAAACTGCTTTAATGAGATGTCGGAGGCAGAGCACACATCTTTCAGGTTGCACTTGTTCTCTCACAACCACCAGTCTAACAGAAAGAAGAGAAATCCACTTATTTCCCATCAAATAAAACTAAAGACAGGTGTTTCAAGAATGAGTGAAGAATACAAATGATCATTGCTTAGCTCTTAAAGTAAAACAGTATTGAGACAAACATTTTAACAAGTAACAAGAGTTAACAGGTTAACTTGCCACCAGGCAGATAATGAAACTAATTCATTAGCTAACATAAGCTTGTCAGGATCCATGTTAATTTACAAGGAGAACAACAAGAGGATATTCTGCACAAGTCCTTTATTTTAATTATTTTAATAAATGTAGCTGGTGTTCTTTCATGACTGTGTCTAGAAAATCCCATAATTTATGGTTCTGTAATGTTTCATAAAATTGTTTTGGTTTTAGTAAGAATACAACCCTTGTTTTCTTCTTATAATAAGAATACATACACATATAACTGAAGGGGTCGTGCAGAGGTACGGCAGTCAACTTAGGACCAGAAAGTCACTGGTTCAACTCCCCACCTTGCCCACATGTCGTGTTGTCCTTGAGCGAGACACCCAATCCCTAACTGCTCCACCTGGGTGCATCTCACGTGATGGATGCAGAGAAATCATTTCATCATTCTATGACGACAATACATACCACTTTTTTTTTAATAAGGATTTGTGCTCAAGATTGTTATAACATCAAAGTCTCATTCTGGCTCATGCCTGGTGAGAACTGCACAGACACAATGCTCAACGGGTGACACTAAGATTGGATTTAGTGATGGGGATTATGACTCTTTTCTGAGATTGGGATAATTGAACTCAGTCCATGAAGAGGAGACACTTTTGACTTCACTACTTTCAGTTTCAATAATTAAACTAAGCTTTGTTGAGTATGTTTACATGCATCTTTATGAACTGTTCAAAGTAATCATATTTAAGTTTAAGCACTTTTAATACACTAATTTAAACTTTTATTTCATACTTGTGCCCTCTTCACATTTTACCTTGTTGGTATGATCCTGTTTTGTCTTTGCATTTAATTGGTTACGCGATAATACTGTCGTAGAGATCCTTACAGCTAAACTCTGCAATACAAAATACTCATTACTTGAAAACGTAAGATAAAATAAATAAGGAGCCAGCTTCCATCGTTCACTGAAATGATCAAGCAGAAAGAGATGGCTGTTTAAATCTCTAGTTTTATATTTCTTCCCCTGAGTGACAGAAACGGTTGGACTGTGTCCCTGTGGCTGAATGGGACACAGAAACAGCAACAACCAAGGAGACACGAGCTTAATTGAGAAGGGGAAGGAGAATTTAGGCAAAATTGCACTTAAAAGAAAAACAAGTTCACTAACATTGTACCTTTACGTTTTCATTGTTTGCACTTCTGAACAATCCACTCTTTGACAAAATCCCCCTGAAACCAGTCTTGTTGCATATTTCACTCTTTTTCATGCATGTTTCGTGGTCAGATGTTTGCAGCGTTTTCCTTGACTTTTCATCCACTTACACCCCCTGCTGAGACTCTTCTGCCGAGCTTATGCAGCATAAGTGTTTGATTTACATCTGCTGCGTTGTGTAAAGAGAGCCAAGATGGAGGCTGTCTTTGACCTGCACTGGTAGCAACAGTGGAAGAGATAAAGAAGGTCTGTGTTTCCCGGCACCATTGCAGATTTATCTCTCTGCTTACGGCTCTGATTTTATTGCCTGGCCAGCCTCAACTGGACACCACGTCTCCTTCTGTCTCTCTCTCTCTCGCTCGCTCACTCAAACTATAATAAGGCACCTGCTTTTTCTATGCATGTTAGGGGGGCTATAAATTTGTCACATTGCTCCATAAAGCTGCTTAGGGCATGGCTCAACAAATATTAAGCAAGAAGAGAATAAATAAATAACGGCTAAATATAACAGAAACTCTCATTTGGAGGGAGACAACATTTCTGCTCACTGAATGAAGCCCTGCTGTAAAATATTTACATTTGAGTCTCTGTTTTGGACACAGTCTGTGGGAGTCACTGCAGAACAAAACACACATTTCTTCTCTGCCTCCTTTTTGCTACTTGGGAGTACCAGACACTGCAAACTACTAGGATAACCTATAACTAACTAACTAATAACTAAACTATAACTAACCATAACTAACCTTGGATGGCAAAGGTACACAAGTTAAGTATCAGTCTGAAAAAATGATTGCTCTTGTCTTGTGTGATCCTGGATAATTGATCTGTATCAGAGTTGCATTCGGGCCTAAAAAATCCGACCCAGCACGGACCTAGCCCGTAGACATACTTTCTGAGCCTGACCTGACCCAACTAATTAATTATAATTACAGGTCAGAATCCGAAAAAAAAAGACATTTTTTTAAATTAAGCTTTAATTGCTTTTGTAAGCAAATCTGTTTGACACGATAGTTTTAAAAACGTAACAAAAGGAATATATAAGAGTTCTTGTTTCACCAAATGGATGTTAACATGCAAAACAAATAGCATAAAAAATCAACTCTAAGGACAGGAACAGAAGAAAAACAAAAATATTTTTAGAGCAAAATTATTCGGAAAAATATAGAACAGGGTTTTTTTTTTTTAATTGAAAGCACTGTGCTCTGGCTTTTGTAGATGCTGCTACTTCCTTCACCACAGATGACAGCAGATGCGGAGACGTGCGGCTGATGATCCGGCTGCCATCTGAAGCTTAACATGACTTTTTTTTATTTTTTACCTCTTTCAACTGGCCGGTCAGCGGACGCGCACAGCCGATGATCCGGTTGTCCATCTGAAGCCTAACGCAACTTTTTTTTTTACTTCTTTCAACTGGCCAGTCAGACCTGAGTGTGCACCTGACACACATCAGCAGGTTTCACTGCGCTGGCTTTGTAGAGTGAGTTCCCTCATTTTTAGCTTTTGTTTAATACTTTCCAGCTCCATTATGCTGCTTGTTGTGGGTCAATTGCAACTACTCAGATGTGTGATAAGAGCTAAGGGCGGGCGGGGCCACATACACAATGAAAACCACATAAAAAGCCCGAGCCCGACCCGGCCTGCCCATCAAGCACATAATCTTGACCTGTCCGGCCCGAATTTTGGGTTGGGCCAAAATTATGTGCTAGATGGACTTTAGGGTAAGATTATGTTGGAAACAGCTCTATAGACAAATCTAACAAGGTTGAGTCAGGTCCTCTGGACAGATTCTTCTCGTTGAAACATTTTATCTTTTATCCAGAAGACTTCTTCAGTCTGAGGCATTTCAATAAACTCAGTTTTATAAATAGCACCTTCTCAAAGTGGATCAACCAAGGTCCTATTTATAAGAAGGAGTTTGTTGCAGCTCCTCAGACTGAAGAATTCTTTTGGATAAAAGATGAAATGTTTCAACGAGAAGAACCTGTCCAGAGGACCTGACTCAACCTTGTTAGATTTATCTAGCTGGATTACTGAGCATGCAGCAGGCTAAAGAAGAAGTCTAAAGTTTAAAAATTTACCATACCATACCATACCATACCATACCAACTTTATTTATAAAGCACCTTAAAACAACCATAGCTGACACAAAGTGCTGTACATTAAAACACAACATAATAAAAGTGGAAATAAAAACAGTTTAAAAACAGAAAACATACAATTTAAAACTAGATCCTGCTGGTGTTAAAAACATACATTTTAAAAGCATACAAAACTTAAAAACTAGATCCCGCTGGTGTTAAAAGCCAAGTTGAATAAATGAGTTTTAAGACGAACTTTAAAAATGGACAGTGAAGGGGACTCTCTGACCTGCAAAGGCAAGTCGTTCCATAACTTAGGGCCCATGACAGAGAAAGCCCTGTCCCCTCTGAGCTTCCTTCTTGTTCTTGGTACCTCCAAGAGCAGCTGATCTGCTGACCTGAGAGACCGATAGGGTATGTAGGGATGAAGAAGCTCAGAGAGGTAAGCCGGGGCAAGATTATGCAGTGATTTAAAAACAAACATAAGAATTTTAAAATGAATCCTAAAATATACAGGCAGCCAGTGAAGTGAAGCCAGGACAGGGGTCACATGTTCCCTCTTTCGAGTTCCTGTTAAAAGTCGTGCAGCAGCATTCTGAACCAGCTGCAGACGTGAGAGCAGCAACTGACTGACTCCCAGATAAAGTGCATTACAGTAATCCAATCGAGTCGAAATAAAGGCGTGGATCACCATTTCAAAATGCTGTCTGGAAAGAAAAGACTTCACTGACGCCAATCGCCTTAAATGATAAAAGCTGGACTTAACCACGGCTTTGATTTGGCTGTCCAATTTAAAATCACTGTCCACCTTAAAACCAAGATCTGTAATAACAGGTTTAAAATATTTCTCCAAGGGTCCCAGGTTAATAGAGGAGGACTCACAGGAGCCACTGGGTCCAAACACCATCACCTCGGTTTTGTTTTCATTAAAATTTAAAAAGTTCAAGGCCAACCAAGCTTTAATATCTCCTAGACATTCCAGGAGATGTGTGAACGTATGTCCATCCTTCTGCTTTAGGGGTAAATAAATCTGACAATCATCAGCGTAACAATGGAATGAAATCCCATGTTTCCTAAGGATAGAACCCAGAGGCAGTAAGTACAACGAGAAGAGCATAGGGCCCAGAATTGAGCCCTGCGGGACACCATATTGTATTGGAACTGAAGATGATTCAGAGTCATTAATTTTCACTGAAAATGTTCTCTCCTCCAAGTAAGACTTAAACCATTTAAGAACAGTGCCATCAATACCAACAATATGTCGTAATCGCGATATTAAAATGTTGTGGTCCACTGTATCAAAAGCAGCAGTTAGGTCAAGTAAAATCAGAACAACATGATTACCAGAATCACAATCAAGAAGGATGTCGTTAAAAACTCTAATTAAAGCAGATTCTGTACTGTGGAGAGTTTTAAAACCTGACTGGAAAACCTCCAGAATGCCATTGTCATTTAAAAACTGTGTCAGCTGACAGTATACAAGTTTCTCTAAAACCTTAGAAAGAAAGGGCAGCTTTGAAATAGGCCGATAATTAGCCAGAACAGTTGGATCAAGGCCAGGTTTTTTAAGCAGGGGCTGCACCACTGCATGTTTAAAACTAGCAGGGACCACACCTGAGGACAGACTGCCATTTAAAATTGCAAGAACAGGCAGCCCTATGCTAGATAAAATATCTTTAAAAAGTCGTGGAGGGACAGGATCACGTGGGGAACCTGATGGCTTAATGCGGCCAACTACGTCCTCTAAAAGTGAAACAGTCACAAGCTCAAACTGATTAAAAACAGCAGAGCAAGGGACTGAAACTGAGGGGTCAGAGTCAGGAGCTGTAATAAGAGCCCTGGTACTACCAACCTTTTCAATAAAAAAACGCAGAAAATTTTCACACATGCCAGGAGAAGCTTCCAAACAGGCATTTTGTGGAATATTAAGCACAGAGTCAATGGTGTCAAATAAAACACGTGGGTTATGGCTGTTTGAAGAAATAACACTAGCCAAATATTCCCTTTTTGCTTCTTTAACCGTGCTCTGGTAGAGACGCCAACAGTCTTTTAAAATCTGAAAAGTAACCTGCAGTTTGTCCTTTTTCCATCTGCGTTCAATACGACGACATTCCTTCCTTACAGCACGAGTTCTGTCATTAAACCAAGGCTCAGGTTTAATCCTTGGCTGCCTAGTTTTTAACGGAGCAACCGAGTCCAGGATGGTCTGACAGGAAGAACAGAACCATGACCAGAGCTCTTCTGTATTGGAGTGGAGGAAGTCAGATGATCCACAGAGCTGAAGAAAAGCAGCAGAGAACTGAGTGGCAGTGGAAGGGTTAATAATCCGACAGCGCCGAACAGCAGCGCGAGTTTTAACTGTAGTAGGTGTCAAAGTGACACTGAATAAAACAGGCAGGTGATCCGAGAACACAGCGTCACAGATTTCCAGATTAGTCACTGGCAGACCACAGGAAATAACCAGGTCCAATGTGTGTCCATGTTCATGTGTAGGGCCGGATACGGCCTGTAGCAGATTAAAAGAGTCCAGAAGGCTTAAAAAGTCCTTTACCAGAGGCTTATCAGGACAGCACACGTGCAAATTGAAGTCTCCAACAAAAAGAACTTTGTCATAATTAGTTAAAATCCCAGATAAAAAGTCAGAAAAGTCACTTAAAAAATCCTTATTATATTTGGGGGGCCGGTAGACGACAGCACAGAAAACTGGGTTTACGTGTCTCATCTCAAAAGACGTAAACTCAAAGCTGGGAAAAGACGTCTGTAGAAAACACTGCTTACATTTGTAGTCCTGTTTGTAAACAGTTGCTGTGCCTCCCCCTCTCCCCGAGGCCCGTGGTGAATTAAAATAAGCACAATTTGCTGGTAAGAGCTCAGATAGAGCGCTGTACTCACCAACACTCAGCCACGTCTCAGTCACAAACAAAAAATCCAGGTTTTGGCAGCTAAAAAAGTCCCGAAGAATAAAAGTTTTATTCCCAAGCGACCTGGCGTTTATCAGGCCAATCCTGACAGGAACTGGATCCTGGGCGTCGACAGGTCGGGAAACCCGGCACAGCGGTCTCAGGTTTTGGAGACACCGTCGGCGCATGTTGATCCAAGAAGGGCGGGGACGGCGATGCAGAGGAGCTTGAAAGCCGACCACTGGCACCAAGCAGACATGAGCGGGATCCAAGAAACGCCGAGGCACCCGAGAGCCCAGAAACGATCCATGTGATGAACGGTTAAAAGCAGAACAGTGCGTCATATAAAACTTCAGCTTCACCAGCCAGCCGCTTCGTCTACCGCGACGACGATGACGTCTCCGCCGTGTAAGCAGCGCAGGAACCCGGAACAGGTAGCTTGGAATCTCCGACAGAAGCGGGGGCAAGGATTGTTGGCCAGCAACATCCAATAATTCCATATCCTGGACCAGTGGCCGGAGGTCTAGTAATGTATTGCGATCGTACACCAGCAGAGACCCAGCTCCGCAGACAACCCAGGTCAGAAACAACACAAACAACAGCAAACGCGAGAGAGACAGACGAGCAGCCACATACACCGGCGCCGCCATCTTTAAATACACAGGCGGTTCGATTAAAATGGACACATCTGATCAATTCTTGGCTGAATTCCTGTATGCTAAGTGCTCAGCAACCTCTTTGGTAAAAGTTCCAGCTTGTAAGTTTCTCCCTAATTTTTGTATAGTTTTTATCATATTTGCAGCAGAAGCCCTCTGATCCTGTCAGACTCAACAGTTTGGGGGTGTTTTACCTGCATGCATTTACATTTTTTAAGGTATAGCCAAATATATTCAATGCTAACTAGGGTTTGATAAGGTCATATCACTTCAATATTGATTTATGTGCTTACGATCATTATTTATGAATCCATCCTGCGTTTTTATTTTCACAGCTGGTGATGTTTGCTTTCTAAGTTTGTTGTACTTGATTTAATCCATTCTTCCTTCATCTGGTAAAATGTTCGTCTGTAACAAAAGCCCTACAGCATGTTTGGGTAAGCCCAGTGCTTAACAGAGAGCTTATTGTTTTTAAAAATTATTTGGCAAACATTGCAATACTTTCTGCTGCAGTTCACTGGACTTGTTCATAAAAAAGTATTTTTTAGATGTTCATTACAAACCCCAATGCCTATTATGTGGTAATGATTGGTGTGTATTTTATATATTTATTGTATATGCGTGTTAATTAATTAATATATGTAATATATGATGTTTACGTTGGTACATTTTTCTCATGTCTCTTGTGGATTAGTGTAGAGAATGCAAAATTTTGTTTAGATTTATTTAATTTCTTTTGGTCAAACATGTTTTGGTTTTGTCTTTTTAATTCTAGAAGCAGTTCTCTCAAAGTTTCTGACAGCAGAGAGGAATTCATTTGGACCAATTGTTACTTTTCTATTAATACAATAAGAAAAATGTGCATTCTATTAAATCTATACTTTTAGCTAGATCTCTCTGCCTTGTGTACATCGGTCAAAAAATAAAACATTTTTAAAGTTTGTATGACTTTGAGGACATCGCTTGTTAAAATGTTTCCAACAAATGCTTACAGGCACATGACTTCTGACGGAGAGTTTAAAAAAGTTAGGATATTTTAAAACATTGAATTTTTGTGCCATCTGGACCTTTTTGATTATGATTTTCACGAGTCATAGTCAACAAATCCTTCCCAAAATCTAAGTCTTGTTTGTTTCTGTTCATTATAAAATTGTATAAAGGTTGATTCAAATGTAAAAATGAATAGCTGACTTAACTTTAAGCATTTTAATAACAGTCCATCTTCAGTCACTCAACCATGTTCAAAAATAAAAATACTGACCTGCTGTGCCCAAACTTTTTTTTATCATACAATTACTATTTGACCTTCTACAACTTCAATTCACATCATTCTTTCAATAAAGCTGTTCCGCAAGAAATATTCCAGTTTTCTGAACGCGCACCAGCCATTTACTACCACAGACACACACGTGCGCATCAGAGCAAACCAACACACCAAACAAGAGGCGCACAATTAATCACGCAGCAAACAGAAGAAAGAGCTAACAATGAGGATTTAAACAACTGTGAGACAGTTTCAAGTGGGAAGCCTTTTCTGAAAATCTCAGTGGAATAAAAGATAGAGACAAATGACACCAATAGCTTAAGGGCTCCCATTGTGCACCCTGTTCATGCATGGGTGTGAGGAGGCTGACATGTGAAGCTGAGCCTGTCAGTTTATCAACAGCAGCAATTTTTCACCCTTGATCAGCCAACCGTGGAGGCATTTCAAATGAACTACCTGCATTCCAGCAGCATCAGATAGAAGACAAAAGGTGAGCGCTCAGTAAATTATTGTACCTTCTTTGCTTTTGTCTCCACACCTTTCTTTCTGTCACAAACTCTTCCAGCCCTCTGTTTCCCAGACCTCTCAGTCTTGTCTGATTGGCTTCACCGTGACAGACACATTAGCCATTCACAGAGCGGCAAGCGCCATGTGGACAGTGGACTGTGCCCAGAAAAGGAGCAATATGCTGTCATAGAAAAAAAATACAAACAAATAAAACGACGTGCAAATGCTGTCTTTTGCATGCGTGCACATGTGGTAATCCCATTGTGACCCCACGTCAAAAGAAACAAATGATGCAGACAAAAAGCGGGCGCCTCTCAATGTGGCAATCCAGTGTTTGGAACCCTGGCACCATATGGGCTCTCCATTGTTGACAAAACAGCCTAAGGATATTAGCACTCATAATTTGCATATGTGGAAGCCACTTTTGCAAGTGTTTTTTTTTTTTCTTTTGCCATCTCTCCAGCCAATAAAAGTGCCATCATTGATCTGCGTGCGATGACTGGGAGGCGTGCTGGAGACGATTTGTAAAGTCATCCATTTCCTGTCATTTGGAAACAACTCAGACACGACTGACAGCAGCCGGAAGAAATCCCATGGTGATCTTACCTAGTTGCAGCTCCATGGTGCTAATCTTGTTTTCTGTGGGAAACAGGATCTTTGGCGGCTTGTCGGTCAAAGGAGCTGAAAAAGAAAACAGACACGATTTAAAATATGCAGACAAATGATTAATGATTAATCTATGAAGAGGAGAATTACACAATTTATGGTTTCTTTGTCAAAATACGTTTGTTGCATTTTCACAATCACAGGTCTGCAGGCTCAGAGTTGTGATTATTCAAGCATTACTACTTTAGTAAGAACATGGCACCATTTAATCTGTGTAAGTGTTAGGTATCTGAAGAGCCATCATGGAAAATGTGTGTGCCTCGGTGAGAGGGAGCAGCTGATGCTCTAACGATGCTAATCATCCATACGGTGGTTGTCAGACCTGCTGCTTAAGTTTCTTCTCTGGGGAATGTCGGAACACGCAGCAGTTTTATTGTTCCTAAAAGCATCCTGATGCATGCTCAATAATCCAGGTAGAAAAATCTAAAAAAGTTAAATCTGGTCCTCTGGACATTCAAAAAAAAAAACAAAACAAAGCAAAACAACAAAAAATGTAGAAACGTTTCGTCTCTCGTCCGAGAGACTTCTTCAGTCTGAGGTGCTGTTTTCAGCTCAGTCTCTTAAATAGCACCTTCTCAGAGTGGATCAACCAGTTTTGCTGCTGACAACCAAAACCAACTGATCACATGCTCAAGAAGGACCATCAGCCTAACAATGGATCATTAGCACACTGATGGCTGTTTACTACTCACAGAGGGCTGAGTGATACTAGCAATCACAGCATTGTAAGAGGGGGACAGTTGAACCCGGAGGCCTCCACCCCTGTTTAATGATGGACGGTTTCTTTTCACAAAGATGGCCTCCTTTACTCCTCTCTCAAACCATCGTTCCTCTCTATCCAGGATGTGCACATCTTCATCCCTGAAAGAGTGACCGCTGGCCTGGAGATGAGTGTAGACCGCAGAGTCCTGGCCTGATGATGTTGATCTTCTGTGCTGGGCCATCCTTTTGGCCAGTGGCTGTTTTGTTTCCCCGATGTAAGACTGATCAC
>NC_056510.1:27974444-27979169 GCF_014905685.2 Nematolebias whitei
CATCCATCCATCCATCCATCCATCCATCCATCCATCCATCCATCATCTTCCACTGGTTCTGAATTTAGGTCTCGGGGGAGCAGCTTGAGCAGGGAGGCCCAGACATCTCTCTCCACAGCCACCTCTTCCAGCTCTTCTGAGAGGACCCCAAGGCTTTCCCAGGCCAACTGAGAGAAGTAGTCTCTCCAGTGTGTCCTGGGTCTTCCCCTGGTCTCCTCCCAGTCGGACATGCCCGAAGAACCTCCTTAGGGAGGTGCCAAGAAAGCATCCTTACCAGATGCCTGGACCACATCAACTGGCTCCTCTTGATGTGAAGGAGCAGCGGTTCTACTCTGAGTTTCTTCTGGATAACTGAACTTCTCATTCTATCTCTAAAGGAGAGTCCAGCTGCCCTGCAGAAGAAACTCATTTCAACCACCTGTATTTGCAATCTCATTCTTTCAGTCCCTACCCAGAGCTCATGTACACAGGTGAGGGTAGGAACATAGACCGACCGTTAAACAGAGAGCTTTGCCTTACAGCTCAGCTCCCTCTTTACCAAACCCAAGCAAACATTGGGAATCTTTATGGGGACTCCATCATGTATGCTGTTTGCCAACACCTGCAGTCACAGCTCAGGGAGAAACACTTTACTTGATGCAATTCACTCACTGCAGTTCTCCTGATGTCAGCTGATGTCACTAATGACAAAAATATTACAGCAGCAAAGCAGGAAGGAGATATAGCAGAAATATATTTTTACTGCTTTCAGATAAAAACATGTGCTTACATTATACTTCAAAGAGATTTTTAATTATTTAATTTTGTGTACCATACAAAGGAACCAAGGGGTATACCTTTGTGAAAATTCTCCCCTACTCAAATTGGACTCTGGGTTCATTTTTTGTTAAATCTGAAACTATTATGTTTAAGGTTTTATTCTATTGTGTATCTTATGTCTCATATGTAAAGAATGGCCTATCTGTTTTCACTCATTGCAAAACGACTTTGGCTAATACTACTATACTGTATTTTTTTTCTTCTAAAAACATGTTTATTAACAATCAAATAAACAAATACATTATTGAATGTATGTGTAATGTTTGCATTTTACATTTTTGCAGCATTGTTTTGACTTCAATTTCTTTCATTGTATAATTCAATATGCATCGATAAAAGAACTTGGCATTTCACTAAACAGAAAAGTCTCTATTTTTTGTTACTTACCTAGCTTTAGTTGTTGCTTTTCATTGCCTTGGTTTAAGTGTTGCGGATGTGCACGCTGACACTGATTTTGCATTTCACCAGTGGTGGGATGTAACTAAGTACAAATACTTTGTTACTGTACTTAAGTACATTTTTCATGTATCTGTATTTTACTTAAGTAGAGTTAAATGTGGGTACTTTATACTTTTACTCCACTACATTTTACATGAAGTATCTGTACTTTCTACTACACTACATTTCTATAATGTGTTGCATTACAAGTTACATTCATGTTGCGGCTTTTTGATTTGTTTGTTACTTTGAAAGTAACTAATGGTGAGAGAGGAGTTGGTCCATTGAATCACTGCAAAGTGGGCAGGTAACGTTAGACCCGCCTTCAAGAAGAGCTGGGCCAATGGCATATACTCTAGTACATCACTGAGCTGGGTGCACCTGCAGCACCACTAACACACCCAAAATGTATTCCACCACAAGAGAGTCAGCCAGAAAATATGCTCCACCCATGCCTTATTGAAAGACTGCTCAGTACAACAGGACAGATTCTCTCTCCCAAAAGAGCCAGATTGGACTCAAAAATCTTTGAAAACCAACTTCTTCTGAACTTGAACAAGAAATTCTTGCTGCAATATTAAAATGTGTCTGTTCATGATGTTAGGAGACAAGAGATGTCTCCAAATGGCTCGACACTCAGGTCCAAGTTTTAAAAATGGTGTCAGAAAGTTAAAATATTGTTCAATATTGACCCATTACAAGGTTGAATAGACAGTATTTTAACTAGAGTTGATGACAAACTGGAGTTGAAATATCAGTGGAAATGATCAGAGCCTGTTCCTTTGCTAGTTGTGTCTAATGCTCCTTTTGTTCAGGAAGACAACTTTTACTTTGTGTTTACTGCAGTTAAAATGACACATTGGTTTTGACTTGTGTTAAATAAAAACTTTCAAAAGGTATAATCATTCCTTTCTTATTTTGATTAATGACATTTAACTCTGCAGGTCATTCCTGAAATTCTCATGCACAGAATCACAAGTCCAAGTGTGAACTGTGTCACAGAGTAAACACAATAAAAACATGTATTATCTGCAGCATTGTTCATTAAAATGGCACAACACTATTAATGTATTACAGAAAATATACATATATGGTAGGCAGACTTAAAGATATGTAGACCATTGCATTATGTAATTAGGAAGTACTTTTACTTTTAATACTTTAAGTGTTTTAAAAGCAAGTACTTATTTACTTTTACTTAAGTAAAAATGTTAATGTGGTACTTCTACTTTTACTAGAGTACATTTTTGTCTGTTTATTTGTACTTTTACTTAAGTACACTGTTTGAGTACTTTCTCCACCACTGCATTTCACTATACATTTAAACACATGTCTAAAACATCTGCAATTTGGGCTACAAACATGGTCATTTTATCTTCTGCTCCCATTAATTGGGATGCATCGGAGCTTGCTCAAGAGTGTGTCCATTATTTCTTTGTGGCTAGGATCAAATGTGTGACAGTCTCTATTTTTTTATAATCAGCATCCCCTGTGGTTGTTAATGGTCACATCCTTATCTTTTAATTGGACAGATGGCTTTCTGGAGTTTCTTTTCTTAAGGACACTGTATAATGAGAGGCTTATTTAAAGTTCTTGCACTGACCTTTAGACATTTAAGCCTTGAGAACTCTATAGAAGCTAACATTGTTCAGATAAAAACAAATCTGTGCAGTTTTTTTGTTCTGAACAGGTGAGTTTTAATAGATGCTGACAAAAAATATATAAAAAGTAAATGGAATGGGAGAAAAAAGAAATAAGAACAATGAACAAGAAAGAAACTAAGAAAGAGAAGGTAAAATACCACAAAAGTTATGAAAAATATAAAAGGAATTTGGCAAAAAAACCTATAAAATAAAAGGTATAGGAAAAATATGTACTGGACATAAATATATGGGGAGTGGTGGCGCAGAGGTTAGAGAGGTGGGCCTGTGATCCGAAGATCGCCGGTTCACGCCCCGGCCCCGACAACATCAAAATTGTGGGTGGGGTGGGTGAAATACCCACACTTGCCCCCACCCTCATTCGCCCCACTCTGGGCCCATGAGCAAGGCCCTTAACCCCCACCATGTGCTCCCTAAACAGGTCTCTCTTGAAAATGAGTTCTCGTGGCTCAATGAGACTAACCTGTATAAATAAAGGCTAAATGGAAAAAAATGAAAAAAAAAAAAAAAAAAAAAAAATGGACAGAAAAAAAAATCAGGCAGAAACAAAATTAGAAGAGGGAAAAGAAAGGGGTCAGAAGAAGAAAGTGACATATTAAGAAATGGATTTTGGAAAAGAACAAGATAATATGTCTTATTTAAATTTGTAAGATGACTGTTCATAAAAAATAGAAAATGAGAAATGTTCATGAGAGAAAAGCAGGACAAAGGAAAAACAAGGAAAAGTAACAGAAAAGGGAACTAGAAAAGAAAGAGACAAGAACCAAAAAACAGCAAAAGGAAAAAAAAGAATGCTGAGAACATAAAAAGGAACAGGAAAAGAAAAGGAAGGGCAAAATGGGACAGAGAGAAAATGGGACAAGATAAAAAATGAAAAGAAACTGGATGAGAAAAATTAAAGAAACATCAAAAACAAGGAAAGGAAAAAGAAATGAGGATTTCAAAATGAAGAACAAACAGAAAAAGCTGCCAAATTCATTAAAGTTTTAAGAAAAAATGAAAAGAAAGAAAAGGGAGACAGGATAAAGAGGTCAAGACAAAACCGCATTTGATGTTTAAAGAACAGACTAAAAAGGCCAACATAGTATTTATTAACGAACATTTAAAAGAACCTAGGCAGACACTAATGTGAATACAGTGTACAGCTTCCCATCTTGCTCAATTCAAATGTCCCACTGAGGCTCCTGTAGTCATTCCAAATGAGACTGCGAGATTTGTTTTAATGTACTAAATTATAAAATGTTACATGTCAGTTTCTATATTTTCCCAGTGTGCATCTCGAAAGGACCATGTTGTTCAGGTGAGCAACAGGATGCAAAATTGGAAGCAAAATTATAGGTTTGCAGCAGCAGCTTGTGTTTGCATTGTACCAAAATATGCATCATATTGTACAGACAACGAGACAAAACAACATAGATCTGTCCTCCCCAGAGAAAGAGGATTGAAAGCACTTACACAAGCGATTTATATCGGAGGGGTAGCAAAAGACAGCAGAGCTTTGTTTGACTTCACATCGCTGGATGTAATGCAGCAGTATGTGGTGTTTACAGTCCACAGTTGCTCCAGACCTTAAGAGGCATCATTTCTATAACCCACCACTCACAAGCTGAGTCAAAATGACCGACCTTGCTAAATACAAAATGACTGTAATTGGTTAGTTTCACCAGAAGGGACAGGACTTGGTGTGGTAGTAGCTGAGAGTCTTTTCCAAAACGTATCCCAAGTGGTAACAAATTGGGTAAAATCTTTGTTTAAAATGCACCAGGTGATGTGCATCCCTTCAAGGAAATCTGCTTTTATTAGAAAC
>NC_056510.1:27979269-27989268 GCF_014905685.2 Nematolebias whitei
TATATGAGCATCATTAGTTTTTGTGTTCCACTGAGTCCAAGAAAGAGCATGAGTTGCAATTTTTCTGTTTGTATGTTTTAATTATTCATTAATGAAAGTGTATGCTCATCGTAAAGCCTGCCATAGTACCAGCACTCACACTCAAGGAATAAAAATAAAAATAAATAAATATACAAAGCTTGTTTTGCACTGAAAATGTTTATTTGGAAGACCTTCAATAATATGCTATTTTTGTATGAGCAATATAACATAGTGTTTGGTGATTAATAAGTAAAATCAGCGAGAAATTGCAATAAACATCCTCTCATTTTTTAAGCTACCACTCACCATGACTTGTGACGCATATTATTTTTATGTTTTGTTTTCCTATTAATCATAACTTCACTCAGTGCCTATGTTTAAATCAGGAAGTTCCAGAAAACAAACGGCGCTCTATCATTAGTGAGCCAGAGCGGTAAAACAAAAAGTGAGAGCTCAACACAAAACGCACAAAGCCTGGAATGAAGTGAATAAAGAAGGGGTGTTAGAAATTAACAAAATTGCCCCTACAAAGAGTTTTATTTAGACCTTTACCTATGTAGGTATTTTCAAACCTTTCGCTCAATGTGATGAGGTGAATGTGTGTAAAGACAGCATTTTAAGGTTGCCTGTGTTACTTCTAGACAAAGCCTTTCATCCGTTTAATGTCTCTCAGCTCAGGTTAAAGAGGATCTTTGCAGTGTTGACATATAACCAACCAAAACTCCTCTGGCTTAAGGCTTTATCATTGTTTTATGTCCAGTTTGGACAGGATTAGTGGCTTATTGAGACAACTTCAAGTACAATTTGAGATTTTTTGTCTCACAAAGCTGGTCCTGCCTGGCCGATGCTAGTTTTATTGCTAGGTGAAATTGTGGGGAAAGCACAAAAAGCTCTGCCTCAACTGTTTGCAGAAAGAACAAGGAAGATGGCAAGGAATATTTTAGCAGATAGTACCCATCCTCTTTTTCGTCAGTTTGAACCTCTGAGCTCAGGAGGGCTTTATAGGGTCCCTCTGGCAATGAAGAACATCTTTAAGAAGTAATTTATTCAGAGTGCAATAACCATTCTTAACCAAACCAAATGATAATATCTACCTATGTTATGCAAAATGTTTTATTCTATGCACAATTTTTTGATATTTTTGATTGTACGAATGCGTTTTATTTTATGGTTGGAGAGCCAAAGGAAAATTTCCACCTTGGTGGACAAAAAAGTTTTATCTTATCTTATCTTATCTTATCTTATCTTATCTTATCTTATCTTATCTTATCTTATCTTATCTTATCTTATCTTATCTTATCTTATCTTTAACCTAACCTGCACCAGTGCAAGATTAGAGATCACACATGCAATGCACAACCCCTCAACCAATCACCAACCTTTAAAAATGAAAATATTAAAAGAAAGCCATTGTAAGAGTAGGACTCATTTTTTCCTCTCTCTCCTTGAGTTCCAACCATTAAGTTTGACTTTGACACATTTATGTGAGACACCTCAGCAGAACTGTGGTGCATAACACAGATCTCTAATGTTTGTTACTACTACTTTTTTTAATTCAGCCTCAAAGGGTGTTTCACAACTACACTCTTTATGTATGTTTATTACAATGTTTTAAAAGAAACATCAAACCTGTAGCCTCAGAATCATGAGAACCCGCTTTGTTATCAGCCATTAAATGGCCGTTATCAGACTGTCCCTCCTGTACCGCCTAGTAGGTTTAAAGGTACGTTCTTATCGCTGATAATAGGGTCAGGGTTAGGTCAAGCCTCAAGGGTCAGGGGGTTAAGTTTAGGGTCAGTGCTCTGGGTCAGGTGTAAGGTTAGGTTTAGGAAAAGGGTTAAATAAAGCTAATAAAACAAATCTTCAGGTTTTAGACACATGCAAAGCTTCATATTATCAGCGATAAGAATGTTCCTTTAAACCTACTAGGAGGTACAGGAGGGAAAATCTGAACGCAACCTATGGGGATGACAACTGATAACGGCCATTTAATGGCTGATAACATCCGAAGCCACTGTTTGTGTTTAATTTTTCTGTCCCTTGTGTCTTGGTTCAGCTCCCTGTGCTTCCTTGCCAGTTTTCATTTTTAGTCTTGGTCAGCCTCCTGTCATTTGTTCTTAAGTCATTTACCGCTTACACCCATTTCCAATTAGTAGTCACCCAAGTGCTGCCACTTTCCACTCTCCCCTATCCTGTTTAAACCATTTCTGATCACCACTTCTAAAGAGGTTCATTGTCTTAACTACCCGTTGGATGTCTCGATCCACCCTTTTGTGCTTCCATGTGTTTTTGTAAGTAGCTGCTGTCACGTCAGTTTTTGTTTTCATTTAATTAATGCATTTAATTTCATTTACTCGAGCTCATCATGTCTGATGCATCTGGATTCAATCCCATCAACGACCGTGACACAGATTAAGTTAAGCTAATAGTTTGCACATGGTAAATGATAAATGGACTGTACTTATATAGCACCTGTCTATTTAATCAAGACACTCAAAGCTCTTTACAACACAACCTGTGCCCTCATTTACCCATTCATACAGAACTCTGCTAGATCTGTACAAATAATAATCAGTGCTTTATCACATTCATACACTGATGGGACACACATCAGAGGCAGTGAGGGGTTCAGTGTCTTGCCCAGGGACACTTCATGTGACTGCTGGTGGAATCAAACCCCCAGATCTCACATTGGAGGACGACTGCTCTAACCACTCAGCCACAGCTGTGATTTCCAATAATAGTTCTTATGCAAAATTATTATCATTAAAGTTCCAATTACTTTTTAGGTAGAAGTATTAGGCAAAATTAGCTCAACTTTTAAGTTTTTATTTTAAGGAGGCAGCAGGCTAATGGTTTTATAAAATACAAGCATGCCAGCAAAAATACTGGGATCAGAACAAAAGTTCAAATTATATAGACCAGTAACTGAGCCTCAGAATCACTTATAATAGTATTATTTATTATTTATACATATATGCTGGTGTAGATTCATTCAGGACATGGCAGAATCAAAAGAATAAAAAGTATTAGAACAAGTGGGAGTGCAAGATGCAAAAGAGCTGAGCCCATTAAAGAGACATGGTGTCAAGTTTTGATACGGTTTTTCGTTAGATTTAGAAAGCAAAAAATACACCTGATTAAAGAAGCTCAAGTGGTTTTTGCCAAGCTGTCAACAGAAATTCATAACACCATTATGACAATTTTTTTTTTCTTGTTCTAAAAAGAGATGTTTCATTTTTTTATTCCGCCTTTTTCCTTTCTTTTTTCCCAGTTCAGTCACAAAACATTTAGTTGAGTACAAGGCCAATGGCTTTCAACAAGCTTGCCATCTGAAATCTTCTGTTTTTACTGAATTCACAGGCCTCCTGAATGCAGCAGTAGCATATCTTGTCCAGATGTACATTGTCAGCTTGAGAGAAACACAGTTTAATTATTAACCCACACTTCAAAAGCCGTCTAAACGACAGATTCATAATTTTATTTCTATCATGCTCTAGTGCGAGGCCGCCAGGCCCAGATAATGACAATAACCAGCGACTGAGGGCGAGCGCGTAGGCGGAGCTGGGTAGGTCAGCGCAGATTAATTGTGGAGTATGTAAATTTTGATTCGTCACATGCAGATTGATGTCGCTTTTAATTGAATTTAAACAACGTGAACTCCGGGCTTGCTTGGAGTCTAAAAGGACAGCTTGTGAATAGCGATGAGGTGAGGCGCGCGGAGAACGCCAGGAAGAGATGAGGCGGGGAGATGATACAAAGGTGAGAGGTGAGGGAAACACCGAGCGGGAGAGAGAGATTAGTTAAGGATGAAAGTGATATTTGACCTTAAACTAATGAGCCATTCCACCTCAACTCAATGCAACGCTCTTGTTTCATGAGTAACTGCGCCTGCTCTGTAAATTTATTGGCTTTAAATGTGAGCAGACATGCCCCATAGACATCCTTGTACGAGACCTTTTACACACTGGATGGATATAAGAAGGTTGTGACAGGCAGCAGGTTATATTTCCCACCTGACATATAAAAGCATTTTTACAACGAGTGCATCGGCCTCCCCATGGGTGTGAGTGTTGCAAGTGTGTGCAGTACACAAGCACATACATGTGGGTGACGCTATGAAGAGTCAACTACTGGAGTAACACTTATCTCAGGTGTGATTTTATCATCATCCCTCTAAGGACACATACTGTCGCCGGGGGTGGAGTGTTCAGAAGATCACAACAGGCTGGCATGCTGCAGGCAGCAGAGGTGCAATGTATTAAGTCATGACTCGAACATACAGACACGTAGATGGAAAAGGATTCAGTGCAAAGCAAACCCATTGCTTTTCCTTCACCGCACACCTCTTATCGCTACCCTCTCTTTCCTCTTCCAGCTGCTCTCTAGGATAATGTAAGTGCTAATCGCAGACTCCTCATCCATCCGTGCTGCTTCAACCTGATGGATGAACTGGAGAAACAGACCAAGGAGGTGTGGATGAAAACAGACTTCTTTTCTTGTGTCTCTTTCGACTGAGTCTTATATCTTTCCACAACTTGAATAAAAACTACAGTACTGATCTTAAGAAAAACATAAATAGATTAAAAAAGTAGTTTTAACTCTGCCTGTTTGTTAAGAATTGATGTGGTATATACCTGTAGTTGAGTCACCCTGGCTGAGTGCTATACATTTTACAAGATTTTGCAATAGTGCATGAGATTGCACAAAATGACTTTCACTCCATCATTTTGTCATCATAAGATAACCTTAGTTTAAGACTACCATAAAATGTGATGGTTCGCATGCATTCTTTCAAGGATAGCTATGCCTTCAATTCAAAGTTGTCTGGGTCAATACCTCTTCAAGTTTTCTAAAGGTTAATTAAAGTTTTTCTTTCAACTTTGACTGTTTTTACACATATTTTCAGTCTAGTCTAGTCTCTCTCTCTTTTTTTTTTTTTTTGCTAAGCCACGCTAACTTATAAATCATTCATACACACAAAGCTTCCTAAAGTCAATGGATGGACAATTATTGTGTCGACACATACAGGAACAAACAACTTAGCAAATAAACTAATTTATATGAGATTTTTATTCATGATGTTCTCAGCATACTGGCTTAAAGACACAGTTGTTTCCCCCAGCTTCTTTAGTCAAATTAATGAAAAATATCCTAAATAAAACTGTTACACATTTAAGAAAAAAATGCACCAATGGGATGATTCTCAAAATATTAGGTGAAAACTTATGGCATGGATGGTTAACTAAAGGATGACACAAATCAGAATCTGTCAGATCTTTACATTTTTAATCTGATTTCCTAATAGCAAATCATTTGCATAGTATCTACTGTAGATCATTTTTAAAAGCTTCAGTTTTACTTTTATTATTCACTCCTCACTTTTAATCACACACTGCAAATTATGAGTTTAAAAAAGCAGCCAAAGTCTAACATATGACTCTGACAGACCTTCAGAAAATCTGAATAAGCACTGACCAAAACCACTTTAAAAGATTTAAAGAAGGCATAGTACCTTGAAAGCAAAAATATAAGGAAATAGGTGGTAGTCAGTAAAACTTGGCTCATTTTTATACATTCAGATAAAAATGTTGGAGAAATCGTATCTTTCTCTGATGCTGTTTACGCAAAAGAACCACTCCCACAGCAGGTGATGCTTTTTAACCTGCATTTTACTTGCCAGGTCAGATTTCAGGACAGGTTAAATATGTAATAATGCATAAATGTATACAGATGAAGACCAGTCACAGAAATGAGCTACGAGTCACATTATCTGCTCGCTTTTACACTCCCCTCAGCTCATCCAAGTTCATTGTAGTTCAGAGGGTGTGCTTGAAGCCAGCTGCAGTCTTACACATCACTTTTCATTTACACAAACTTATGGTTCATGGGCAGAGATAAGATCGTGTTTTGAGAGACAACTGAGCTTTTTTGTTCTCAGGGCAGAGGGGAAGAACGTTCTCACCCATAATAATAAAAACATCCATAAAGTTTGACCAAAAATTCCCTGACAAAATGTGAATCTTATTGCCTTAATAAAAATAAATAAATAAATAAAACAAAAGAAAACATGTGAAGCAGTCGTGCTTACATGTGTAGACAGAGGCGGTGATGTTTTGTAAGAATGAGGGGATTTTGCTTGTGAAGGTGACCCTACAGGGGAGAAAACTGTGAGAAACCTTTTACGGCAATGAGACAATGTCCTGGATCACCTACAAACACCTCAACTCCTCATTACACATACAAATGCATGACACCACACACACTTTTTTGTTATAACACACATGCAGCAGGCATGTTGTTTCATCCCGAACAAGAGCTGGAGCCCACAGAGACAAGGACATTCAGGTTATTGTGAGGAAGCTTTACCTGCAAAGAAAGCTGAATTCAGCTGCAACACCTTCTCACACAGCGAGCAGTAAATAAACCATCCCCCAAAAACATAAAAATACATCAACTGTCACCTATTTTATTTTCCCCACATTAATACATTTATTCACAATGCATAAAGTCAGTTTCCCAAGTGTCACCAAGCTCAGTGCAGATGTGCTCTATAAGCATTATCGTACGGCAGACAATTCCTTTCCTCCTCTCGATTTCTCCTGGCCTCTACACCTGCAATTCGGGGTGCCAAATGGTACATTTACATTGGCCGTAACCTCAATAACCATGCTTGCGGGCGATGCTGAATGTGCAGGCAGACATTTCCACTGTGAGGGGATGCAGACAGAGGTATAATGGGAGCAATAGATAGAAACCTACGCCTGAGGCATCCATCAAACCAAACGACTCCATTACAGTAAGTCCGACAGAGGCAAACAGTAATGTGCACTGTGATAAACACTGGGATAATAGTCTGTTTATAGTCCTGGACACACTGTTTCTGCTGGGAAACACCAGCAACGAATACAGATAAGATACAGAAGCGCCAACCTCTCCGTCTTTTTCATTCTTTATATCTCTCCTGCTTCGTTTTCCCTGTTATCAGCTATTTCACTCCCTTGTTCTCTTTAGCCTCTTCTATTCTCTTTGTATAATATTTTCCTTTATTCAGAACGTGGACGGAGCTGCATACATCAGCGGAACAGGGCTTTTATCTGTTGTTATACTATTGTACTGTTCCCATCATGGCTGAAATGAGGCCTAGGAGAACCATAAAAATGCACAAAAATGATTTAGATATGCAAGTAAAACACACCAGAGTTACATGCAAAACAACTTTAAGGAGTCAAACAGTCATGTATAAATATGGAGGCACACGCAGTGATGTTCACGTATGTATCAATTAATCACAAGAGAGCTAAGGTTTCAACTGAGGGATTGCGTTTCACATCACTGAAAGTAGGAAGGGGTAAAACTAATTCGTCCACAAAGTGAATCCTCAAGAGGGACGAGGAAACGGCAAACCTGCTGCTACTATGAATCAATTATAGGTGTACACAAAAAGCCACTCTCTTTGTAGATGGGAGGCAGAGGTGCAAGTCTATTGAGGAGAAATAACATGTAGCAGGGTTTTTGTTCTCGCCACACACAAGTTCCTGCACGGTCTGTAACTCACCGTGTCCTCACTCTCCAAATGATGAAGGAATATTTAAATGGGACATGATGAAATGTAAAATGAGGCTTCACTTGCTGTTTGTTTTACATTTCTATTAACTTGAGCAGCAATGGGGTCTGATTAAGAGGCTACTGGATCAGTCTGGAAGGCGTAAACCTTTGTTTATTATCATAGTTAACCTCTATTACAAAACTGACCTCAGCTCCGATAGAAGCACATCTACTTTTTTTTATATACTTCAGACACACACTTTACAGTCTCCAGCAAGGCTAAAGCAAAGCCAGGACAAAGGAAAGCCTTGTGTCTATTACTCTACATTCAAGATCATTTAAACTTAATGACCTCCTTCATGCCTCTTGGCCTATGATAAAAAAAAGAAATTACAACATTAGCACACAGGTCTTAAACATAGTTTGGTCTTTTATGTTCGCTGTCCAGGCAACGGCCATTTTAACAGCATGTGATAAAATGCCAGCAATCGCACGCCCACTTGAGTGGATGATGGCGTGGGTTTATTAAAAAGAAATGTGCCCATGTTGAGAGTGAGCTAATCTGATTCTAACGGGATACCAAAGCTATAAAAAGGAGGTATCCCAATCATTGGAATAAGATGAAATGGTGTCGTAACAAAGAGCATACAATGTTTATTTTATAGTGCTGTTACTGATATGGATTATTTATTATAATTCTATAACAACAAGAAAAATAGACATGGCTAGTAAAGAGGGCACCTTTCGCCTCACAGCAAAAAGGTTGCAGGATTGTGTCTCGACCCCGTGTGCAGTTTGCATGTCTTCCCTGTGCATGTATGGGTTTGCTCCAGATACTCTGGTTTCTTCCCACAGACCAAAATCTGCATGTTGGGTTCACTGGGTCAGAGGTTCTAAATTTGACCTAGGGGTGTGTGAGTGACTGTTTATCTCATTTGTCTCTATGTGACCATGTGATGGACTTGTGATCTGTTCAGGGTGTACCCCGCCCCTCGCACAGTGATTGCTGGACATGGGCCCCGGCGACCCCCGTGACCCAAAATGGAAGAAGCGGGTTAAAGATAATGGATGGATGGAGTTAAATAAATAAATAAATAAACAAACAAACAAAAAATAATAAAATAGTAAAGGCATTCTGCAAAAATAAAGGTGCACCAATCAAAATCCAGCTCATTGAAACACTTTATATCCTGTAATATAAAAAGCATTTTAGATTAAAGGCCTACAACATATGCATAATCTACTGCAGCATAATCGCTTGTAGAGGCAGACCAGTTGAATGTTTGTCTGAATAATTAGGCTGATTTGACCATTAAAAAAAATACTTAGCATGGGCTTCACCTGAGAATATGAGCCAGTTAAAAATCAGACACATTTGAAAATAATGTTGTTTTACACTTGACACATTGTCCTTTTCTGCTTTCTGCAACAAGGGCTTTTTTCCATGGCATGAAGGTTTTTATTTTGTTTGTTTCTTTCTTTCTTTCTTTCTTTTGCACATAATTAGACTTTAAATTGCGGTTGCTGCTGATTTCTTGCCTTTAAGCTGCTGTATTCACCCATCTGCTCACTACAGACTCATGTTCTAACCAGCAGAGGAGCAGGAGGAGTGGTGGTGCTGAGGTTAAAGTCGAGCCTGTGATCAGAAGTTTGTCATTTTGACTCCCTGGATTGACAACATCAAAAATGTGGGTAGGAAAGATGACACACACACCTGCCTCCACCCTTATTTGCCTCACCCTGTGTCCTTGCACAAGGCTATTGACCCCACCATATGCTCCCTTGGCATACTAGATGGCAGCTCTCTTCTCCACACAGAGGGATGTGGTAGCTCGGTGTTCTGTGGTTGCGTCATGAAGGGCATCCGGTGTAAAAAAAAAATGCCAAGCCTTTGTGAAAGTCTGTTTGCTGTGGTGACCCCTGAGGAGGGGAGCAGCCAAAAGAAAGAAAACAACTGCAGAGCACATGGCATCGACTCGGCCACAGCAAAATTAAAATTTCCTTTTTTTACTCGTTTGTGGTAATTTTCAGGCAGTGGAACTTTAACTCTCTGCCAGCATTGAGGAAACACTCATTAAATGGAAAACTACTGAGAACATGTACAACTGAGTCAGACTGAATTAGTGTGAAGCTCGTTGTGCTGACACTGAACAATGTCAAAACAGCTGTAGGGAAAAATAACCATTAACTTTAGAGTCACCAATGAACTTAATATTCATGTTTTTGGTTTGTGGGAGTAAACCAGCACACAGAGAAAACCCACATGTGCACCGAGCGATATCAAACTCTACACAGAAAGGCCAGGAGTTGAACCTGCAACCCTCTTGCTGTCGGGCACTCTAACTTACTTTAAAGTAAACAGAAGTCATAAAATTATTTTCTATTGTAGTGAGACACGTGAGGTACGTGTCACTTGTTGTATGACAAATA
>NC_056510.1:27989368-28002929 GCF_014905685.2 Nematolebias whitei
TGTGTGTGTGTGTGTGTGTGTGTGGTGCATTTTTAACCCTTCCCACACTCTTGCAATATTCTAAACAATGTTTCTAAACTCTAAACGCTCTAAAAGAGCACAGAATGTCATGATTTCAGCTCTCTGTCTCCTCTGCTCTCAGCCACCTGCAAGTGCTCTTGGCCACGCCCACTTCTCCGCTCTGCACAGAGAACAGCTGATCAGCTGCAGCAGGAAGTTTATCCTGCAGTAAGGGCTGCACAAATGTGCAGCAGGTGCTAAATAATTTAAAATAATTTATTTTAAATAAAATTTCCATGCCGATCGTGCGGTTCATTCATCAAGCAGCCAATTATGAGTCATGTCCAATCTTACGTTGAAAAACCGCAATAAACAAACCGTGAAGTAGCGAGGGACTACTGTATTTGTTTGTATTTTCACTCAGCAATTTTTTTCACGTTATCATTTTTATATTGAATATTATGAGTGTCCTTCTATATTTTACTTACACTTTGATAAATATGTTTTAACCTGCTTCGCTGAAGTCAAACTCATAAAGAAAACACTCAGCGGATTAAATAAAGTCATTGTTTTAAAGGGAAATTGATGAACACACTGTGCTTGCCTTTAATATATTAGTTCAAAAACACCTCTTGGGTGTGAAGACCTTGAGTCCGCTCTTGGTGAACAGACTTTGTAGCAATAAATGCACTAATTATATCAACAATCCAAGCAGCATAAAGAGGACTGGCTGGTTGCTAAGCAATAAGCACAGTTCCATGGGCCTGTTGTTATATCTGTTTACTCTTATTGTGCTTTTTGTTTTTTTTTGTTATTAAAGCATATGTTTATTTGCTGTTAATCTTGTTTTGATAAAAAAAGACCATCCATCCATTATCAATACCCACGTCTTCCTTTTTGGGTCACGGGGGTCACTGGTGCCCATATCCAGAAGTCACTGTGCGAGAGGCAGGAGACACCCTGGACAGGTCTCAAGTCCAACACAGGGACACATAGAGACAAACGAGACAACCAGCCATTCACTCTCTCACTCACACCTAGGGACAATTTAGAGTTACCAATCAGACTAACATGCATGTTTTTGGTCTGTGGGGATTACGACATGGTAAATTACACAACCAGAGATTAGGAGAAAATAGAAGGTTTTGAGTTTAGGTACAAACATAGGCGTCACAACCATTATATGTGAAGGGGACGTGTCCCCTCCACATTAAAAAACATTAATTTGGACCCCCCACTTTCACTATAAAACATTAGTTCAGCTGGTGCAGTTTCTCTTTCTTCCGGAACAAATTGATTCCACTTGATTAACAGGACTACCACTAAAAATCCACTCCAGGTTTTCCTGGTTACCTCATCTCTCCACCAACTTGCAGTGTTACTGGTCTGTCTCCTGCCTCTGCAGAAAATGTGCACAGGTGGAGGAGGTGGAGAAACCTCTGTGTTGATCGCTCGCCAGTTTAGCAAGTTTAGTGCTGGCAGTTGTTGACTGTGGGGTTGATCATAAACATGGTTCGCAGGATGCTTTGTGAGAAGTGGAGTGCTATGTAGCATCTTAGCTTAGCAGTAACTGTGACGATGTAAGACGCTGCAGGTGTAAGAGACGTTAAGGTGCATTAAAGTTGAAATGTCTTTAAACCTCACAGCTGAATTTACACAAACTTGGTGAGAAACATGCTTTAAATGGAATTAAAATAAGGAAATCTAGATGAAATGTGGCCTTTTTGTAAACATACAACTTTTTGCACAGTGGTGCACGCACACAAACTAGTGTCCCCCCCTCACCTTACAGATGCTTCTGACAACCATGGATACAAAATATCAAACTTCTTAATACAAAACTAAAAGTATCCTTAAATAATTTTGGTTTTATACACAGTTTAATACTGATGCTCCTGAGCTTCTCTAGCATCACCTCACTTTAAGCAAACTTTTTACCACTAAAATGTCCAGCTGAATTTTTTGTTGACTGCCACGTCAACTGATTTTCTTATTGGTCTCCTCATCTTTGGTTTTGTGGCTCAGCTTAGATGAAGTTTAAGTTACAAAAGAGCCACAACACTTTAGTACTTTAGCTACAATGTGATGATATGTAAAAATAGGACATTTGGAGTCCTGGGAAACCTGAGCATACAATAATGTAAATCACACAAATTGGTCATAATTAGGTAGTTCATGCAAGTCTAAAGAGTTACTTACAATGTGCTATTTTACCATCAAACAAGATAAAAAGAGCAAAACAAAAAAACATTGAATGGAGATATTTACAGTCATTATTGAAATAAAGTGTACCCTTGTTAAATTCTGAGGTTTTATAAATCCAAACCTAACTTGATAAATAAAAAATAACTGTATCTATCCAAAATCCTTTGTTTCATACCTGTACTTTGTAGTTCCAGAGATCAACAACAACATGTAACATTACTATTTACAAAGGAAAGAGTCAAAGAGTAAGAAATTGGTGAAAAACAAAGTATAATATGATTCTTTAGCATTTAGAGCGGGGCTGTCCAAACATTTTCATATGTGGGCCAAAACTATCAAGATGAAGGACTCATGGGCCACAAAAATGTGAATTTAACTCTCAGCGTGAACAATATTTTAAAGAAAGAACTAATTTACTAATTTTGGTGGAGAAAGAGTTTTAAATTGTTGTAGATCCAAAACATTAAAAGCTTCATAAATACTAAGCTTATATTTTTGTTTTTATTAAAAAGGATTGTTTTTATTTGCTTTGTTGGTTTCATGTTTGTTGTTTTCTTGTGTTTGGAAAGTTCATTTTAGCTTGTTCTCTATAATAAAAGCATAATTTGAATAAGTGTCCTTTTATAAGGGGGTTGATCAGACTTTTGGACCATTGGCGGCCCAAAAGACTGATCAAAGTTCTGAAAAATCGTCCAGATGTCAGTCGCTACAACAGATTCATACAAGGTTTGATAAAGTTGATCAACTCGTATGTCGATGACACCACGTTATATTCATTTAATATGTCCAGTTTCCTTCTTGATTATTTTGTCAACTGCAATATTTAGCCAAGTTTTATGAATCATTATCCAAAAGTCTCCTTTCTGCTAGAAACCAGTAAAGGTTTTTGGTGCTTTGTACCATGAAGTGAAAATAAAATGATTACAGCCAAAGGTTTGTATTTTGTTCATTGTTGCTCATTTGGAGAAGATTGTTTTTCATCCGTTTTGCTGTTAAACCTAAACTTTATATGAAAAAGACTACCAATGAATTTGCAGAAAGTCTGTGTCAACCACTTAAGACTGCTGGTCAAACTGATACCATTCTCAAACTGCAGTTGTGGGCTGCACAAAATCACTCCAAGAGTCGCAAATGACCCTCAGGCCGCACTCTTTGGGCACCCGTGATTTGGAGCATATGTGTCCAACTCAAGGCCCGGGGGCCAAATGCGGCCCTCGTTGACATCTTATCTGGCCCCCCAGGATGTTATTTTAAATGTAAAATACTTGTATCACTTTAATTTTTTCCAGTCATCTTTGTTTATGATGTCAAAAGTGCAACAGAGAATGTGAAATGAGACCAATCAAACTCTTGTTGAGAAACCTGCAACCAAAAAATTACGTTGGATATCTAACTTGAGTTAATGTAGATTCTAAAACCAGCCCTTAGTTTGAAAAAGGTTTTAATTTTGGCCCCCTTTTGTAAGTGAGTTTGACACCCCTGATTTAGAGCAACAACAATAACTTGGAGAAGCCACAGAAGTCTATTACATTGTTGTAAAGACCATTTAGTCCATTCTACTTCCGGTCTGTGCGCAGACGTTAATGCACAGATTTAAAATTGTACCACAGCATTTCAGTGTAATCAAAATTTGGACTTTGACAGGACCATTGCAGCATCCAGAATATTTTCTGTTTTAGCCATCCATATATACACTCGTTTGAATTAACTGACTTAAGTTTGGTTTTAGCTGTTAGACAAACGAACAACAGAATAAATCTGATCTACAGAGCAGATTAATTTCACCATAAAAACTGAACAGTTTACTCTGATAATATATCAAGCCCACATCATCATACCTCCACCGCCGTGCTGAACACGCTGTGATGTGGGTTTTTTTTTATGAAATTTTAATGCAGGCTATTATGAAAAAAAATCTTCACTTTAATCTCAGTTATCTATTAGAAATTGTTGCAGAAGTTTTGCCTTATTTAGATACAACTTTACAAACCTATCTATGCTGCCATGTTATTTTCAGAGTTAAGAGGTTTAAAGCAGCAACCCTTTCTAACACAAGCTGCAGTTTCACTCAGTTTATTCCTCAGTTTACCAGTCATGATTTTAAGATACATAGAAAGTATAGATAAAAAGTTAGCATGACTTGCTTGGTCTTTCTGAGCATCACATAGTCTGACCTTCGTACAGTAAGACTGACAACCGACTCTTATGGTTTTTATTTCTAAGACTTCTAATTATTTTCAATATTAACGGTCAACAAAATAAATTTCTTTCTCTGCTCTTTTATGGTCACAGTCCCTGACCACCAGGTCATTACTGGGAAAAGTCTTTCATGGTAAAACATTTTTTTTTTAGCTAAATGAAAAGAGTTTTCTGTCAAAGTTCCACAGTGTGATTTTCTTCCTTCTCTGATTATACATTGCATTTTTCTTCTCCACACAAAACCATATGAACTGCAGGTGTATAGCTATGGTATGATACACTGTATGAAGCTTTTGTTTTTCACAGCTTCACAAGGTTAACAGTGTTATATATTCCACATTTGACAATATAATTAGATAAAACAAAGAAAAATAAGATTTCTTGCCAGAGATATCCCTGTCAGGTCATGTTGCAGCCCAAGCTAATCACCTGCCCAGTCATTCCAGACAAGCCAGCAGGCACTCGCAGCCACTGGCCTGCTTTCCCGTGTCCCTCTAGGCTGAAGTGCCTGTCACTGGCCGAGCTGCATCCTCATACAATGCTCCATTACATCAATAATAGATGGTGGGATGAAGGAGGTAGGCCAAATCGGATGGGACAGCTCACTCAGCAGGAGATGACAAGTTGCAATGATGAGGTGAAGGTGTGCATTTTTGCATGCACGTGTACAGTTTGTGACTGTATGCACAAGTTTGTACATGTTGCATGAACCCGAGGTGCACGGGAACGATAAGATGGTGAACGAACAAGGGACGGTGGAATACAGAGGGATGTTGACTTAGTGGGTTTCTGCTACGATGGCACCATTTCAGATCAGTCTGACCCAGTTTCCACAGAAGCCCATACATTTTAGATAATCCCTAAGGAAAATGAGGTTTTCACAGTCTGCCTCTCTTGCGTGGTTTTACATCGGAGCATACGGCAGGTAGGGCCACGAACACAAAATGAAGCACTTAAACGTACAAGCTGAATCATGCACGGTCGTGTTAAAGAGAGGGTATTCATTTCCTTTCCTCTGTTAAACCGTCTTCCTTCGCTCTTTCCTCCTCCTCCCCTTCTCCGCCTTTCCCCTTTTGCACCAGTTGAAGTAGTTACGTGGTTTTATGCAGCAGCCATTTAAATCATTACCTTTCCCACATTGATCCAGTCAGAAGGTAATTGGTTCAATCAAGAGAATTAAAAGCTAGGGTAGGATTGAATAATTCAACTTGCAGATTAGGAGAGGAGGGGGAGACCAGAGAAAAGAGGATAGAGTTGAATAAGAGGAATGCCGATATTAACACATGAAATAAATTAAAATAATGTAACAGGAACGACACTAATGAATTAACTGTTAATGAGGCTAAGTATGTAGGTGGAATTTAAACAAGTAAAACATTATTGTATATAAAATGATCAGCAGCTGCAGTACAACTGAACATGTATTAACAATCAAGGGAAAGTGATTATTTAATGTTTAAACGCGTGAAGGATTCTTTGGTAACAAATAAAAACATCACATATTAAACCTGCTGCTCAGTTCAATTCTGATTTTTTTTTTGCCTCCAAAGATATCAAGTGACATTTCTGATGTTTCAGTCAGCCTTTCAGCATTCTAACTAACCCTTGGCTCTCAGAACAGACCAATAGTCCTGTCCTCCAGTGTTCCCTGTGATAAAAGCAGGAATTATAATTACCTCCTAACTGTGCTGGCTTCAATTAGGAATTTGACAAATCCGTTAGCTAAAAGTTTTTTCAAGCTGAAGTATAGAAAAGCTAATAAACTCGTGCTGTGAGTAAACATTCTGCCTTCGATATTAGAGAATTTGCACTAATAAAACGATTTGTTGAATAAACATCTGAAAATATGGGAAAAATCCACACTACTTTCTTTATTAAAAATAAAATCATTCTGTTCTTCTCAGGTTTTATGTTTAGACTTGATCACCATGAATTTTGAGGATGGATTTGTTTATTTGTAAAGGTTGAGTTTGATTCATTATAATACAGTGATGAAAGAGATGAAAATATATTCGCCCTAGTGTGTGTGTGTGTGTGTGTGTGTGTGTGTGTGTGTGTGTGTGTGGGGGGGGGGGGTTCTGTCTGACTGTGAAGAAATTTACAGAAAGTAAGTACTGGATGTACTTTGTATATCTATAACTGACCAACTTTTAAAGTCATCTCATTTCAATGTGGCTGCCACAGCTAATCAACCTTAACAAACAGGAAATGACTGTGATTTCATCACTTTTACAGATATTGAGCTGAAATTGTTATAGTAGTAGATGGTCATCAAGATGTACTCAGAGTGACACTTCACAAAACATGTTTGTACCATTTGAACTAACAGCAATAACTTTCTCGTTTCCTAATAGATGCTTTTGATTTAAAACTTTAGCATGAAATCTTGTGAGCAATACACATTCCTTTAAGGAAGGCTAGAACTTTATTTCAACTGAACAGGTCAAAGTAAATGTTTTTTTTAACCAGACTAATCTGTATAAATAAAAGTTGAAAAATGTTTTCTTTAGGAAGTATTGTCAGACTTGACTGACCACATATGAATATACAGTAGTCCCTTGTTTATTGCTGGGGTTCAGTTCTGAACCCGCCCACAATAAGTGAAATTCCGCCAAGTAGTGACATTACATTTATTTTAGCATTTATATATATATCTTAATGCTTTAGAAACCCTTCCCATGCTTTTGCAATGTTATAAACACTTAAACCTGTCATTTTAAGAACATATGTACATTACTGCACTAAACTTTATTCAGCAGCTCTGCAGAACACAGCAACAGCTCTCAGTTCTTGTCCGACTCTGTTCTGTTTCTGCAGACAACCTTGCAGTGATGAAGCTCACAATCAACCTTCTAATATTTAACAACATACTTTTATATGTACTGTAGCTACTAAAGTTCACTTACTGGTACTAGCTCTGCAGAGCACAGCAACACAAGCCAGTAAGTAAAATCTCTCAGTTCTGGTCTGACCCAGTTCATTTCTGCAAACCTAACCTGCAGCAACAAAGCCCACAATCAGTTAACTCGTATACCTCATTTTAACAACATACTTGTAGCTACTAATTTTTATTTACAAAGGCGTCCTAGCTTAGAGGTTCTAGTTGGCCAGATAGGAGCTCTGGTGTTCACTGCTGAGCCTGGAGGTCCAGTTTTGGTCCGGTCCGTTGCAACTCTTGAGCGTCAAGTGCATTTGGGTGTGGGGGTGACCTTCTGTTGGCTAGTGTGGGACAGTAGGTGGTGGATTGAGTCAAAGTCTGATGAAAAAAGTCCCGACGGGCTACGGAAACAGCTCCAGAGCTTTCAACGTGCACCCGTGCTTAGAGGTCCTCGTGGGCCGGGTGGCAGCGCTCAAGATTCACCGATGGGTCTGGAGGCCTGGTTCTGCTCTGGTTCTGGTCCAGTTTGATGGGTTCAGTGAAGCTTCTCTGCATCTACTGGGAACCAATCATATCAAAACTTTACCACATTTTTTTTTTTTTTTTTCAGCAGAAGGAAACGGGGCATCTGGGTGGAGCCCTGTTGACTTTTGGAAAATGTAGTCATTATGAGCGGGAATACAGTGTAGGCTTACTGAGAGAAAACTACAAAATGGCAGCACCTGTCCAAAGTATTTTATTTTTTCCTTAACTTTTTACTATACAGTACTGTATCCAGTGCTGTCCCAATCACGTGAGTAATATTAAAGTTGACAATCGTGTCCTCTACAATTTTTATTTTTTTGTACAATATTATGGACTGTACATCCACAAACCACGATAGAGCGAGTTTGCAAAAGTCGAGTCACGACAAAGCGAGGGAATACTGTGTAACATTTTTTAAAGTGCATTAACAAGTAGAAAAATAAAAACATAATTACTGATATTCTGTCAGCAAATCTACCAGAATGTATATTTTATTAAATAAATTGTAACTTTTTTATAGAGTCATGCTTAAGAAGATCTGAACTATCTTTTTAATACAATCTACAATCATCACTAAAATGTGATGCTGCTGCTGATGTTGTAAGAATTCTGTTGTTGCTGGGATACAGGAAGTGAGTCAGATTCATGGTTCGAGAATCACACATGCACCGCAAAAATTACAATTGAGCAAAGTTGACAGTAGCGTTAACTGATTAGGCTGAGCGACGAGAACAGCGAAAGACTCGGGGGTGGGGGTGAAGGTAGGATTCATCTCCACTTGAGTAACAATTGAAGATGAAGCATCATAAAAAGGAGCATTAGAAAATTAGTAAAATGTTTATGGGCCTCAGTGTTGGATGGGATTGGGGTTGTGGTGTCGCACCCTTGAGAGGGAGATGCTGAAACTAAAGTTGCATTCCCTCCTCAACCCCAATCCTTGCTTTCACAGCTGAAATATTCATTGTTTTCATTTATTAATGTGGCAAGTGAGGAAGGTCAAGACTCGCTACTGAAATGCACATGAATGTCAGACTTGCATTTGGAATTACAGATGAAAGGTTAGAGGGACAATTTCTGTCATTCCTTGCCTTCAAGCAATAACTGATTCTGAATCTTTTTAGGTCATGCTCTAACCATCGAAACCTGGCCTCGTGGCTTCAGCATGTCTGCGTCTTTGATTTCAGGTCGTTTCACTCCAACCAGCAGAGCTCTGCTTTTTGTTGTGAACACAGAATCAGTTTTAACTGGGCATATGCTTTCATGTAATCCACTTCCTGCGAGCATATTTGCAACTGCCTCACAGGAGTTTTCCTGTCATCTTAACTGGAGTCCTGGACGTGTTTGCCAGTCTGTCAGTTTTTGTTTTTTTTTTGCCTCATCCTCACCAGTAAAAAAGGAGTCACATGAGCCTAGTTCCCCCCTGCTGTGTTTGCCTTGCTGCTGTGCTTGCTGCATAAAAAAAAAACTCCAGGGAAATGCCTTGAAAGCACCAACTGGGCTGAAAATAACAAAAAAGGCTTAGATGAATATATAGCTCAAATAAACAGCACACAGGCATGTGGACCTTGATGAGAAAGCAAATGTGGATATGTGAGGCTGACTGTAGAGTCAAAAATAGATACAAAGGTATTTTATTTATATTTTTAATTGAGGAAAGGAATCATCTTTATCAAAACATTGGCATGTTTAATATTTTGATCAAATTGGATGCATATGACAACACTGACTGTACATGGATAATATTGTATGCACGATTACATATGTTTGTATTTTATCTAGACTGACCCTGAGTTTTTGATCTGCTCAGAGATGGATTGTAATGAAATTATGATCCGGTTCTGGCTGGTTTATTAGGACCAGCAACTCTAAAAAGAGTCTCCCAGGGATCCAGTATCCATAAAGGAATAGTTTTTATTTCTTTCTTTCTTTATTGGCTCACCAAATCACACAAGAGAGGCTTTTTTCTACACCGTATCATTTTTTCCTGACACGTCAGACCACATAAGATCCATTGAGATCGCACTTAGTTCGCCCTTTCTTATCCAAGTGATAGACGATGCTCCTGGATGTGAAGGCGGAGCCTAAACCTCATACACTTGCAAAGCAATGTGTCATTTGCCCCTTCCGGTCCAAGATCGTGTGTCAAATTGTATCGGAGAAGCCAGTGCTGTAAACTGAAAAATTTTCCTGCCTTGATTTAATACAATTGGTAAACTTTAATTTATGTTTCCTTGATTTATTGTGTGAGTTACTACTTCTGAGGGGGTCTGATCCAGGAGCCACGTGAGTTGGAGATGGGCTTGGGGTCCAAGATGAGGCCGGAGGCCCACAGCTAGCTGCAGCAGCTCGGGGCCTGCAACAGCTCACGCTGTAACAATATGGGGATTTATAGAAACAAAGGCAATATTAAATATTTTCTACAGCATGTGGCCTGCTTCTATTCTTTCATTTTTACTGCACACTCAATACATATAAGTTCTTTTAAGGCTTCTTCCACATTTAGCCCAGCACAAAGTGCAGCAAGAGAGCCAGTATCAGTGCGAAGTTCTGCTCAGACGTTGTGTAACTTGTCAATGGTAATGGGCCATGAATTATGGATACGCTTCATACATCACCCCCCACATTCACACGGTAACATGCACAAATTTGCATGTGAGATTAGTGGAAGCAGCCTGACCTCTAACCAAGGGCATGATGGGTGGCAGAAGAATGTGATGTAGGAGAGCTAAAATTTAAGTCAATTTCCTGTGGGGCTTATCGCAGCTCTATGAGTGGCATGTGAGCAGCGAGTGGCCATAAGTTGTCAGGATTTAAACTTGGGGAGGAAATGAGACGCCGGGGTATCTTCTGAATATCCTACAATGATAGCATGAAAATGAGAAAGAAGGGAGAGGAAAGTCACACACAAAATTCTTGATGATAGAGAAAAAAAGCATGCTTCATTTACTTTTTATGCAGTTTGAGTATAGCTTTGTGTGTTTTGTTTAAAAAAAATGTATCTTTTGGGCTGTGCATCAGACAGTCTGACATATTTTCCTCCTTTCGTTAATCCCCATTTTGTTCTGCACTGAAGGGAGAGAGAGACAGACACGAAGATGAAAATGGAGATGGAGATGGAGGGAGTGAGGCCAGTAAGCAGCCAGCGTTGGACGGAGCAAAAGGAAGAGGAGCAAGATTAAAGATATGGCTGGCCATGAAAATCAAAATGAAATGGTGGAAGTGGGGCTGCGTGAGAAAAGATGGCAGGAAAGAGGCAGAGGAGCAGCAGAAATTAACATTGACAATAAAGATATAGTTGGCTGCAAGACAGGTGGGAAAAGTGAGGAAAAGGCTCAGCTGATGCTGATGGGCTCAGTGCAGATGAGCAAAGGAATATACGTTTAAATTGGAGAAAAAATGAAGCAAAGGAGAACAGCAGAAGGAGGGAAAGGGAGCCTACTGTTTGATCTTTAACAGGATTATTTTCTCCCTGCTGTCTCCTTTATTTATTTGATTTTTCTCCTCATATTTATTCATATGTAAATGCTGGCAATGCGCCAGCAGAAAACCATATTAGAGTTGTGCGCGGTGCTGAGCCCACCCTGTGACTGTGCATCACCAATGCACACTGCCATACTGGGTCATCTTAAAGGGATTTCTGAGGACCAGCAGCCCTGTAGTAGTTTTCAACACAGACAGACTTTAGCTTCGCTGTTAGCTGAAGCCTTTAATTTTTTTTGCTTAACCTTTAGAATATTTATTTGACAATGTGACCATCTGTTTGTGTCCTATTGAAAGATAACGCTGTCCCAGCTTTTTTCCTTATGCCCATCGGCTCATACTGACAGACACTAAAACAAAACTAACGCCAGCCGGTGCCCTGATGATTATTTTGCTTCTCCTATTAAAAGCAGAAGCTTGGCAAATGTTTGGTAGCCGTTAAAGCTCGTGCACATTTTTGTTCGAGTGGGTTAAACCCTCATTAGAGTGGTAGGTGCTGGATTTTGAGCTGGATATTGATTTGGTGTGTCGTTTGGATTAGACAACTTTGGCACCGATGGTTTTCAATAAGGCCATCAGCGGAGGGCGATGTTTAATCTCAGCGTTTTTCAATGCTGCATTTTCCCTAAAAACGATTTAGTCTTCTTTTTTCTTTTTTTTGGGGGGGGGGGGGGTGCATTTGTGTGTGCTACTTCTCGAAGCTAGCCTTTTACAGCCTTTATTTTTTATTCACAAACACAAACGTTCCTTACTAATTTATTCTCATTTACTGACATTTTCAATGAGGCTTTTATTTTATATAGAATCTGTAGGTTTGTATGTGCTCGTGTTTAATCTTTACACATTTTTTCAGAAATTTGTTTAGTTTAGAATCAAAAACGAATCCAGGTATATGCATTTGGGGAAACATTATCCTAATCAGTAGACTTCTGAGACACATTTGACAGACAGACTGCAAACATTGTTATGGGAGCACTTCACAAATGTTGATTCCATAAACTGGATCCGTGCTTGTGTGTGTGTGTGTGTGTGCCTTTGCTATCCAAATGTTCAGCAAGGAGCCATTAAACCAGAATTGCGGATTGTCTTGTAGGGTGCTCAGGGCCACAAAATGCAATTAGATTCTCATATAAAATATTTTTTCTGCAACACCTACTGCGCACCAGAGGGGCCTTTATCCTTTGTGACCCTAAATATGAAAATAGTATATAAAGTGATGCCTCGGAGAGCATCAGGCAGTTTCTCATTGTGGGTTTGCACTTTGGCTCTGTGTTTCTGTGCATAAATGAGTGCATGTGAACAAATGTAAGGGCAGCACATGACTGCAAACTTGATGACTTTTTCATGTGTAGTTTAATAGAAGCAGTTTATTGTAATTTACCTTTAAACTGTGGTAGAGCTAACTTTTATGCAAGGGTAGTCAAGGTTTTTTTTTTGAGGGAGGACATACAAGTAAAGGAAACTGTTCTGATCCTTAAACCTCATATGTAAGTTACATAATTTATTGACAATTTCCATAACCCATATGCCAGTGAAAATTTGACTAAACTGATCAGAGGACCATGGCTTTTAATAGAAAGCCAGCAGCTCAGGGGACAGACTGCCAGCAATTATTGTCATTTCATAAATAAAGCCAGAATAACAATGATCTGCCACCTTTTAAATTGATTTATTTTGCTGCTTTAAGTCATCAATGCAATAAACAGAACATACATGTGTCATTCAAATAATAACATTTGAGTTTTATTTCCTTGCAGTGAAAGCAGTGACATTTCAACGTAAAACCCTGTTTTAAACAGAAATTACATTATGTACCTCATTTAACACAAATATCTCTAACTTGCCAAGTCATACACAATTTCTTATTAAATAAAATTAAAAAAATATATAGCAAAAAATGTAGAATAGCTGAACCTAGCTGAACTGAAGTCAATGAAAGTGGCCAAAAATAAATACACTTCAGTGACACAATATATCCAGATGTCAAGCCCCAGTACCGACAACATCAAAAATGTGGGTGGGGTAGGTGAAGCTCCCACACCTGCCCCCACCCTCATTCGTCCCACTCTGGGCCCTTGAGCAAGGCACTTAACCCCCACCATCTGCTCCTCCAGGTGTCCTAGATAGCAGCTCTCTGCTCCACACAGAGGGCTGTGGTAGCTCGGTGGTCTGTTGTTGCGTCAGGAAGGGCATCCGGCATAAAAATAACTGCCAAGTCTTTGTGCGACTTAGTTCGCTGTGGCGACCCCTAAAAGGGAGCAGCCGAAAGAAGAA
>NC_056510.1:28003029-28014822 GCF_014905685.2 Nematolebias whitei
CAAATGCTGCAGTTGCAAGGATAAAATGATGGGCTTGATTCTTGTGAAGGAAACGCTGTCATGATTGAAGTCAAACTCTGGCCAATCAATGGTCTGCAGTCTGCTGTCGCTGAATCTTCAGCTCAACTCAGTTCATATGAAACCTGGTCAGGGTGACTGCTGGAAATAGACACCAGCTCCCCCCGTGACCCAGAAAAGGAACAAGTGCTTAAAAGTAAATGTATGTATGTATGTATGTATGTATGGGTGGATGGATGAAAATACAATCCAAACTTTGAATATAGCTGTATATATATCTATATATATATATAGATATATATATATATATATAGATAGATATATATAGATATATATATATATATATATATGGGCAGCTGTGGCTGAGTGGTTAGAGCAGTCGTCCTCCAATGCAAGAGTTGGGGGTTCGAATCCACCAGCAGTCACATGCCGTAGTGTCCCTGGGCAAGACACTGAACCCCACATAATCTACGATGTGTGTCCCATCAGTGTATGAATGTGATAAATCACTGATTAGTCTTTTTAGAATGATTTGTTCATTTAGCTTTGTAGAGATCTAGTAGAGTGCTGTATGAATGGGTAAATGAGGACACAGATTGTAGCGTAAAGCGCTTTGAGTATCTTGATCAGATAGAAAGGCGCTATATAAGTACAGTCCATTTACCATTTACCATATATATATAACATATTTAAATGTAAATGCATCCATGTTTTATACTTATACAATGTATACGTAAAAAAGCAAGTCGGTCAATAATATATTCATTTTATGTTGTTATGGAGAGTCTTGCATATTGAAATAATAAAGTATTGATAATAAAGAGCATTTTTTATTTGGAGAACCTAGTTTATGTTTCTTGTAAGTTGCATGAGCTAAAAAGCCCATGAGATGGAGGCTGAAAGCCATAAGGGAGCAAAAAAAACGAGTGTTGAGTTGATGCAAAGCTATATACAGTTATTGTTAAGTTCACCACTCTAAGAGCTACATGCTGTTCTCTTCTTTGCTATTACATGCACTCCAGGCAGCTGTGCTTCAAAAGTAGAGTGGCTGTCTTCCTATTGGAAAATTGGTGGTTTGAGCCGCAAACACTGCTGCATGTCAAAGTGTCTTTGCCCAAATACATTCCCTTTGTCCTGATCCAATGCTAATCATTGTCTGTCAAAAACAAAAGCACTTGCAAACATATAAGTTTTGTCTATATATGTGCTTGATAAATGAACCATAAAGATCATTGAACCTTTGTAAGATTTAAGAGGTGCCGTATGAATCTTTGACAAGGACTATTTAAGCCTGCACAGTTTTTATAGTCCTTTTCTCAAAGTAAAGCATTCACCACTTTTTCACTGAGAGCAATACAACTACTATTTTAATGTTGAATATTTTCATAAAGTTACTGAAGTCAACAGTAGTCTATGAAGCATCAAAAAGATGTGTTATTCTAGAATGCATAGGGGTCAGAGTTGGGTTTTTATTTCAGCTAGAATAAGGAAAGGAAGAAACAAACCTTTTCATCAACCAAGATTAGTGCCTTTGACCAAAAAGAACTCACAAGCTTCGAGCACCCAATGGCACACTAATTGCAACAAAATGCACTAATTTGGACAAATAAACACATTCATGTCTGTGCACACCCTGCAACCATATCAGGTGAAGAAAGTAAGAGAAAGGGAGATGGATAAGCACAAAAAATAAATCTCTTGACCTTGGTCCAGGCTCTTTAGCTCTCAGGGTGAAGGGCTTTAGCCGATAGCCTTAAATATTTCAAAGATGCTTGACTGCCTGGAAAGTGCTGAGCTAGAAGAAGGGATGGAGGCCAGACCTCAGTCTTCACCCTCCCCCAACAATTAACACAGCAGCAGAGCATCATAACAGTGCTCAGCGGTGTGTCTGTTTGTGTATGAATAAATGTGTGGAGCAAACTATTGTTTACACTCAGGTGTACACTATTCATTACCTCAACCAGTACAATCTGGAGAACTTGTAAAATATTTCCCAGACACAAGACACGTTTAGTTTCTTACCAGTTACTGTGAGTTCAGTCGTCCTTCTGACGACAAAGCCACCAAACTGGACTTCACAGGTATAATTCCCAATATCGTCTTCCTTAACTTCTTGAATGGACAAGATGTCCCTCTTCTGAAATATACTGGCACGCCACTGCTTTGGATGGCACTCCTGTGTATCAGAGAAGAACAGGCAGGTCAAAACATCTCTAAACATATCACAGATACCTAACTTGAGATGTCACATAAAACAGCTGGTATCAGTTAGATTTAAAAGTAATCTGTAGGCTTCTTAGATAAATAACATTATTAACTGGCTTTATATGTATGTTAATGTTTCTATCCAGTGCCCTGAGATGAGTTATGTTGTGATTTGATGCTATACGTATAAATAAACTGAACTAAATTGAAAAGTGCTATAAATAAAAAAGTACTTTTGGGAAAATCAAGACCTGAAGGTGAAGAACATTAAGGATTATCTAATTTGTCAGAGATAGAGTTCATTCATGATCTGGACCTGGAGAAAAATGTATGCAAGTCAAACTAAAATGCGTTTTGTCATAAATGCTGGTGAAGATTCCCAGTCATCCAGCACAAAGAACATCCAGCAAAAGGTTAATAACAAAACAACTGGACTTTATTTTGTAACTGAAGACGTTTTGCTTCTCATCTTCTTCACCAAGCTCCTCTGATGAAACGTGAAACGTCTTCAGTTTTGTCATAAAAAATAATCTACCATCATTATTACTATTAATAATATTATTATTAAATAAATACATTTTTTTAATTCATGGGATTGTTTTTGGTAAAAAAAAAAAAAAAAAGGTAATTAATACTGCATTCTATTTAACTCGGGTAAAAACTCATATCTGGGAATAATGTCCCATCTATTGAGTTCCAGTTGCAAGTCAGAATATCTGTGAAATGTGCTTGTTCTTGTGTTCAGTGATCCAAAAGTAACTGCTATTAGCAATCCAAGCTGATAACAAAGATTTTTATTTTTTGTATTTCAGGCATTTAATAATTATAGAAACATGCTCATTAAGAGAGGTTGCACAGTAAGTATTATGTTCCACAGTTTTAACATAAAACAAACAAACAAAAAAAAGTACAAATAAACAGTTCGTTAGTGCAGTTATCATGTTTTATGTGCTAAATGTAAAAAATTGTGTTGAATTTTGACAAGGCTACTGAGAAATAATAGACGTTCAAAATCAGATCTCCAACTTTACCAGTTGTTTGACTTGTTTATTTAGATGTTAATTAGAAATTTGAACATCTAGGTACAAATAGAAGGCATCATTACAGTAGTGATATCAGTGATGTGCAAAATGTTTTGATTTGGTAGACTGACATCAATTGATTTTGTTTCAACTTTCATTTGCAAGGGAAATTATGTTTCCCTTATTATTATGTTTATAAAAAAAAAACAAAAAGAAAAAAGTGGCGCTGCAGCTCAGTAATGTGTTAAACTGATCACATTAGTGTGCGAACGCCTGCTTGCGGGGTTAATTAACAACTAACAGATTTTTTTTTTATTGAGAGAATGATGAGATGATGCGCAGCAACTTTGCAGTTAGTTAAAAAAAAAACAGTTAGCCATAAAAGGATTGCTAACGCAAGTTAGTTAATTATGTTTAGTAAATGATACGAGACAGATATCGGTCACACATTTAATGTGTCATGCTCCACTTCAGCACAGCTGAGTTCTGCTCCATTCCTCTTTTGGTTTCGCTCTGTCCACTTCATTTCTGAAAACTTAGAGAGGGAAGAGCCTGGTTTCATCTGTGATTTATGAATGACCAGAGGAAAAAGAAAGGTGGAATTGTCTGTGCCATCATTTTGCAGAATGTCTTGTGACATAACCTTATGATGCATTTTGAGTAAAATAGACAAGTTTGGGGCAGCACGGTGGTGCAACTGGTAGAGCTGCTGCCTCTCAGCGAGCAGGTCCTTGGTTCAAACCCCGGTCCAGGGGCCTTTCTGGGTGGAGTTTGCATGTTCTCTCCGTGCATGCGTGGGTTTTCTCCGGGTACTCCGGTTTCCTCCCACAGACCAAAAACATGCATGTTAGGCTGATTGGTAACTCTAAATTGTCCCTAGGTGTGAGTGAGAGAGTGAATGGTTGTTTGTCTCGTTTGTCTCTATGTGTCCCTGTGATGGACTTGCGACCCGTCCAGGGTGTACCCCACCCCTCGCACAGTGATTGCTGGACATGGGCACCAGCGACCCCCGTGACCCAAAATGGAATAAGCGGGTAAAGATAATGGATGGATGGACAGATGGATAGACAAGTTTGCTCCTTGAGTAAAATGCAAACACATCAAAGACCTGGCATCTCAAGTAGGGTTATAAATAGTGTTGTAGTCAAGACCACCTAACCCGAGACCAAGCCAAGACCAAGACTGAGGGAGGACGAGACCAAGTCGAGACCAAGACCTCAAGTCTTGGAACTCAATCTTTTCACAGATTATCCGTACCGGCTTATTTTCCACTCCTGGTTGCGACATTATGTTCTGTTGTCTGTATTGTTCTGTTGCTACAGAACCACATGCGAGTGAAAGGGGGTGGGTGTGACAATGGTAACAAAATCATGTATTTAGCAATGAGTCACCTTATCGCTGGGATTTGAATCAGTTTTGCATCCAATTAAAACAAAGATGTTGACAAATAAACTGGAAAATATTCTGGCTGTGTATATAATACACAGCCAGAATATGCCATGCCATACATGCCACAGCCATGTATATAATAGTGATATTTCCACAGTTGTGGTCTTGACTGGTCTTGAAATAAAATCCTGAGTCCTCAATGCCCGAGACCGAGACAAGACCAAGACCATCAAAATGTCTCAAGACCAAGACCGGTCTCGAGTACTACAACACTAGTTATAAATGTTTCTAGATCATTGGTAATAATGTTAATTTGATAACGATATTTGCAATTTTCAGAGTTTACTCAATTACTGTTAACTGTTAAGTATTTAGGAGCTGTCGTGTTGCAAACGTAACTAAAAGACTAAGCATCTTACTATGGATTAATTTTTCACATGAACGTCTTTTGCTAGTTTATTTCAGTAAAGCCTCTCTTTGAGGAAGCACGACTTTGTAGTGAATGTTTCTCGCTATTTCTCAACACACTTTTCTCTAGGGCACAATGCAGATTATTTTATATTAAACTTATTTACAGTATATCAGTAATATATGCAGCACTCTAAAGGTTTAAAAATCCCACAAAGTGTTGAAAAAGTGAATAGTTTCAGGGATGCATAGTTTACCACTCTGACAAAAGAAGTCCATATTGTGAAAGGATACAAATTTACCATAATCTTTCTTATCTGATCAAGTTTTATTGCACTGAACTGAATATTCTCTTCTCAATATTTTACTTGGGCCACAGAGGATGGAGAATTTTATTTACAGAGGTCTCTCCTGGTGAAATAAGTGTATTTGTTCTGTGTCTGTGTGAATGTGTGAGTATCCATGTGCAAGCACAATGAGTAACCCTGTGACATGATCCTCTCTTCAGCTCCTTGGCGCTCTGCCGGGGACAATGACGGCTTGGCGTACTCTATTCCATCGTTGCCCCCGGCAACCTTTGAATTCAATCACATTGGCTCCGCAGAGGTCCAAATAACTCTGGGTCCCAGCTCTCCCAGTCATTACCTAGATCGTAATTGAATTCTAGAAAAAACTGGAGGTCAAGTTCGGCCAGTTAATCTACTGCTGATCTGCTTGTGATTAGTTTGGTCTAAACTCTTGGTTGAGATGCACTTTGTTGTCTGCAGGCCGTGTCTGACCTGGGAAAGGCAAGAACTTAGGCGAGTGAGGAGGGGGTGAAACAGGGTGCAGGAGCATTTGGAGGGCATCCTCTCTTTCCACGGGGCACAAAATGATATTGCACAATTCTATTCTCATGGAAGTTTTATGCTCATTATGAAAGTCATCGCTGTGGCTGCCCTCTGCGCAGTTCTCATTCTCTCTCAATGATTCACAATAGTGTGGAACGCTTTGAGTACAGCTTAAGTAATTACCTCCATACATAATCTGCCTAAGTGATTTGGAACTGCATCTCCAACAAGGCTTTAAACCTAAACAGCCAAGAAATTAGATGAAAACAAACCAATGAACCATTGAAGAATATTTCCCAGTTGTATAATCACTGAAACAGAAGCTCTCCTTGGTGATTTTCTCAAAAAAAAAAAAAAAAAAAAGCAACATTCACATAAAATGTCACCAATAAGACAAGATCAAAAGTGATACATATAAGTTTAATATATTTTAAATATCTAACAAGCCTACCTTGTACCACGTGATCTCAGGCTCTTTGCCTGGTTCAACGTAGTCATCGATGTCAGGACAGAGGATGTCTTTACTCTTACTGAGTTCAGCCTTTTCAGTTCTTCTCAAGTTTGAGTTGTAACAAAGGTCTGTGTCATTTTCAGCCACAGTCAGAGACATGGACACCTTCATGCAGTATGTAGAGTTCCTGTTGGAAAAGAAAAACAGAAGGAGTTTTAGATCAAACCATAACTACCCCTTACTAATTTGGTAAGGGAACCATTTTTGTACCCATTTGCCATATTAATCAAGGGAGTATTACATCTATTGAGAGTGTGAAAGAAAAAAAAACTGGACTAAATGAAACAGTTGGACAAAGAAAATAAACGGATCCTCTTACTACATGTGCTTAAATATGTGGAATTTAATCGGCATGGCCTTTATTGCCTCTGATATTCTTAGAGCTATTTTTAATCTTTTCCATTTTTCCTCTGCCTCCCTCATGCTGCTTTGTGATTGCGCAGTTAGCAATAATGACACATTCAGCAGCTTTACTGAGTCAATGCCAAAAGCTCATGAGCACCACTGGATTTATGGAGGGAGTCAGGGAATGCTAATAAGACAAGCGAAAAATGCAAAGATGTTCTCAGTGGGGAGAGAAAGCTGCTTGGTCATCACAATGAGTCAGTCCTCATTGCTTGTCACTCCCCTTTTTGTATCCCAGCAACCATCAACACTCCGTCTAGCTATCTAACTTTGCTATCTAGGAAAGAATAATGACTCTCCCTCTATGCTGTTAATGTCATTGGTTTGTGTCACTAGTGACACACTGCTATTTCAATGCTCCCACTTTCCCGGTAGTGGCAGTGACAAGGCGTTCCCTGCAAGATTTACATTAGAAGGCCAAAGGGATGTATGAATTTGCTACTGTAATATTGTACGCTTACACTACAGTATATGCATAGTCCATTTACTTTTCTGGGATATAATTCCACAACATTTTGAGGCATGATTGCAGATACTGGTTCCCTACTGAGCTTTACAAAAATTGGTGAGGTCATGCTCAGATTATACTATCTCTTGTCACATTTTGATTCATCCCATAATTCCATTCATCAATTATCTTTACCCGTCGCTTCTTTCTTTTTGGGTCGCGGGGTTCATGGCGCCCATGTCCAGCCATCACTGTGCAAAACGTGGGGGACACCCTGGACATGTCTCCAGTCCATCACAGGGACACATGGGCAGCTGTGGCTGAGTGGTTAAAGCAGTTGTCCTCCAATGCAAAAGTTGGGGGTTCTAATCCACCAGCAGTCACATGCCAAAGTGTCCCTGGGCAAGACAATGAACCTCTCATTGCCTCCGATGTGTATCCCATTGGTGTATGAATGTGATCTCAAAGCACTGATTAGTCTCTTTAGAATGATTTGTTCAGTTAGCTTTGTACAGATCTAGTAGAGTGCTGTATGAATGGGTAAACCAGGACACAGGTTGTAGTGTAAAGAGCTTTGTGTATCTTGATCAGATAGAAAGTTGCTTTATAAGTACAGTCCATTTACACATAGAGACAAATGAGACAAACAACCTTTCACTCTCTCACTCACACCTGGGAACAATTTAGAGTTACCAATCAGCCTAACATGCATGTTTTTGGTCTGTGGGAGGAAACTGGAGTACCAGGAGAACAACCCTGCATGCACTGAGAGAACATGTAAACTCCACAGTGACCTGCTCGCTGAGAGGCGGCAGCTCTATCAACTGCGCCACCGTGCTTTATTCCATAAAATAAAAACAGTATTTTAAAGATATTTAATAATTACTCAAAAGACCAAGACATTCAAAATACACCAAGAACGACAGTGAGGCCCCATGAGACAATAAGAAATGTTAAGCTCAGCTTTTAAAAGTGTGACAGGAAGTTTTAGAGGAAAGGAACCCTGACGCACAAGTCCAATGGACTGTTGTTGTGTTCTTATGTCTGAGTTGTGAGGACTAGGCATGGTTTTTGTTAAAACACAAACCACGGTGTTAAAAAGTTATTGTGTCGAAACCACTACTTTTGTATGTGGCATTGTTTCTGCTCCTTTTATCAAAGAGATAGTTCAGCCAATTTTGAAGTGATGTTCTTATCAGCTGTGACATCAGTCACAGAGCATGGAGTATGGAGGAAATGGTATAAGTCTGATCAGTGTGTCTAGTCATTTAAACACTTTACCCTACTTCCTGCAGACAACAGCCAGTGTTCAACACAAATTATGTATATTTGAAAAGACAGTGGCAAACTAAAAAGGGTGTTAAATTGTTGAGATTTAACATTACTAAATGTAGTATTATTCCTCACTATCTTGTTTTTGAGAAAGAGTTAAACCTGGAGAAAAAAAAAGAACAAAGCAATGAAAACTGGCCCTTGTTTGGCTACTTATTAGCTTAGCCTGGAGGAAGACTTCTGCCATTTTCTTCATACTCCAAGCTCCGACTGACTGATGTTAAGACTATCATGGCCGACACATGCACCACATCACTCATTCTAATCTACTGCTATTTTGCACAAACTTTTACACTAAGCTTCTTTACGTCTTCTACGTTTGTGTACATTTGTTTACAGACATCACGTTATCTTTAAAAAAATGGCTTTTTGGCTATCTGGTGGTTTACCTGACACATTAAATTTATACAAAGATTAACGTGTATAAATAAAGATTGAATGATTTAAATTTAATCACCATATCCTCAATTAAATTTAAAACTGCAGTCTTGATTTACAAAATGTAAATACTTGTATATCATACTGATTTAAAATGTCATGAGTACCTGAAATCACATTTACTAGTGTTGTCTCACTCTCCTCATGTGAATATGTAAATTAAGAATGTAAATTATGTAAATTACTTAAGAATAAAGATAGTATAAAAATTTACTATAAAATTTACTATACAAATTCATTCATTTAAATTACTTAAGAATAAAAATAGCTAAATTAATTGCATTACTGTATAAAGTAAAATAGTTTTTGAATGACAAAGCTTTATATATATTGTATAATGTAATGATTGTTCCATATTTAATCTATTGTTTTGAAGTTTGGGGAAAAACATGCAAAACAATTACAAATCCTATTTTTATTTTATAAAAAAGAGCTATAAGAATTATTAGTAGGAAGTGCTATTGTCACCCAACAAATATATTATTTCAACAGTTGAAATTATTAAAATATTATAATTTGGTTTGGTATAATTTGAATATAGTATTTTGCAAGTCATGTATAAAGCTCATAAAACATATTACCCCCAAATATTCAATTAAAATTTGTTTAAAAAAAAGAGTCATTATAACCTTAAGGGAATGTAAATGTTTGTTAAACCTCCATTTAGAACTAGTCTGAAGGAGCTGCGTTGTAACTCAGGGAATAGGATTATGGAATTGCCTTGATATCACCATGAACATTCCTAAAACAATTTATATAATTACAAAGATGATTAGGTTAAACTTGTTAGGAAAGTATGGTGCCATGTGAAGGAGTGAAGGATGCATAATATTTTTTTTTTCACTTTGGAGATGTTCAAGCCTAAGTTGTTGTTTGTTTAAAGTTATTTTGTATATATTTTTAAATAAGGGGCAGATATTATAAGACGTTTTTTCTTCTTTCTGCACCTTTTCATTCAATGTTTTTTTCTTTTTGATGAATTTGTTTTGTTTATTTTGTTTATTTAAAATGAAAGAATAAATGAATAAAATAAAATAAATAAATAACGTGCATCAAAATATAAATGTTCATAAATATTGTGTAATGTTTAAGATTATTTTATTTTCCTCATTATAATATTGCTGTAATAGAATCATTATTATGGATATAATATTGTTTAGGCACCAGTAATGTTTGTAGTTGTATTTCTTTTTAAATAAAGCAATTGGATTATATGATTCATTTTTCACTGTTTGTTTTATGCTGTGACATAAAACTGTGATTTATTGGCTCAAGGTTAACATTCTGTTATAATATCAAATCAAACTAACTCTAATGGAACAGTGTGCTGGCTTTAGTAAAAACAGTATATGCAGGATGGTGTATTGTCATGAAGACTTTGAGTGATATAAGGGGGTTCTAGTTATTGAAGACTTTGTTACAGGGAAGAAGCAGATCATATAACTGGTACAGAGCCAGGGGAGATGCTGTAGGATCAGGGTGATATGGTCATAAGAGTGGGAGTCAGTAAACAGATGAAGAGCAGAGTTCTGGGTGTGCTTGAGTTTAGTATATGTTTAGTTTATGATAAAGGATAAAGTTGGACTAATTGAGCCAGGAAGTAATGACAACATTGAAAATCTGCAGCAGTACCCTGCTCCAAAGGACAAACAAAACAAAACAAACAAAAAATTAACAGTCCTAATACTTTTTAATACATGTCTAATTGTGTTTCTATTTTTTAAATCACATTTCCTGCTCAGCTTGGATCTGACTGGGTCAGTCACTTGGTCAAAGGACTGAGAGAATAGCCCTGTGAGCTTTCATTTCATTTCATTACTTTACATTTACAGCTGACCAGATGCTCCCATTTACTATAAATGACAGGGTTTCATATGATCTACTCAGGTTATAGAAGCAATATGGGTGTCACCTCTCCCATATAAACACCTCTGAACCCTTCGGGGCCATAAAATACAGATGCATGCACACACATGAATACTCATACAGTCACACACAAACGTAAAAGACAAATGGCTTTGTGTAGCTGTGGAAGATTGGTTGGAGATACCAGTGAAAGGAACAGTGGGAGAATAGCTACTTGAGTGAGCAGAGAAGATATTGTGTACCTCCACACAGCAGATGACTAAAAGGGCATCTGGAGATGTAGGAAGAAAACTAAGATGGAAGATGTTGCAACAGAGCGCTGCCCTCTTGGTGTCAAAACCCATCATTATTCACTCAGTACTTTCTATCTAAAGGGAACAGAGTGGGAAGTTGTAATGTAGGCTTCAAGTATTTTTGGACACTACTTCTGTCTATAGAACAAACAAAATCAGGCAAACACACACTCTGAAATACAAACATGACAACCTCAAACCAATGACTGAAAAAACACCACACCAGGGCCTTCATGTGCTCCAAAACCAGATTTAACGGACTTTTGCATTGATCCTATAAGTATGTGGACTTTCACTACAGTGGAAATAGTGCTTAAAGACAGTTTAAATATTTTGAAGTTGAATTTTGTGGAAAGCCTATAACAAAATGTGTCTTATGTGTTAAAAATAGGTCTTTGAACAGCTTCAGTTTGGAGAAATTGTTTAATTTGGATTGATGCTCTAATATTCATTCCATGCGGGGTTTAAGACAAAAGTGGATTGCTGCTGTTAATTATGAGCTCAAAAGTAGTTGTTGATGCTACACTTTTCTTTATAAACCATTACACAGTTGTGAAATTCACAATACAACATTATTCCTGCAGAAACATTGTGATGCTCAAGCAGAAAATGTCCCAGTCTGCATCAG
>NC_056510.1:28014922-28054151 GCF_014905685.2 Nematolebias whitei
TATATACATATTCAAGATAAACTGCTATACAATTTTGAAGTTTGAATTGTTTTAAAATGACAACAAGCAACTTTTTTCTCAGCCCCTTTATTTCATGAGTACAGTCAAAATTAATCTCTGTTTCTAAAAATTGAGTTAGTTTAAAAAGCTATCAAGAACAAGTAAAATATTATGGTTCATAATCTTTCTACAGAATTTCACTTCAAAGATTTGAAGATAAATTTTAAAAAGTCCTGGTCAACAGAATGAAACTCTTTCCAGTTGATCAGAGGAAGACATCCTTTTTTTAAATTACAAGACAGTAGTGAATATTTATAGACAGGACACTCATAATCACTCAAAATCAGTGGGGGAAGCACTTAGCAAAAGGAATAAGGCAAATTCAGCAAAAAAAGTGATAATTTCATTTTCCTCCCACCAGTTGAACATTTTAACAATGTGCATAAAACAACACATGTCCTGAAATGTAACAAACAAAGAAATAATCACATGGCTTGAATTCCTATTACCCAATATATTGCTTGAATTTATTTGTATTTAGTTGCATAAAAATAAACTAATGTCTAAAATGGAAGCTTTGATCAAGCCCAAACTTGCTTCAAAGAAAAGTGTGAAATCAACTCAAATTTGTGCCAACTTCAACTTGTTTGCAGTTGTTACTATTTTTACTATTTGGTGATCTAACTTCTTGGAATGAACTGTTTCCTCAAAAGAAAAGTGAAATGCAAGCCAAGCCAGTCATAGTACAGTAGTCCCTCGCTACTTTGCAGTTCGACTTTTGTGGACTCGCTTTATCTCGGTTTGTGGAGTCCAACTTATTGTACTATACAAAAAACTTTTTTTTTAACACACAATTGTGGACTGTACAGTAAAATCCTGGTACTCGTGGTTGTGAAAAAGTTAATGACAAAAATAATAATAATTCAGACAGGTGCCGCCATTTTCTTTCCAAAAGAACTTCATTACCCACAGGGCAACGGTGCACATCCCAGTATTCAACAGTGCTTCCAGCCCGCTGCTTTCTGCCAAAATGGAAGGAAAATTTTGATCCGATCCAAACCGGACTAAAAAGTTTGGTCCTTATTTTCCTAGTAACTTCGGCACTCAGTGGCTGCAGAGAGCCAATAAGAACCTGACGAGGACCAGACCAGCCTCTTCAACCAATTTGAATGCTGTTTGCCTGCCCAGGGAGCGTCTCGAGCGGGGAGAATGTCTCTGAGGTCCGGTGTCTTCTCCGGAGCTGACCTGGCCTTTTTTTCATCGGATTCTCTGGATTATTTGGAATCTATCTTGACCATTGTGTGGTTTTGTGCTGGTTCTCCGAAGGTCCGGCTCTCTCTAAAAGCATTTGGTGTTCAACGGCTGCAGAGAGCGACCAGAATCTTTGCAGAACTAGACCAAGGCTGGTGAGTCCCCATATAAAAATTTGCACTAGCTACTGTCCAGTACATATTTGTATGTTGTTAAAATTACGTAGGTTTAAGAGTTTTGATATTTGTTGCAGCAGGTTAGGACTGCAGTAATGAACTGGGTCGGACAGAACCGAGTTGGACTGCTGTTGCTGTGTTCTGCAGAGCCTGGGGAGTAACATTTAGTAGCTACATATACAGTAATTCAGCCCCCAGAGTCTCCACTGAGGAGCTGACATCCCAGTTCAACTCTGCTTAAAGACTCTGGATCATGTTGCGCCTGTTAAAACTAGAAAATCAAAACTCAGAGCAGAACCTTGGCTGAGTGACATCACCAAGGCCGTTAGGCAGCAATGTAGGAGGGCGGAGCGAAAGTGGAGGAAAGACAGGCTGCAGGTCTCTTTTCAAATACTTAAAGAGAGTTGGCGCTGTTATCAGAAAACAGTGAAAGCTGCTAAATCCAAATACTTTTCTGATATAATTATCTCAAGCTCTCGCAACCCACGTGTCCTCTTCTCCACCCTAAACTCTGTTCTCCACCTCACTGAACCATCACCTCTGAGCTGTTCGACAACTTCCTACATTTCTTTTTGGAAAAAATTGCAACCACCAGGGCTCTCATTTCCCTCCAACTCATGACCCATCCATCCCACCGCAATCTGTATCTCTATTTGACCATTTTGAACCCATCGCTCTATCTTCTCTAGAGCAGGTCATGTGCAGCTTGAAACCTTCTGGTTCTCCCTTTGATGTGGTCCCCCCTCGACTACTAAAGGAGGTTTTATTCCCACTCTAGGTCCGTCCATTCTTGATATAGTAAACAGTAGTTTATCCACTGGCGTGATGCCAAAATCCTTTAAACATGCTGCTGCCCAGCCTCTCCTGAAAAAAACAAACCTTGACCCCTCAGTCGTGTCCAACTTCCGGCCTGTCTCCAAACTCCTATTTGTTTCTAAAGTACTGGAGAAAATAGTTGAGTCCCAGTTGAAGTGCTTCCTGGAAGGTCCCACCATCTTAGAGCTATTCCAATCTGGCTTTTCCACAGCACTGAAACTGCCCTGCTGAAGGTCTTTAACAACATCTTCAGATCCACGGATACTGGTGATTCTGTGCTGCTTGTCCTGTTGGGCCTCACGGCCGCCTTTGACACCATCGACCATGAGATCCTCATTGCTAGGTTGGAGCAGTGGGTGGGCGTCACAGGGTCAGCCCTCAATTGGTTCAGATCCTACCTCACTGACAGATCCTTTTGTGTCTCCATCAAGGATTTTAGTTCCGCAGAGGCAGAGCTTAAATGGGGGGTTCCACAGGGGTCCATCCTGGGTCCCCCCCCTATTTTCTTTATACCTGCTGCCACTTGGTGCTATTTTCCGGAAACACAACATGCCCTTCCACTTCTATGCCGATGACTGTCAAATTTACTTCCCCCCTAAGACACAATGGTACATGCTCTATTCAACCGCTGCTCGACTGCCTGGCTGACACCAGGGACTGGATGGCTTTAAACTTCTTAAGTTTCAATGAAAAGGAGTCTGAATTCATGTTGTTCCCTCCCAACGACACAATCACAAACCACTGCATTGACCTCTCCACTCTAACCCTGTCAGAAAAACATTTCAGGCTTCAAACATAAAGATATAAAATTTAAAATTTTTGCGAAGAATCAACAACAAGTGGGACACAATCGTGAAGTGGAATGAAATGTATTGAATGTGTCAAACTTTTTTTAACAAATAAAAAACTGAAAGTGGAGCATGCAATATTATTGGCCCCTTTACTTTCAGTGCAGCAAACACTCCAGAAGCTCAGTGAGGATCTATGATGATTCAATGTTGTCCCACATGACTGATGATGATAAATAGAATCCACCTGTGTGTAATCAAGTCTCTGTATATATGCACCTGCTCTGTGATAGTCTCAGGGTTCTGTTCAAAGCGCAGAGAGCATCATGAAGACCAAGGAACACACCAGGCAGGTCCGAGATACTGTTGTGGAGAAGTTTAAAGCCAGATTTGGATACAAAAAGATTCCCCAAGCTTTAAACATCCCAAGGAGCACTGTGCAAGCAATCAAATTGAAATGGAAGGAATATCAGACCACTGCAAATCTACCAAGACCCAGCCGTCCCTCTAAACTTTCATCTCAAACAAGGAGAAGACTGATCAGAGATGCAGCCAAGAGGCCCATGATCACTCTGGATGAACTGCAGAGATCTACAGCTGAGGTGGGAGAGTCTGTCCAAAGGACAACAATCAGTTGTACACTGCACAAATCTGGCCTTTATGGAAGAGTGGCAAGAAGAAAGCCATTTCTCAAAGATATCTATAAAAAGTGTTGTTTAAACTTTGCCACAAGCCACCTGTGAGACACACCAAACATGTGGAAGAAGGTGCTCTGGTCACATGAAACCAAAATCCAACTGTTTGGCCACAATGCAAAACGATATGTTTGGCGTAAAAGCAACACAGCTCATCACCCTGAACACACCATCCTCACTGTCAAACATGGTGGTGGCAGCATCATGGTTTGGGCCTGCTTTTCATCAGCAGGGACAGGGAAGATGGTCAGAATGGATGGGAAGATGGATGGGGCCAAATACAGGACCATTCTGGAAGAAAACCTGTTTGAGTCTGCAAGAGACCTGAGACTGTGACGGAGATTTATCTTCCAACAAGACAATGATCCAAAACATGAAGCCAAATCTACAATGGAATGGTTCACAAATAAACGTATCCAGGTGTTGGAATGGCCAAGTCAAAGTCCAGACCTGAATCCAATTGAGAATCTGTGGAAAGAGCTGAAGACTGCTGTTCACAAACGCTCTCCATCCAACCTCACTGAGCTTGAGCTGTTTTGCAGGAAGAATGGGCAGAATTTCAGTCTCTCCATGTGTAAAACTGTTAGAGACATACCCCAAGAGACTTGCAGCTGGAACTGCAGCAAAAGGCACTACAAAGAATTAACGCAAGGGGGCCGAATAATATTGAAAGTCCCACTTTTCAGTTTTTTATTTGTTAAAAAAGTTTGACACATCCAATAAATTTCATTCCACTTCACGATTGTGTCCCACTTGTTGTTGATTCTTCACATAAAATTTAAATTGTATATCTTTATGTTTGAAGCCTGAAATGTGGCAAAAGGCTGAAAAGTTCAAGGGGGGCGAATACTTTCGCAAGGCACTGTATATACACTAACATAAACATAGCGTCCCTATTTAGCGTTTTTTTTTTCACTCATCGTGTGTGGGGGGTGGGTGGAACCTAACCCCCGCAATAAACGAGGGACCACTGTATATATGTGAATCCCTTCACTCTAGGAACAAAGGGCTTTCCAAGGATTTGTCTCCTGTTTATACCTTCTAATAAGAAAAAAAAAAAACTGAACATAAAGTGGAGATAATTGGATATGACCTCTTACCGTCACACACTTGCACTAGTACAGTCTCTAGGGAGAAAATAGGAGACATCTCAACAATGCAAATATTCACAACAGGCTCCATTTAGAATTGTGGGAAGGTGTTGGTGATGCTGTGTGATTGACAGACAGCTTGGTTTTGATGCACTGTGCCCTGATGTCTTTCACATCTGTCACATTCTATTTGAGGGTACCTGCTTTGGATATTTGTTAGCGCTTCATGGTGGCTGTAATTCTCCACACATAATTATCCAACGTGTGGGATAATGTAACCATAGGAAAGAATTAGGCATATTCACCCACTCTGAAACACTGACTCATTAGTGGATTTATTAAAAAATAATTTATCAAGTAAAAAAAAAAGGAAGAGCCAAATGATAGAGTGAAGGAGGACAAAAGATGGATGAATCTGAAGACCTAATGTGTGATGATATGCAGAGAAAAGGAGTCAGTGAAAGAGCAGAGGAATAAAAGAGATTCATGGTGGGCACATGGAGATTACTATGTAAATGAAGTCACCTTCACATAAAAACTCACAATTAGACTTCTATTTTCAGACAGAGAAGGACAAAGATAACCATTCACACAAACGCACACATAGTACTTGCACAGCACAAACAGACACTTTAGTAAATCCCTGTGCCTTCATGTCTCGCAAAGAAAAAAATCATTTGAAGTGAAAAGCATACCTAAATAAGACCTTTATAAACTCAACAACAACATCCCAGTGGCAAACCATTAAGCTAAATATATTGTGAAATTAGAATAATGACAATATTTATTCTACAGCTTTTAGCTCACAAATCAGAAATTAAGGAATCAATGGATCTTTAAGATACAATTACATTTGATTGTTGTACGTAAATTTGGATAAAACGGAATTTGGATATTGTAAAAGTAACTACAGTGTGAGGAGATGTCACCATCGCCCTAAATAACAATACTGTCATATGCACATCTAAATTACTGGTACATATTAAACTATAATACTGACAACACAACTAGCACACAAACACTTGGTAAAGTATAAATTTTACATGTGATTTAGCTTTCTTACAGGCACCTTTTGGTTTAAAAGACATCTAAATGAGCTCTAAAACATCCAGTCATCCAGACCAAAGTATAAAACCAGATTTAAATGTCACATCAGCATCTATAATAAAGCTCGTTCCCCACTAGATTAAAACCCTGATAGACTTTTCATGACCTACATGACCTATTAGATTTTGACTGGATCACAGCAAATTTAGAAACCTTGTGTGAAGACCATCATGAGACTGCTACAGTTTTTTTTTATTTGTCAAATACAGTTTTTAATTAAGTTTTCATATTCTAAAAAGCTTTATTGCATGTTCACCATGGTCTGTACATCTGTGCTGTGTTTTTTTTCCCATGATTTTGTCACAATCTTGGACATGGCCTAGGCATGAGACAAGTGTGACGAGTCATGCTTCAAATTCTTGATGAGCATGCATCAAAGGTATGCAGGGTTCATGTCATATATAGGCTAAAGCTTTATTTATATTTAGTAAAATGTTGAGAACTCTGTTCTCTGTTGTCACCAGAAAACTGGTTTATTCCACTTTGTAGTATGCTGTTGGTGGAAAATCAGTTTGGTTTGGTGGTTCCTCAGACCGAAGAAGTCCGTTGGATGACATATGAAACGTCTCATCACAAAAAATAAACCGTCTAGATGACCTGACTGAACATTGGTGGATTTTATACCTGGATTATTGAGCATGAACTTTGGTCTGGCGTCACAATTGCGTAACAATTTATTTATTTTTTTTAATTTTGAATTTTCAAGCTTTGCAAGAACTTGTTCAGAGCATCGGCTCCTTGCAGAACTTTATATTTGCAGATGTATGCGCCAAGTATTGTGTGATTGATCATTCGTGGGCGTGTTTATGCCAAAGAAAAGAAGCAAGAGAACAGCACATTTGTCATTTTGCCTCTATGGCTCCACCAAGAAACAGCATGATGGACTGTTAGAAAATACAGCCATCTTTACAACTGTCCTGGCAAACTTAGTCAAATAAATTATGGAAGGAGATTTTTGTGCATGGAGGAAACACAAGCAGCTTTTGTGCTGGACAGAAAGAAGTATGCTTCTGTCAGGCAGCATGGGGACAAGTTCCTGGTCTGTCAGCCTGAAAGGTGGTGGTCTTTATATGAGAATTTAGCAAATTTGTGCTATTCTCTGGTTAACAACAGCAATACAGTACCAGTTCTTCTTACATTCAAATCCTCTTTTATGAACTGAAAATAAGCATCCACGTTGGCAAATGTACTGTCAGTGCTTTTGAGCATTGACGTGTGCCCCCAGTGGAATGACAGTGGAAGGACTTATTGGGAGTTCTGTGCTACAGTTTTCTCCTTGAGTATAAAACATCTATGCCACAAAGAATTTTTTATAACCACACAAGCGACAACAGATGTCTTAGGTCTAAGGAAGTATATAAAAAGCAATGGATGCTTGTTTTACATAAACATTTTTGATTACTTGCAACAGTTAATAGCAGCATCAGCAGCTAGCTGTAGCACTTCAGATGCAGCCTGTAGAACTTCTGACAGGATTATCAAAATGTTTCTGATGGAATAACCAGGTAACATAAACTTGACAATGATGAAAGGTTTAAACCATTTGATAGGTCTAACAATCACCTGAAAACTCTGAAAATTCAAAACCGCTTCAAAACAGCATTATAGTCTTATCACTATCGAATCTTATTTCACTCAAGGTTCTGTACATTTATAAATATGACTCTTCGCCAAACTGATGTTTGTGAAAATGTAGGATTTGCTGGTGGAGATTGTTACTGTCATGCATTAGGTGAAGGATAGTTATGGTGATATTCCCTTAAGCTGAGTTTTTGGAGGCTTATTCATGTTGATGTTGTCAATGTAAGAGCACAGAGCAACACACTCCATTTGCACATGCACAAATCAAATGTCAAGTCACTGTGTGGCTGTGGTGGCTGGTCAGGGTGAAATAAAAAGGGGATGGAGCTTGAGAGTGTTCTGTTGCAGCAGAGAAAAAAATAAAGCTATTGAATTTAAAAATGAAATTCTGTTAATGGCTCAAAATATTTTGAATTTAGCTACAATTTTGATAATAAATCAGAAACAAAACATAAATATATAGCTACAATAAGGTCTAAATGTCTTCTAACGTTCTGAAACTGTTCTAAAATGATTGAACACATTTTTAACTTTAGGTCCAAGTTTGCAACTTATGTGTTCAAATGGTTTCAAGTATGTGCACTAAAAATCAAACTGTATTCAGTTCAGTTTATTTAAATAGCGCCAAGTCACAACAGAAGTCATCTCTGGGCACTGAACAGAAACATTTAAATATAAAAATAATAATTTAATGTTATTTATCTGAGGAGCAGACTGCTTTGAATTTAACTCCATCACAGACTCTCATCTTGAGCAAGCATGAAGGCGACAGTGGAAAGAAAAAACTCCCTCATGAGGAAGAAATATTTAGCAGAACCAGGCTCAGGACAAGCGGTGATCTGCTTTGACTGGCTGGGTTTGGTAGGAACAGATACACAATGGCAGGTTAAGAATCACTTTAAGAAAGAAATAATATCAAATGAAAACTATTCAGTTGTAGCAAATCTTTTAAGGAAATTAGGTCAATTTGTCCTCTAGTAGTCTAAGATTAAGGCAGCATAAGAAGCCAACCTTATCTATAGGATTTATCAAAAAAGAAAGTCTTAAGCCCAGTCTTAAAACTGGACAATGTGTCAGCCTCACGGACAGAAACTGGAAGTTGGTTCTACAAGAGAGGAGCCTGATAACTGAAAGATCTTCCTCCCTTTCTGCTATTGGAAAATCTAGGGACCGTGAGTAAGCCTGCAGTCTGAGAGTGAAGTGCTCTGTTGGGAAAGTATGAAACAATATGGACTTTAATATAGGATGGAGCTAAGTTGTTGAGAGCTTTGTACGTTAGAAGTAAGATTTGGAATTCAATTCTGGACTTGAGAGGAAGCCAATGGAGAGAAACTAAAACTGGAGAGATTTGATCTCCTAACTCCAACTGGCCTTCCTTTGCTCCATCATTCATTTTGCACCAAATTAAAGTATAATTAGGCATTCATAATAACATATTTTCCAAACCTCATTGCTAATTGCCTCCATCTATGCTTGATTAGAATTGTTTTGTAGGATTGAAATGCAGAAATAAATTAGCACTAATAAACCAAATTAGGATGACAAGTGAAACATAAAAAAATGTTGGGTGAATTTTGTCTGCAATGAAACAAATGTGAAGTAAACAAAACAATAATTTCAGGATTTTTATACTTTATTTATCTGGCTACCTAACATCTTTTTTTTTTCTATTTTGTTCAGTCGTTGTTGATCAATCAAATACTTGTCAGGTTTTTCTAAAATATATATGTCCACAACATGTGTGGTATAAAATGCTCCCTCCATTTGTCTGTCAACAGTTTTCTGGGAGAAGTTTTAAGCTATTTGTGCTTCCTAACAAAGTTAATAATTTCAGCTCAGCTATGAACATCTCGTAGTTTCTGATTTGGGTATCTGAGAGAAATTTTCCCAGTTAAACAAAAGCAGAAAGAATAACATCTGTGTTCTGGGCAAAGAGAAGCAGTCCACAGAATATTAGTGTTCGCTAACATTTAAATAAAAGGGGAAAAAATGGAAATTGTCAATAATTATCACAATAATTTGGTAAAGATCAAAGTGTATGTTCAAGAAAAGAGCCAATGCAGACTGGTAAATTATTGCAACCAAATGAAGTCACCATAATGTGCTGTGTGTTTTCAGAGGGTTTTAAAAGGGTTTATTAAATTCCCAGTGAAGTGAATATATGAGGTGAGCTGTTGATTAAGGAATTTTATTGACCATAAAGGTTATAAGTTGCTGCCATATGTAGCATCCACTAAAATGTGCATGAAGTTTAAATAAGTTAGCGTCTGGTCATCTGTTTGGTGCCGTTTTCCCACCATATTGTACGGACACGTTCAGTTAAACCTTTAAAATTACCAGGGCGAATTGTTTTTTATAAATAAAAGCTAGAAAATTCAGATGTATAGTTAAAAATTTATAGACTCTCAGTCTCGTGGGACATTGGTTTTGTTTTTGTTTTTGTCCCAAATGACCAGCACCTTCTGTTTTGACATTTAAATCCATCCATCCATCCATTATCTTTACCCGCTTGTTCCATTTTGGGTCACGGGGGTCACCGGTGCCCATGTCCAGCAATCACTGTGCGAGGGGCGGGGTACACCCTGGATGGGTCGCAAGTCCATCACAGGGACACATAGAGACAAACAACCATTCACTCTCTCACTCACACCTAGGGACAATTTAGAGATATCAATCAGCCTAACATGCATGTTTTTGGTCTGTGGGAGGAAAACGGAGTACCCGGAGAAAACCCACGCATGCACGGAGAGAACATGCAAACTCCACCCAGAAAGGCACCTGGACCAGGGTTTGAACCAAGGACCTGCTCGCTGAGAGGCAGCAGCTCTACTAGTTGTGCCACCGTGCTGCCCTTGACATTTAAATTTCATATTGAAAGCTAATCCCTAAATTTATCACAGAAAGTAAAAATAAGAAGATGAAGTATCTGCAAAAAAAAATTTTTTTTTGTCAGTTAGGCTGACATTTAGTTCAAATCGAAAAAAAAAAATCAAGTTTTAGCCCTGAAGCTGACTTGTACGCACCTATTAAACACTCTTATGAGCTTTTAAAATATGAAAAAATAAGACTTGTTTCTTTCAGCTGCTCTCTTCTTCTGGGGTCACCACACAGAACTATCTTACACGAAGACATGGCAATTGTTTTTATATCGGGTGCCCTTCTTGGCGCAACAGACCACAAAGCTACCACAGCTCTCTGTGTGGAGCAGAGAGCTGCCATCTAGGGAGCCCCAGGGAGTAGATAGTCAGGATTAAGGGCCTTGCTCAAGGGCCCACGGTGGGGCAAATAATGGTGGATGCAGGTGTGGGTGCTTCCTCTTTCCCACCCACATTTTGATGTTGATGGTCCGGGGACTTGAATTAACGACCTTCTGATGACAGGCCCGCTTTCTTTAACCTCTGCATCCCCAAAATAAGTAAGAACATGTGTATTATTTTCCTAATTAAACAGACATTTGAGTAAGAATACTGACACTTGTTCAGATTTAGATAATTTTCAACCTGGTTTGCATTTTCAGTTTGAACCAGGCTTTTGATATAGACCTTTAAACTCGCACAGTTCTTGGGGAAAGTGTTCGGTTTTCAGAATTAACATGCTGGAGTTGTGGCACAGTGGTGCAGTTGGTAGAGCTACTACCTCTCAGCAAGAAGGTTGTTGGTTCAAATCCTGGCCCGGAATATTTCTGGGTGGAGTTTGCATGTTCTCTCTGTGCATGTGCACTTCACCACTTGCTCTTGCCGAGATCAGATGCTTCTCCCCTCTCCGCTTTGCTTTGCTGCTCTGTTTGTGAAACTGCTTCTGAGCCTCTCTTGCATATCCTCCGAACCATAATTATGGACTTGTTCTGATCAGTTGGTCCCTCAACTCAATTTATAACATTTCTTCAAAGAGAAAACAGCTTTAGGTGAGCCGATTTGCCCTGTTGGCATGCACGCAGCTGGATATCTCATCGACTTGGAAGACTTGATGATGTGTCTATCTCTGCTGCCACTTGTGGATTTTAAGGACGGATATTTAATTGGATTTACGATAACTGGCTTCTGCTTTTTGGATTCATCTGGTTGCTGGTTTTATCTACAATCAAGGAAGTTGTCGGCAGCAAATTTTGGACCCGATCACGCTGCTTGCCTTTATGATGACTTGGTTCATGCCTCGAGTACCCAGACTCAAATGCTTTGGGCAGAATGGATCAGATTTCAGGGATTTTACTCAGTCACGTTCCATCGTGTGGCCATGTTATTTGGACATTTCGGAACCAAGTGGAGGGCAGCACGGTGGCGCAACTGGTAGAGTTGCTGCCTCTCAGCGAGCAGGTCCTTGGTTCAAACCCCGGTCCAGGTGCCTTTCTGGGTGGAGTTTGCATGTTCTCTCCGTGCATGCGTGGGTTTTCTCCGGGTGCTCCGGTTTCCTCCCACAGACCAAAAACATGCATGTTAGGCTGATTGGTAACTCTAAATTGTCCCTAGGTATGAGTGAGAGCGTGAATGGTTGTTTGTCTCGTTTGTCTCTATGTGGCCCTGTGATGGACTTGCGACCCATCCAGGGTGTACCCCGCCCCTCGCACAGTGATTGCTGGACATGGGCACCGGCGACCCCCGTGACCCAAAATGGAATAAGCGGGTAAAGATAATGGATGGATGGATGGAACCAAGTGGACCAACACAGACTCAAGGTAGATGTCATTAAGTTCTGCCTGTCCCCAAAACAAATGTGTGTTTATTTGAATTTGGCTCCCTTGGCTGGCCTTGAAGGTCATCTTATCTGAATCTGGCTAGAGAACATGTGATCTGAAGCTCACCACCCCCTCCCTGAGGAATTTCCAACCAATAACCAGATGAACGCAGCGGAATAAACTTTGTGTCATCATTTCAAGACTCTTGGATTCTCATAGTCATTATTCTTGACCATTCCTCGACATACCTCGAGAATGTTTATGGATCTCACTGGAGGACATTGACTGATCTCACCGCTCTCGCCTCCCCCCTCTGCAGAATGTCTATGTCACTATGTGCTTGTTTGTGCGAGGTGTTTGTTAATATCAGAGTTTTTTCTTCTCAGGCAGGAAAAAAAAAGTATGATAGGAATTTTTTCGCCTCCAATTCCTACATGTGTCCAGCTTATCACTTTTATTGTCTGTCCAAACTGGTCTCACTTGTAAATGAGTCTTTGGGGCTCCATGTGACTTATCTGTTTAAATACAGTTTGAATGAATGAATGTGTGGGTTTTCTCCAGGTACTCCGGTTTCCTCCCACAGACCAAACAAATGCATGTTAGTCTGATTGATAACTCTAAAGTGTCTCTAGGTGTGAAAGAGAGAATGAATGGTTGTTTGTCTCTATGTGTCTCTGTAATGGACTGGAGACCTGTCCAGGGTGTACCCCGCCTCTTGCACAGTGATGGCTGAATATGGGCACCAGTGACCGCCATGACCCAAAAAGGAAGATGCAGGTAAAGATGATGGAGGGATGCATGGAACATGCAGGAGTTTGGACTGAAATGTATTCGTGACAACTTCCCAAAACTGCATGCACCTTAAAAACCTACCGTAGGACACAGGAGTACAGGCCCACGTCTTGTAGGTCAGCAGGCCTAAACCAGATGGCGTCTTCTTCTTTGCTCATGCGAACTCCGTCGAAAGAGATGGGCTCCTCAAAGTCGCTGTGTCCAAGGCCAGAGCTACGGTACCACATGAGGCTGAGGCCCACACTCTGTACCTGGCTGTAGTTGGCCCGGATGTAGCCGTAGAAGAGAGCACACTTCAGCCGTACTGGCTCACCCTGAAGCACCCGGTATTTTAGGTAGTCCACTGACCAATCTGTGCAGCCATCAGCTTCAAGAAAAAGAAAAAGAAACCTTTAGTAAAAGTATCACAATAGGTGCAAAACTGGATCTAAGCTTAAAAAAACCTGTTAAAATATAATCCTTTATGAAATGCATAGTTTTACTTACATATCAAACTTAAAGATTTCAGCATGGGTATGGGTTATACCACACCAAATCTTTCTTCAATATTTGTAAAAATGAATGAGGTACAGCTATTTTTGTGTTCCCTGAGGTTGTTTTGCTGTGGTGGCCATCTTGAATCAGGTTTAAGTCTTTCAGGTATGCTGTTCCAATTCTAGCAAACAAATCTCCCTCATGTTTGCAGCAACTGCATTTTACCAGTGGCCAGATATCAGTCTCCAGTTAATTAACAAACATTTGTTTATCCAGCAGGTGTATATTTGAAAAAAATGTGTGCGCATGTGTAACCAGAGACTAGGAGACATAGAGAGAAGTGGTGATACTGTGTTCAGATAAAGTAATAAGAACCCTGCTGCGTGCCGTCTGTGAGTGATACAGAGCCTCACAGGGACAGCTATGCTTGTAATTAATACTGTTAATTACCAGGGAGGTAATGTGTGTCTTTGTATGTGTGTATTTGTGTGCGTGTCTGTCTGTTTTCAGAAGTGTTCATTCCCTATACGAATGGTTGTCTGCCTAATTATGTCAGTAATTACCAGTAGAGTTTGTGTGTGTGTGTGTGTGTGTGTGTGTTTAGTTTCACACATATGAATGTGAAAGGAATAGAAAGAACATGTGCATGTGTGAGTGCGTGTGGCCCAATGTATGAAACATTGTCTAATTATCCCCTCCTCCCCCAATATTATAAGCAAGGTCGTATAGATTGCAAACAGGCATACAATATGTGTCCATTCTTCACAGCTTTATACTTTCTTGATTAACTGATAAGTGTAATACTGATGAACACTATTAGCAATTTTTTTTCATTACAGCAGTCAAGTATTTCAAAAGAGTATATTATACACTTGCTAACAAAAAAGTTACGCACTCAGAGAGGTAGTTTCAAGAACTGAAACAAAACCACATGCGTTGAATAATTGTGACTGTATTGCAATTAGTACAATATCAGAAAAAAAATATATAACACTGAAGGTTTCATGTTAGTAGGGATTTTGGGTGAAGCACTAGGAACACAAGGATGTTGGACTGTGGCAAAAAGACTAATATTGCTCTGCTAGTGGGTGAATACAAACTGACTGAATATACAGGACTGGACTGATCCAGGCTCAGAGTTGATGTCACTGATGTAGAATTCTGCTATCAGGGTCCCAGAATTACTACCAGAGGTGACCAGAAGTCATTGAAAATACAGTAGTCCTCGCTACTTTGCGGTTCAACTTTCACGGACTCACTCTTTTGCGGTTTTTCGATGTAAGATTGTACACGACACACGATTGTCAACTTTAAAATTACTCACATAGTTGGGACGATAAGGGATAAAAAGTTAACAGAAAAAAAATACTTTGGACAGGTGCCACCATTTTGTAGTTTTCTTTCAATAAGCCTATATTGTAATGCCAGGCAAAAGAACTACACTACCCAGAAGCCAACAGTGCTTTCTGCTGAAACGGTGGGAAAGTTATGCAACTCGAAGTCAGAAGTAACAATCTATCTAGGAAGCTCACAGAACTGGCAAGAAAGTCACAAATAATCCTGAAGCTTCCTGAAACTCAATTATTCACGCGCACATCAACCTGGACGGGGCGGGGGGCTTTGTCAATGCAGGATAGGTCTGCAGAACTGGACCTGAGCCTGACTGGAACCAAGCTGCTGGTCTACAGAGCTGGTGAGTACCCATATAAAATTTAGCAGTACTGTACAGTACATAGTATATGTATGTTGTTAAAATTATGTAGGTGTAAGGGTTTAGAACATTGCAAGAGTGTGGGAAGGGTTTATAAAACCTTAGTATATATATATATATATATGTATGTACAGCAATAAAAATATAAGGTTCCTACTTAAAATACTTAATAATTTATTTTAAATAAAAACTTCATGCCAGTCATGTCGCTCATCCATCAAGCAGCCAATTGTGTGTCATGTCCAATCTTATTTTGAAAAACCTCGATAGAGCGAGTCCGCGATAAACGAGCCGCGAAGTAGCAAGGGACTACTGTACATTGTTTTGGGTGACCAGAACCTTTATAATGTCTTTGGGTGGCTTCATGCACCTATCTTTGCCAACACCAAACCACTCTGACAAATGCAAGCTTTAGATGCTGGACAGCTGCACAATACAATCATTTGACTTGTCGCAAACCCACAGTTCCACCCTTAAATAACTCCTTCAAGTTTTGATAATGCTATTTAATGAAGCTGCAAGATACCCTCTTTGTTTATTTTAACTGACTGTTAAAAACCCTGGCAACTATCTGATACCCCCTATTGTTTCACTCTTAATGCTGCCACTTATGCCTTGTGCCTGATCTAGACATGCCAGTTCCTTGCAAAGTGAATTGCTTATTATCCTTGATTTAACCAGGCAAATCCCATTGTGAGAGATGCCTGGACCTGAAGGCAGTTTAACATGCACGTTTTTGAACTGTGGCAGGAAACCGGAGTGCCCACGCAAACAAAAGGAGAACATGCAAACTCCACACAGAAAGGCCCCAACTGGGAAGTGAACCTATGACCTTCTTGTTGTGCGGTAACAGCTCTAACCATTAAGCCGCCATCCTCACATACTGTGTCCACAGTCTACACATGTAGCGATCTAGATCATTCAATACGATAGCGTAACTTTTTTGTTAGTGTGTAATATCAACCAAACTGAAAGTTAAAAATAAACCCCACTGATTTTATTCTAAAGGAAGAAAATAATAACATAATCCTCAGAACTGAACCTAAGATCATCCTTTGTCTTTTGACTTTGAGATGAATTTCTACTAAAGGCAGCAGGTAAGTCCTCTGCCCTCTCTGCATATCAATCTTCTAATCTGCAGAGACAGCAGAGGCTTCATTCATCCTTTTTCCATTCACCCTCTGCACCTCTAATGGATATGACCTCTGCATCGCCATCACAATATCCATTTCTGCCATCTCTGGCAAAACAAAACTGTTTATCCTAACAAGCTTTGCTCCCGATTCGTAACAAAAGAAAACCTTTTATTCAGTAGATGTTTGCCTGACTTTCCGTCTCACTGTGCTGACTTGCAGATGTGTACAGTCCAACAAAGCAGCACCACACGCATACACACGTAAACTCACACACAAATAAGTGGACCTTTTATTTCTTACAGACATGTTTCCAAGGGGGACTTGTCTAATGCAGTGGCCTTTTTGTGTGTATGTGCCTGGGGGGTGGGTGGGGGGAGACCATATTTACGTCTGAGACTCAAAATGGTTTTATCAACTCAATTAGAGGCTGACATTTCCCACATCCCCATGCAAGACCAGAAAATCAATGCTTCCCGCTGCAGGAATACTGCAGTCCCCACCTTTCACTCTCTATCTGCTGACAGCTTGCACATAACTACACAAACACTCACGCACACATACACACACACATATTCACAATCTCTCCCTTTTCTACGAAGTATTTCTGGGACATCAAGGATATGTAGCAATTCTGCTCAGCCACTCAACAAGCTCATACTGTGAGAAATGTTTCCATATGGACACATTCCCACATGGCTGTCAGTCATCAGAATCTTACCGCAGAACTGTAAGCTGCAACGCTCCTTTGCTTGAGAATGGTACTGTACAGCTGCTACATCACATGATGTATAGGGTAAAGTATAGCTGATCCAAGAAAAACACCATGGTGGGAATGTCAGACTGCAGGAACTGTGCACATACTGTATGTGTGTGTGACTCACAGAACCCTTATTACTCTCAACAATAGGCCAAACCTGTCCATCTTTGTGTGACACTAAACCAAACCAATAAATACACAGCCCTGAGCTTGAATAAATTTACACTGCCCCTCCCCGAACACTTACACACACCTTTGGAGTCACAGAAATAAAATACAGTCACCGTAGCCAATCCTCCAATCCCATGGAGGGCTACATGTCAACCAAGTCTAATCTTGCGTTTCTCCTTTTCAATTATCATATTTCCATGATAGTTCTGCAAAATTATCTCATTTAAAAAAAAAAATCTGCTTACATTTGCTCCTGCACGCCTACGTTTTCCTTATTAGTCAGCCGGTAAACTATATGATAATTTAGACCAATCTTTCGCTTTAAAAAATAAAATAGAAAATTCAGCGTTAGCCACACCTGAGCATGCAAAGGTAATTAAAAGAAAGACAAATCTCTGGATTGTGCTGACATGCTTGACACCACATCCTTGTGCCAGTGTGCTTTCAGCAGTGACAGGGGGACTGTCACACTGGCAGATCACCAAAATACCATTCTGAAAAGTTATGCTAACTTTATGCTTTACTAGTATTCTTGACTCAATAAATGTATATGTAGGGTCTAACTTAATCACTTAATGAACAATGCTTAAAAGAAAATCTGAATCTAACTTGTTCTGAGTCCTATACTATTCTTGATATTGACAGCTTTGGCTAAGAATGTGACAGTTTGTCCTAATCACAGTTTGATATATACTGTACCTCTGCAGGAGGGGCACAGATTTGATTTAACAAGACAAACAAAAAATGCCAACTGCTTTTCTTTTTTTCATTGAATAACTCTCCCAGAAGCAAAGACGGAGCTAAAAAAAAATAAAATAACCCACCCTTGTTAGTACGTAGAGTAAAAGGTAGCAGGTAATGTAAGTTTTTTCAATTAACAAATTCACTCTAAAACAGAAAAGTCATATTATACTGTCATTTTCATCACATTGGATGGTAGAGTGACCCACAAGCTTTGTGTCAAACAGAAAGTTTCATAAAATCCAGAAAGTTATTTCTCAAGAAAGTGTTAATAAAAATAACCAAAAATAAAAACCAAGGAGTGTTTGCTTTGGTACTTTGACTGGGATCTTATATAAAATAAAAAGCAACACAGAACCAAATAACATCTCCCAATGTGAAAGCTTGAAATAAACAAAATATGAAAAACTCAGACTTCTTAATCATCTGAGAGCTCGTGTGAGAAAATGAGCCTTGACGTCAAGGATTTTAAGTAAACATACTAATGGCTTTCAAAGCATTGACTATCTGGTACAACTGGTTACCATGCAGGTCTCTTTTGTCTCCTTCTGCTACAGCTGCCTGCGATCAGAGGTGCCATGGACCTTTACTCAAACAGAGGATTTAAATTTAGCAGGCAGGTCTCCAAGCTTCTGTGTGCTATTCTGAACCAACCGTGCTTTGTTTGGAGTGGAATGTTCAGATAATATATTATTTCCCTTCTCCATTGGCTCCCTGTCAAATCCACAATTGAATTCAAAATCTTATTTCTTACCTACAAAGCTCTCAACAACTTAGCTCCATCTTATATTACAGATCTTATTGTTCCATATTTTCCCAACGGAGCACTTCAATCTCAGACTGCAGGTTTATTTGAATTTCCTAGAGTTTCCAAAATCAGAATGGGAGGAAGGTTATCAGACTCCTCTCTCTTTATTGTTATTCCACCACATGTGGTACATGTGGTGGAATGAAATTATGTACAAAGGGTCCCAGTTACATCCAACAATAAAATGTAAAAGAAAAACAATAATAACATCTAAGATATGAACTAAGAAAAACATCAATTAAATATACACTAAGCACTAATAGCACTAATTCCAGTTTCTGTCCGTGAGGCTGACACAGTGTCCAGTTTTAAGACTGGGCTTAAGACTTTCCTTTTTGATAAATCCTATAGTTAGGGTTGGCTTGTTATGCTGCCATAAGCTTAGACTACTAGAGGACAAATTGACTTCATTTCTTTAAATTAATTATTAAAATTGAATAATTTTCATTTGATTGTATTTCTATCTTAATGTGATTCTTGACCTGCCATTGTGTATCTGTTCCTCCTTCCTGTTCCTCTCAAACACATCTTGTCGAAGCAGATGATCGCTTGTCCTGAGCCTGGTTCTACTAGAGATTTCTTCCTCATGAGGGAGTTTTTCCTTTCCACTGTCACCTTCATGCTTGCTCAAGATGAGTGTGTGTAATAAAGTAAAACTCAAATCAGTCTGCTCCTCAGATAATTAATGTTAACGTACTTTTTATATTTATGAATGTTTATTTTCAGTGCCCTGCGATGACTTCTGTTGTGACTTGGCACTATATAAAGAAACTGAATTGAATTGAATTCTTATTTCTGTTGCAGTTGTTAAAAAAAACAAACAAACAAACAAACAAAAATCCCCAATAGCTGACCCCTACTCTCCTTCTACCGTGTGCAATCATCAGATGCAGGGTGGACAGCCATGTTTTTGCAGGCCAAAAGGATATTCAGTAAACTATATGAGTATACAAATAGCTAACAACTTTTTGTCTTTCTCACATTTTCTTCCTCTCCTCCTCGGCTGACACCCACTCTACAATACTTCAATTCCATCCTCCCTCTATTCAAAACTGTTTTTTTTTCTTCTCTGGTTCCTATTTGAGCTTTTCAAACAGAATAAAAATGAGTCATTTCTTATTTGTCCACAATTATGAGACACTAATTTCCATTTGAATTGGATTATTACTTTACAAAATAAACACCCTGAACAATCAGCAACAAAACAGGTAAATGAATGACCTTTGTTATCCTCTATTGAAAATTCAAGTCCTGGCAAGGGCTAATTATGAACAATATGCCTCCGTGGTATTCTAGCTCTACAAGTGTGGGCATGAAACATGCAGACCACTAAAGGTAATTGTGCAGAATTTATAGTAAATGACTCACTGAATTAGTAAGCCTGGGGATAAGGTAAAAACATCAGCCATAATCTTTCTGCAAATTACTTGTATCTCCTGTGCTGCTCACATTATCATTGTGAGTTCTTTACACAGATAATAGTTTGCATTCTCACATTAGTCTTCAAAATGGGCTCAGTTACTGATCACAACTTGCAGTTTTAGGCTCGATAATTGACCATCAATCTCTCTGTGTCTCTCTATTTTTACTTAAGTCTTAAGATTATTTAATTGAAGATCAATACAGTTGATGAAAAGCAGCATCTAACGTTAAATACTATCCTTCTTTGTAAATCGCTAGCTTTGTGTTTTTACTCAACAGTTCCTCTGTGAATCCCTCTCTGAATTTTAAAGGTTCATCCTTCACAGCTCACCTCTAAATAAAAGTAAGACAGGAGTAAAATAATCTAATATGGTGTTAATGGTTCCTATGGGTGTAGTCTTTACTTTTGTTCTTATTTTTGAATATGGTCTAAACATTCAACTTCACCCAAAATATGTGAGTAGCTTTTTAGCATTTCATAACTTGACTTCTGTTTTTAGACTTGACTGACAGAGACTCATTATAAAATTACCACTGCTGACAGGAGGGATGCAGATTTTTGAGCTATTACTGAACCAGAGACCAAAGATGATGTGACAACTGCACAGTTATTTATTTTATATTAAATTAATTGAACATACTTTTATTCAAATTGACTTGAAACTAGGAAAAATTTATTTTTTTCATTCAACCTTTATTTAGACAGATAAGTCACATTGAGCCTAGAAGACTCATTTACAAGTGAAATCTGTTTAGACAGACAAAAAGTAGTGAAACTGGACACATGTAGGAATTGGAGGCGAAAAAATTCCTATCAGACTTTTTCTTCTTGCCTGAGAAGAAAAAGCTTTGATGTTCAAAAACACCTCGCAAAAACAAGCACATAGTGACGTAGACATTCTGCAGAGGGGGACGACGAGAGCAGTGAGCATGTTCATAGATGCCATCAAGGTTACTGTAAGAGTTCTGATAAGGATGGGATAAACAGTCAATGACGTCCGGTGAGAGCCGTAAACATTCTCGAGGTATGTCGAGGAATGGCCAAGAATAACGTCTATGAGAATCCAAGAGTCCTGAAATGACGACACGTTTATTCAGCTGGTTTCATCTGGTTATCAGTTGGAAATTCCTCAGGGAGGGGGTGGTGAGCATCAGATCACATGTTCTGCAGGCGAATTCAGATAAGATGGCCTTCAAGGCCAGCCAAGGGAGCCAAATTCAGATCAACACATAGATGATTTGGGGACAGGCAGAACTTAATGACATCTACCTTGAGTCTGTGTTGGTCCACTCGGTTCCGAAATGTCCAAAATACATGGCCACACCGATGGAACGTGACTGAGTAAAATCCCTGAGATCTGATCCATTCTGCCCAAAGCATTTGAGTCTGGGTACTCGAGACACGAACCAAGCTTTCATAAAGGCAAGCAGCATGAACGGGACCAAATTTGCTGCCGACGACTTCCTTGATTGTTGATAAAACCAGCAACCAGCCGAATCCAAAAAGCAGGAACCAGTTACCGTAAATCCAATTAAATATGCGTCCTTAAAATCCACAAATGGCAGCAGAGACACATCATCAAGTCTTCTAATCGATGAGATATCCAGCTGCGTGCATGCGTGGTTGAAGTGAGTTCTCAACTCAGGGTAGCCAGACTTTCCCTTGGAGATGGGATGAGAAGTTTAGTTATCTGGGAGGGAATCAGAATAGAGCCACTGCTCCTCCACACCAAACGGAGCCAGTTGAGTTGGTTCCTGGATCTAGTAAGAATGCCCCCATGATGTCTTTTTAGGGAGCCATGTCCAACTGAGAGAAGACCTCGAGGAAGACCCAGGACACACTGGAAAGTCTATGTCTCTCTGCTGGCCTGGGAAAGCCTTGGAGTCAAGCCAGAAGAGCTGGAAGAGGTTGCTATTGAGAGAGTATTCTGGGCAGCCCTGTTCAAGCTGCTGCCCCGTGACCTGTCTATGGAGCAAGCAGAAGATAATGGTAAATGAGCTGTACTTATATAGTGTTTTTCTATCTAATCAAGATACTCAAAGTGCTTGACAACACAATCTGTGCTCTCATTTACCTCCACACACACATCCACACAGCACTCTCTACAAAGATAATCTGAATTGTAGAGATTAATCTGTGCTTTAGATCATATTCATACACTGATGGGACACACAGCAGAGGCAGTGAGTGGGTCAGTGTCTTGCTCAGGGACACTTCAGCATGAGACTGCTGGTGGATTCAAACCCTCAACTCTCTCATTGGCAGACCACTGGTCTAACCACTCAGCCACAGCTGCCTCATAATGGATAGATGGATGGAATGTTTTGTTTGTGCTGTCCTATGTTTTTTGTTTGTTTGGTTGTTTATTTGTTTTACAATGCAGCATTTTGCTAAATGACATAATTATATTGATTGCTTTATCCAAATGATCAATGAGATCAGATCTAAGGATTTTGTGTCATCTGATTCATTTTTGGAAATGAGTAAAAAATTGTGAAAAGACTAGTTTCCAGTAACTTCTACCATTTTTTTTAATATATCTATTTTTTTATCAGAGGTCCAGCATTTAAGAACAAATACAGACTCTCTAAAAACTGTAAACAGTCCTTATTTATATAGATTTGTTTTACTTCACCTAGGTTTTGCACAATACTTTGCAATGTGTTTCTAAATCATCCATTTGTCCAAACAGAGAGGGTCTCACAGTGATTTCCAACACTCTACATATATACAACAGTTTTTTTTAGCTTCCCCATTACACATTGATCTTCGTATTGAGTAAGAAATACACAGTATCTCTCAAGTACACTTTGGCGCCCTGCAAGGTGCAGGATTGAACCACCAGCTTTAAGACTGGAAGACAAACACAAGTGGGCTAAATGAGCTTCTACATTACACAAGAGTGGCATTAGTCCAGTGAAAGTGTAGTATTGCAGTCAAATGTTGTTTTGGGCTCTGTGGTTTAGTCTTAAAGGTAGTCTTAAGGCAGCCTGGTTTAACACTTATGGCAATCATTGGAAGCACTGAAGCACAAGCATTGAAAAATCTAAAGAAAAATTGTAACTTACAAGTGAATCAAGTGAATATCTACCAATACTGAGTAAAACATACAGTAATTTAGCTTACAAACTCTGCACTTTCATAATTGGGTCAAGTAGTGTAATGTGGGCTGCATGGTGATATGGAGGTTAGCACTCTTGTCTCATGAAGTTCTCTGCTTTGAAACATGATCATGCATACCTGTCTGCAGAGTTTGCATGCTCTTCTCTCGCATGTGGGAGTTTCTCGCTATTTTTTTCCCACAATCCAAAAAAACATGCACGTTAGATTAACTAGAAATACTAAAATGAAGCTCTGAGAGGGAGTCTTTTTTGTTTTATGTCTCTGTGGTGGTCATTGAAATGGACTTGCTCACTGGATGCTGGGATAAACTCCAACACCCTCACAACTTGCTACCCAACACTTTTCAGTCAGGTCTTCTGGACAGTTTCTTTTTTTTTGTGCTGAAATGTTTCACCTTCGATCCAGAAGGCTTCATCAGTCAAGGAAACACACAACAAAACTGATTCTTCCCCCAACAACTTACTCCAAAGTGGAACAAACCAGTTTTGTTTGTGATATGATGGTCTCTTTGGTACGTTCCCTCCTCCATTGCCGACCCTCTTCCTTGTTGACAGTCATGTCAAACTGGTTGAAAACAACAAAGTCCATGCTCAATAATCCAGGTGTACAATCAATTTTTCAGTCAGGTCTTCTGGACATCTGGACATGACTTGCTACATTCACTTTCTTTTTCCATATCTGTCCTGAATGCACCAGTACAGCAAGAACTTTATTATAGATGGGTAACTCCACCCCCGTCTACTGCCATTTCTAATTCTCTGTCCAAAATTCATTCTCTTTCACTCACAGTTTACCATTATTCATTTATATGCAAATGAGAAGAAATAGCCTACAGATAATTTAACTCTAAATATGACGAACAACCTTTGGTCTTTATCCACAAAACAGACTTAGATTAGGAACGTTAATATACTTTGAATAAATCTTTCTTCCTTTATTTTACTTTTTACTACGAATGAATAACAAATACAGTGATTAAATTTAGGTCAAGTTAAACTGATTAAACTCGTAGTACACAATAATTCTGTCAGTACAATGAGAAAGGGGCACATTTTTTTATGTTCTAAAATTAACCTCTTTTGTGATTGGGTCGATAAAGTAAAAACTGTCACACAGACCAGTCAAATCAAATAAAGCACAATTTAGTTTATAACTTTTGTACTGACATTAAATTACATACATTATAAATAAAACACAATTAGCACATTCATCATTTTGTAAAATTACAATAAGACATTTTAGGATTTGAACTCTGTTTTTTATCCAAGGAACCCATTATTGTTATGTTAAATTCAACAAATGAAATTTGTCTTAAAAATCTTGAAGTCTATAAAGTTTTCAGAGATATGATCACAGTAGAATAGAAGTCATCTATCAATGAATAATAAGAGCAAGTTAATAAATAGGTCTGTATGATGATATGGCAAGGATAGTTTTTATAACATTGTTATATTGTATTGTTGTGTTGTATTGTTGTATATTATTGTTGTGTTGTATCGTTGTGTTGTTGCAACAAAGCCCAAGCTTTCATGCTCTTCTTCAAGTTGCATGGACCATTTTGTGTTTTTAAAACTTTATAAACTTAATGATTTTCCTGATATTACCAAGTTATGTCTTTTTCTAATCAAAGTGGCTGTTTTGTTATATTCACAGCTTGCATAAAATACAATTTGATAAAACTTTTAAGAACACGAATTTTCATTGTGTAAGAAATAATTTCTCTCAGCCTCTGACAAAAAAGGACCCTGTGTAAAGTGACGTGAATGGCAGGTTATTCTTGCACAAACAAAAATAAGTTGACTGTTATTTGGCCGATGATCTGGACATTTTGTGAATAAGGCGAGGAGCTGAATAACTGTTGCAAAAGATAAAATATAGAAGCAGAAATACAAACAAAACTAGCATAAAAATAATCATTTACAAACAAGTTGCAGCCTTTTATTACTTTTTAAATGTTTACCCAAATTTTGATACCTGGTGTTAATAATAATAATAATAATAATAATAATAATAATAATATGTTGATAATAATGATAATAATGATAATAATAAACAAACAAAAATCTGCCCCGCTGTTTTGACACATTTCCCTTCAAACTGCCTCCCTCACCAAATTCTCTAAATAATTTTAATACAACTCTATCTTTTACCTCAAATTCCATAACATGTTTTCAAATTATTATTTTTTCTTTACTCAAATATTTTCTTCTCATTTTGATCTTGAATAAAAATAGGTCAATTTACTAAACACATTAATTAACCACAATTTGCAATAAATATATTCCAAAACATAATTTCTCAGCTTTCTATTTCTCAAATGTGTTTCGTGATCCCTTGAAACAAAAGGAATTCATTCATTTAAGGATTTTTGAGACAGAATAATTTCATAATTTGGGCCTTTTAATAATAAGTGCTAAATTAATTTATAAAATGCTAAATGATTCAATTAATACATTATAAACTTTCTCCTACATTCACTTAATGTCAAACTCAGCTCTCTACTTCAAAATCATGAATAGCATCTCTAAAATATTTAACTGGCAACTCACCAGCAGTAAAATTAGAACTATCTATCGTGCTTATTAATTATTTTCCTCAGCCGTTGCCAAGCAATCAACATTTATGTTCCTCTTCAGATAGTAACTTCTACATTTCATTTTAAAAAGCTATTTATTTTGTACTTTGTATTTTCCGGCATTCTGAACACTCAAAACCAGAGTTAATAAGATTGTTTTCCTTTTTTAATTTCCTTTTAAGACGAGTGATGGAATGAGTTCTGTAGGGGAGTGAAGCTAACATCCAACTATAGGTCCAATTAAAAACCGTTCCTGATATCTAAAACATTTGAATGACAGAGATGCATAATAAGTTGTTTGTCACTACTTTTTCCATAAAAAAAAAAAAAATAAATCACCTACACTTTTAGCACACACATATCATGCTCCTGAAGAAAAAAAACAAAACAAATTAGACAACACAACCAAATTAAATCCTTGTAAGTGTATTGATTTAGGCTAAACAATGAGATAATTTGTGTTTAAATTTCTGTAGAAAACATCACAGGTTTTCACAGAAGGACTTAAAATGCCACCATATATTAATTATAAACTATTTAAGGTCTTATTTATTACTTCAACAATGGAAAAAAAAATAGATATTCAGGTCTGTGTGCTTGTCTCCACATTAGTCAGAAAAGCTCATCTGATTCTGAGGTGCATGAATTAAATCAAATCCCTTTTTTTGCTACAGCTTGCATTGCTTCTTTGTCTTCCTGATATTATTTGTTGTGCTTGCACTCTAAATTGTGCTGTAATGCAAAACAATGCTACATTAAACCACTGAACCTGCACCTGAGAACCATGGAAAGGATATAGAAGCAATATGGGAAATGCAGTACATCTAATTTCTCCTGGTGGATGTTGACATTAGCATACATATTGGCAAAGTAATTTCAAAGGCAACATGAAGTTTTAAGGGATAAACCAAAAAAATAATTCCTTAAAGTGAAGCAAATCCTTAAGTAGATTTACACAACAATCTATGCAGGTGTCCTGACAAAATCCGTTAAAATAAATAAAGATGAATAATAAGCAAGAATTTTAAAAAGCAGTACAAAAGGTGTCCAAAGTGGTTTACTGAACACAAAAAGTTTAAGCCTGTTCCATAAGAAACCAGGATGGGTTTGTTGTCCTTGACCAAGTTCAGCACGGCTCATTCAGATCCTTTTATAACTCTCCAATTGACTTCAAATTAACCAGAACTCGTTATAGTACAGAAATTTCCCCTGTTGTGTGTGAAAGGGTGTCACGGAGATATTAGCTTTTTGACTTCCCTCTCTCTCAATTTCTAGCTCATCCTCTCCTCCTTTCTCTTGATGATAAAACTGTTCTTTTTTTTTTAAAGGAGAACAGAGAGCTTGTCAGGATTTGGCCAGCCGAAGAACGTTATTTGAGGCCCAAATTGATGTGCTCGGGACTTTCAATTGTATCTCTCTAATAGTGGGAGGGGGCAGGGTAGGGAGGAGATGTGAAGGCCGGGATATTGTTCCTAGTAAATGGTTCTTTATTTCATAGGCGAAGTTGGGAAATGAGCAGTGCCATTCATGGTTTCTGCAGAGCAGGGGAGGACGGCCATGCGTAAAATAGAACACTAAGAAACAGGATCCCCTAATATTTAAACAGCTAAAAATGTCTATCTCTCTCCTACATCATGCACACTTTTATTGGCAATGAGAACACATGCAAATGAGGTTCCTATAAGTTATAAAGTCAAGGCTGTGCATGAGCACCATCCATCATATTGACAGGGTGTGGGCAGGACACAAATCTATACTCCAGCTAACTGACTGAGCCACCATAACTAAAGAGGAGGGACGGCATTTCAAATGACAGGATCTTCAAACTCCAAGTGTGTGCGTGCTCACTTGTATTCTCCTGCGGGGAAATCTTTGTGTTTGTTTATGCAAGTGTCACTCTGCAATTTTCTATTAAAATTTTAGTAATTTGTTCTCTCTGAATGCATGCGTGTGTGTTTGTGGCATTGCTCTCCATCGTGCAGCTGTGATCCATGAGGTTCAGCCTGAGCTGTCACTCTGCTAATCTCCCCCAGTAGAAATACAGATCGGAAAATGTCATCCGAACATTCCGAATTGTGTTTACACTCGGTGCAGCTTCCATCGCTTCTAATTTGACAAGTCATTATCACCTGTGCTCCTCTCTCCCTCTCCCCTCTCACGGCCAGAGACATGAAAATAAAGAGAATGAAGAATGAGGCGAGACAAGGGCATTAAATTCATCTTGCAGACATACAAATGTGGCTCTCAATAAACAGGTAATCCAAAAACATAAGCTACAGTAGAGCAGCTTATTGTTGCTTTCTTTAATTTCCACATGTAACTGAAGACTTTGTCTTTAAAATAGTCATTCATTCTGTTTTTATAAAAGACAAAACAACATCATGAACAAGTTTTTTTTTCTTGTGAAAAACAGATGCTGGTAGCTATATTATGTGTACTGGGAAATGCACAGCACTGTTTTCACCCACTGGTCCAAAACACAGCCAGCAGTGACAAGAACTATGTATACACCAGTCTTGAAGAAACTTGAGTGTTGGATGATGTTGGTGAATAAATAAAACCTTTAAAAGCCTTCTAAGTTGAGTCTGAACTATGCTTCGGTGGAGTCAACACAGGGGAGGTCCTAGCCTGTTTGGTGCCCTGGGTGAACAACCCCTCTGGTGCCCCCCTCCCCTGAGCCTGCATCACCCAACTCCAGTACCACCCTTGTGGATGCGAACACGCTCCGCCGTGACCAGGGGTGGTCCTAGTCTGTTTGGTGCCCTGGGCGAAAACACCTATGGCACAGTGCCCCCCTCCCCCCACCCAGCCCGCATCACCACCCACCACCCCTGGGTGTGCAGGCACACTTCTCCATGCCCTATCATTTAGATTACTAAGTACCATCACAGACACCCAATGTTTCATTGAATATATTATTCAAAAACTTGAAACTGAAGAAACTAGATTAATACTACAAACTCACTGAGTAAGACACATAAATACTGTACATCATGAATTTAAAAGTACACAATACAAACCCCCCCCCAAAAAAAAAAAAAAACAACAACACTGTATACAATTAAAATAAGACATTTCTAAACTGTTCCAACTACAGGGGAATCACGCTCTTAAGCCTCCCTGGTAAGGTCTACTCGGAGGTTCTGGAGAGGAGGGTCCATCGGATAGTTGAACCTTGGATTCAGGAGGAGCAGTGCGGTTTTCGTCCTGGCCATGGAACACTGGACCAGCTCTACACTCTCAGCAGGGTCCTGGAGGGTGCGTGGGAGTTTGCCCAACCGGTCTACATGTGCTTTGTGGACTTGGAGAAGGCGTTCAACCGCATCCCTCGGGGAACCCTGTGGGAGGTACTCTGGAAGTATGGGGTACCGGGCCCTTTGATATGGACTGTTAGGTCCCTGTATGACCGGTGTCAGAGCCTGGTCCGCATCGCCGGCAGTAAGTCGGGCTTGTTCCCGGTGAGAGTTGGACTCCGCCAAGGTTGCCCTTTGTCACCGATTCTGTTCATAACTTTTATGGACAGAATTTTTAGGCGCAGCCAAGGTGTTGAGGGGATCTGTTTTGGTGGCCTTAGGATTGCGTCTCTGCTTTTTGCAGATGATGTGGTCTTATTGGCTTCATCAGATCATGACCTACAGCTTTCACTGGAGCGGTTCGCAGCCGAATGCGACGCGGCCGGGATGAAGATCAGTTCCTCCAAATCCGAGGCCATGGTCTTGAGCCGGTAAAGGGTAGAGTTCCCTCTCCGGGTCAGGGCAGAGGTCCTACCCCAAGTGGAGGAGTTTAAGTATCTTGGGGTCTTGTTCACGAATGAGGGAACAATGGAGCGTGAGATTGATAGGCAGATAGGTGCAGCGTCAGCAGTGACGCAGGCGCTATGCAGGTCTGTCGTGTTGAAGAGAGAGCTGAGTCAAAAGGCGAAGCTCTCAATTTACCGATTGATCTATGTTCCTACCCTCATCTATGGTCACGAGCTTTGCATTGTGACCGAAAGAATGAGATCTCGGATATAAGCGGCCAAAATGAGTTTTCTCTGCTGGGAGTCTGGGCTCTCCCTTAGAGATAGGGTGAGAAGCTCGATCATCCGGGAGGGACTCAGAGTAGAGTCGCTGCTTCTCCATGTCGAGAGGAGCCAGTTGAGGTGGCTTGGGCATCTGTTTAGGATGCCTTCTGGACGCCTCCCTGGTGAGGTGTTCCGGACACGTCCCACCGGGAGGAGACCCAGAGGAAGACCCAGGATACGCTGGAGGGACTATGTTTCTCGGCTGTCCTGGGAACGCCTTGGGATTCCCCCGGAAGAGCTGGCTCAAGTGGCTGGGGAGAGGGAAGTCTGGGCGTCCCTACTTAGGCTGCTACACCAGCGACCCGACCCTGGATAAGCGGAAGAAAATGGATGGATGGATTTCTAAACTGCACCAATAGAAGAACACAAGAAAATCTGTGTACAACAACTGCACTTGGATCAAGACACAAATGTATCTGCACAACTGTCAAGAAAGGTCTGAACCTTTTTGAATAAGACAGTTTACATTATTGCTCTTCAAGAAACAAATAAAATAGCATCACCGTCATGTTTTTTTTACCCTTCTTTAAATAAGTGATTTTACAATAATCCCTTTCAAAGAAGACATTCAGACTAAAAAGCACAACTGCCACCTAAATATTGACCCTTCTTGCCTTCCTTGATGCAAATTAATCAATAATGTCATTGTGTGAAATCTGCTGAGCAGTTCTATGCTTGATACTGACATAGCAAATGACTAACACCTAAGACAAAAACAAATAAACCTACATATACTGTATGTGCAATTTGTGAAATATTCTGAATAGGCGACACATCATCACCTCTTCCTGTTAATGGCTGTTTAACACGGCACAAACTCCATCACAAGATCATCACCTTTAGTAATGATAGTAACCTAATATTACTTTCCAGTTTAGTAGTTTAGTTTTAGAAGAATTTCAATCTTCAAAACTGTGATATTTTCTCCTGAAAACCAAATATGTTGCCCTAAGCAGCAAAACTAATTAATACTGTAGTAAGTCTATATTGCAACAGGCTGTATCCTACATAACAGAACAGCTTTCATGCTCCAAGAGATGACACAGCTGCATACCTTTATCTTTTGTTCATTTCTCCTCTTCTTCTTTTCTCATTTTCCTAAACTAGGCACCTAATGACTTTGACCTATTATTGTCCATCTTCCATGGCACTCCCCCAACATGAGTCAAAACAACTTAGGACTAAACTAATTCACCCTCCTTGGTATGCATTCCTTTTTTAATTTTATAATTTTTTTTCAGCAATTTCACACAATTAAGCTGTGAACTGTTAGCTATACTGTATTCACAATATTACAAACAAAATGCCCTTAATTTGAGAGCAATCATTGGTGTGATTTACTTAGCGATTAAACGCATCCCTGTCCCAGCAAGGGAGACAAGAAAATTCCCCCTCCCACCAACAACCTGTGTGTCAGACGTTAGCAGAAGCTACACGCCCTGCAGCTGGCAGAGGGTGCCCATTCCCTGCAAATGGGAAATAGAAAAGCAATATGTAGGCTAGACAGGCTATTTATGTTTTTGAGGTAGAGAGTGGAGTGGGGGAGGGGGGCTTTGACCAGGCACTCGTTGCACACAGCTGCCTATAGGGTTATTGTGCTGCACTTTACTTAGACCTGTCCAAAGCTTGACATCATATGTCATAAGCTCTCAGAAAGTGGTTTCTCAGATCACACCATTGGTTGGATCACTAACTTTCTCTCAGATCGGAGGCAATGTATTCAACATAATGGTACTTCTTCCAGTTATCTAACTGTCAACAATGGTGACCCACAAGGCTCAGTCTTAGGACCCACCCTCTTCACAATCGACATAAGTAACGTAGGTCAGAGCATCCCTGATGCATCTTGACATTTCTATACTGATGCCACAGTTGTTTATTGTCGAGCTAAAACAGTTGCTAAAGTTTTCCGGCTTTTACAATCTGCTTTTGATATAATCCAGTCTGATTTGTTCTGTCTCAAACTTATACTAAATGCTGACAAAAGCAAAGGGATGTTGTTTTCAAACAGGAAGTGGGTCCCAGCAGTTCTTCCCTTGATTTTTATCTTCGAATGGTGTTCCTATTGAGTTTGACAATTTCTACAAATATTTGAGTATCATGGACAATTTGCATCTCTCTTTTAAGATCCATGTTGAAAACTTGGTTGAACGTTCCTACAAGCACCCTGCAGATGGTGGATGCTGCCTATCATGGTGCATTAAGATTCATAACTGGCTGCAACTACCGTAACCACCACTGCACCCTGTATTCACTGATTAACCGTTCATTAACTTCACACAGACTCTCCCACTGGTACATTTTCATCTTTAAATCACTTCTTGGTCTGCTGTCTTCATACATCTCCTCCTACATGTCTCTGCGTGAGTGCAGCTACAGTGTGCGCTCTCAGGACATTAATACCTGCAGTGTTCCCTCGGTGCAGACTGAACTAGGAAAAAGGACCTTCTCCTACTCTGCTCCTGTTTCCTGGAATATCTTGCAAAAAGATCTGAAGCTCTCAACCTTGACTTCTCTAAGTGGCTTCAAACTTCTGTCAAGTTCTTGGCAAAACCAATGCAGACATGTTCCTGTTTTAAGTTTCCTACATCACTTTGCAATCTAGCTGTTTTTGTTTCTATTTTAATACCATTTTTCTTCCATTTATTAATAAATTTATGTGCTTTCTTTTATGATTGTCTACTGTTGTCATTGTTGTCTACTGTTGCCATCATTCCTTGTTAAAATCAGGTCTCTCTTGTAAATGAGTCCCCGTGGCTCAATGAGACTAACCATTGTAAATAAAGGTTGAATCGTCCATATCAGAAACTGTCACTGAGTTCAGAAAGCTATTCATGGTGTTAAATTGGCATGAATGTAATGTGTGAGTTATTCTGAGAGAGCCCAAAGAGTACAATATTTATGGTTACTGTACTTGTCTCACATGTTCTTAATTTTAGGTAGAAATTAACGTGTTTTTGGGAGAGAAAAAAAATCAGTTTTTCTGAAACCTAATTGTCTCAGCGCTTTGTTTCTAAAAAGAAAAATGTATTAATATATTGACATGCTTTAAAATTTGAATCTCTGAATAAAATGTGGATACAAGGACAGTGCATCTCAAAATTAATCTATCCATCTGTCCGTCCATCCATCATCACCAGTGCATGCAGCAGTTAGAGCCATGGGAGTTCATGACACGCTACTCTTAGCCCTGATAAGGGCAGCAGTCCCATGACAAAATAAAAGGAGACATTGAAGTGTCATCAGTGACTACTTCAACATGTCACTAAAATCTATCTATCATCATTCATAAACATGGGATGCTAGCTATCGACTAATAATATGTAACTTGTAATTGATTTGACTCATTCTGCTGAAATGTTGCCAATTTTCTGTTGGCGTGTGCCTCTAAATATGTCCTCCTGTCATATGTGTGTTCCTTTATCACCTTTTGTTCCTCTTTCTCATCCATTCTTCCTTGATGATAATGCTTTGCAGCAACAATAAAACCTGGCCTCTACTTGATGTCTGTTAGTTTTAAGTTAACTTTAAATAAATAGCATTTATTTATATAATGATTTATGTAAGCAGTTGATGCACACAGTAAGCAGAAGAATGGTGAAAGACAAAGAACATATGTGCTATCTACAGTTTATGTTACACCATTTCTATTAGAGGAGAAGATAAATGATCCTGTGCTGAAGATAAAAGAACTTCAATTAAGATGAGTATGCTGCTTGTTCATTAATAATGCAGAAATTATTACCCCATTTATTGCGGCGGCCTAGTTTAAGCTCACACTTTATGTGCTTGTGTTTTGCTTGCCAGCTTTTGTACGCAAGATTTTCTTTAGAGTGCAACTAAAATGGAATTGTCAAAAGACTTAGCGTCAATGAATCATACCTGGTAGTGGCCAAACGAAAAAACAATGTTACAGCTACTAGCACAATTTGAACAGGTTTTGTGAAGTGCAGGTACACCAGAATGCATGCACAGCAGCAGGTTAAAGAGAGGAGAGAAACAAAAGATCTGAAATAGACAGAGAGCAGAACAAGATTTTGCAGACTTCCTCAATGCATTCCTCTTAAATATTTATGCAGCCAGAGATTTCAGCCTCAGATTCTGTGTGCAATTAAAGCATTTCTCAAAGTGAATGTGCTTTGCAAGAAACAGGAGGTGACACTGCAGCAGCAGTATACAAACAGCAATACCATACAGCAGGAACAAATAAACATAACACATCTGCCCTTAATGCGACACTTTCTAACAACTGAGAAAAAAATACCCTCGTTTGCTTCTTGCATCGACTGCACTGTCATTATGAATTACTGCACGCATTTAATAGAACAACACCATCCAAACATTAACCTGCTGGCCAGGAATTAAAGCAATCTCCTTTAAGTGTGAAACTTCTGAGTTATTCAGTGCAAAGCCAATAAGGTCTTGCAGTGTTTTTGCGTGGGCACTTCTAAGACAAATGACACCGATGTTTTCTAGAATTACACACAAACACCCACCTCCCCCCAACACACACACATATTGGTCTTGTGAAGCCTCCTCATAAAAACTCATTAACAAATAAGGAATGAGTATATTATGGAGATGAAATCAGCAGCAGGAGTTAACAGAAAATATACTGCTAACAAAACATGGTGTCCTTCTTTGCTGCACTCTGAGTCTCCTGCTCTCCCTTGGCCCAGAGAGTAGGAAGGGCAGTGCCTGTGCGGCAGCTTTAAATAGGAATTAGCAGCATTTCATTGTGATAGTGATTGAGTATGGGTCCCAGGGGTGGGTCTGCTCATTGTTAGCAGGCCTTGTAAATCTACAATAATCCTCCCAGTGCAGACTAGACACACACACACACATTGACATGCATAAATATTATCAGCCTACACACACGAGCACACCTATTTAACCAACATTCTTAAAACACTAAACTAAACTGAATGCATAATAACATACAAGTAATGCAAAATTGTGAAAATTTGCATTTTGTTTCAGTACATACAGGAAGAAAAAAGTCACATTTTACATTCTGTATAAATTAGTTACCCAGACTCTTGATCTTTACACTAACTACTGCCCATACTGCTTATTCCGTAACATTTGGCCTCCACCCACTCATCTCCCACACAAACGCATGCTTGGTAAGATATTGTGAGATTGCAAAAGCAGCTCTCTGACAAGCTTCCCACAGTCAGGGTTCACCTGTTCACTCGACGGTTAGAGATTTCTTTTGCAAACTTCACGAGTGACACACAAAAGGTCACCGAAAAAGAATAATAATAATAAAAAGCCAGATAATGTTACACACTTCAAAGAGGGAAGAAGCGGCTGCAGTGTGGTCCTTCTTTTCTGTACACAGCAGAACTTCAGAGGCATAAAAACCATAATCAATTAATCCCTAAATCTGAAGTATCAGGTTCAGGCGTGTAATTAGCATTTTTCAAGCTTACATGCTAAATTCCTTAAGTGTCTAAATTTAAATATTCTAAAGCGTGTGCTAAAAAGGTCAAGATGAATAACTGCTGTGTTAAATTTTGACATTTTAATTCTCAGCTTTGAAAAAGTCCCTTGAGAATGTTTCATTAATAAAAGTACCTTACTTGTTTTACCGTATCGGATTTTTTGAACATTCAACGTAATGAAGAAAAACGTGGAAAGTACGCAAACACACTTAAAGACACAAAATCATAAAAACATATTTATATCTGTGGTTAGTTAATGAATAACTTGGATCGTTCACTCAGAAGTATGTCTCACAGATGAAATCGCAATTTCAAGAACTGATCTGACATTGTCATTTGCTAAGGTATAATAAGTAGATCCCTTCTGTTGGTAAAAAAAAAAAATAAAAAAATCTGTGTATCTGCATATGTGTGTATCTGTGAGATATATATTTTTTAAAAGGCAGAGGTTTTGCTCTTCTGCTTTTGACTTGGAAACATCTCTCCATATTGTTGAGGGAATTCAGTCTAATGTAACTTAGAGTTGATGTTGCTAGCTCACTAATTCATTCAACCTTTATTTAGACAGGTAAATCCCATTGAGCCTCGAGGACTCGTTTACAAGAGAGACCTGATTTCAACAAAGAATGATGACAACAATGGACAACACCGACAACAATAGACAGTTACAAAAAGGCATACAGATCTTTTTTTTTTCCTTTTTAAACAAATAGGAAGGCTAAAAAAGAAAAGTAACAAAAAGCAGCTAGATTCTAAGGCAAGTGAAGAAAACTAAAAACACGAACATGTCTTCATTGGTCCCTGCCAGGAGTCCAACAGATTCTTAAAGCCATATAGAGAGGTCAACGTCAAGAGCTTCAGATCTTTTTGCAAGATATTCCAGGAAACAGGAGTGGAGTAGGAGAAGGCCCTTTTGCCTAATTCAGTCTGCACTGAGGAAACACTGCAGGTAATAATGTCCTGAGAGCGCACGCTGTAGCTGCACTCACGCAGAGACATGTAGGAGGAGATGTATGAAGGAAACAGACCAAGAAGTGATTTAAAGATGAAAATGTACCAGTGAGAGAGTCTGTGTGAATTTAATGATGTCCAGTTAACCAGTGAATGCAGTGGTGGGTACGATAATCACAGCCATTTACAAATCTTAATGCGCCATGATAGACAGCATCCAGCATCTGCAGGGTTCTTGTAGAAGCGTTCATGTAAATAATGTCACCGTAGTCAATGGAGGGAAGGAAAGTCACAGATATAAGGCGTTTCCTAGCATTGAGTTGGGGGCCGTTTACATGGCGCGTATTTTGAGTGCATCCGCAGCTTTCTCTCTGCGGTTCTGCTGATCATTTACACGACACCAGTGGCCCCCCTCTTTGAATCCGGAGGTTTTTCAACCCACCTTCCAGAGTGGAGGTTTTTCGCTGACCCCCCGCTAATAATGTAAACATCTCCCGCTGAGGCTTTGTGTTATTACATGCGCACACGTGGACCGATGCTATATTTCTATCAACATGACGGCGGACACACTGCTTTCTGAACTACGACTGATGGAATATATTTTTAATATGGTAGTTAATCTACGTCAGATTCCAGGTGCTGTGACCAACATCTGTGTTGCAAGAGACACAATCTGATCCAGTTCTAATATCGCTGTTTATAGAACGAGGCACGCGTACACGTTGCGCTGCACTAGAACACACTGTGCTAAATAACAAGTTTAATAATAATAAACAGTATTTATCTTAAGTTTGCGATATATAATGAAGCTATCTGGACATTATGTAATTCAAATTATGTGATTAAAATGATGCTAAACATATTGCATTTATTAAAGTTGAAAATGAAGACATCAGGTTTAATTTTAATTTCATTTATTTATTCAACACCACAAACTGTATGTCACACAAACACTGATAATTAAACTGAACACACTATTAAAAACAAGTTAACTGTAAACTGCATTAATGAACTGGACTCTGGTCCCACGTTGTTCATCTGGCTCGTTCAGGCTGTAACTCCTTTGGTTAATGCAACTTAAAACATTTAATGGCTTGAATAAAAGAACTGAGGGGAATTTTAAATAAATAGTTCATCCAACATCTCTGTCTTAGACGTCCTCCTGCAGTTCATCTGGGCCGAGCCTTGTTCAGAACCTCTTGCTGCTCGTACATATACATCAGCCTTAAACTGTTAGGAGAGTGAGCTCTTAGTGAGCATTTTTAGGTTGAAAAAAAACAGCTATAGACAACACTGGACAAAAGAGAGAAAGTTTTGTAGATGTTTAAATCTATTTTGAGGCATTACTTGAAGGTCTGCATTTCCCTGAGATAGGTTAAATTAAAAAAAAAAAAAAAACAGACATCAAATTACCAAAGTTATAAGAAAGAATACCCAATAATAAAGTAAATACTCGTTTGTAAAATACAACATTTCCCTCTGAAATAAGGTGAAGTGTGTAGAGAAGAAATATACACTGAACTTATAAAAGTCAACACAAGGACTGGGCTTCATGGACTTTTCCAATCAGTTGATGTCTTTCAAATGTGTAAATTCATTCAACCTTTATTTATACAGGTTAATCCCATTGAGCCTCGGGGACTCATTTACAAGAGAAACCAGGTATATGGGTATATTGTAACTCAGCTTCATGCTGCACAGACTCCGCAAAGAAAAGCCCCAGCCCTGATCCGAATCCAGGATTGTTACGAAGTGAGACACTAACTACTAACTACGCCATGGTATTTGTCATAATTTAGTACATTTGACTTTAAGCTAGAGGTACAGCACTACTGTGTTTTTTATAGAAGAGCTTAAGCCAAAGGAGTGACCGGGGTGGCATGCCATCTGACTGTCCACCCCAGGTGACACCCAAGTTGATTGACATATCACTGCATGCAACACTGAAAGATTAAATATACAATTACATTAATGAAGACACCTAATTATTGGCTTGTATATTCATGACATAAAGACACAAATACTTTATAATGTGTTGTCCAATTTTTTAAAAATTCCAAACTGAAATTTTAATCAGAAAGAAAATATGTGTGAGAAACATTTGTAAAATCTGAAGTGATAAAATTTCCGTCAGAAATGCGATCCTGTTATATAGACAAAATATTAGAGCTTCTATATGACAGGATCATCTGCATAACAGAATATTTATCATTTCACGCATGTTTCTGACCCAATTGTTTTAATATGCACTAGTAAGGCCGTCTGTTGTATATTCCTGTCATAAAAACTTTGACAAGGCTATCAGTGAGTTTATTTAAAAAAAATAGCGAGTGTCATTTAAAAAAAATATGAAATACCAAATATCTCCCTTAGAAGAGTAATTCTGTTTAATAGATTATGACAATCATGTAAAAGAGTAAGTGCTAGCAAACGTCAAGCCAATACATGTCAGACACATATTCTGAGCTCTGAAGTTTATGTAACTATTTTGACCCTGTTGAGGAAATCAAACTTACCAGTAATGTCTCTGGCGGTTTGTAATTGGTTTCCAACTACAGCTCCAACATAACTCAATGCTTCTTATTTGTATTTTTGTTCATTTAGTTATTTTTTAAATGGTGACTGCTTCAAAGAGGACCCAATAGGCCTGATACCCTGCAATACTTTTTCCCCCAGAAAATCTTTATTTTTCAAAGACAGTGAAATTAATTTAGACCACATCGACAACTTTGTGACCGATGGTGCACCGTTAATGGCCAGGAAAGTTAGCATGGCTGTCAGCAATGGCCTCGCAGATGATGTCCCTCCACTGCATCATCCACCAGTGATCTGTGCACACAACACAGCAGAGAAAGCAATTACTCCTATGAGTAAGGTATA
>NC_056510.1:28069151-28096407 GCF_014905685.2 Nematolebias whitei
TATATATATATATATATATATATATATATATATATACATATATTATAATAAAATAAAATACTACTTACTACTTGTACTACTATTCCTACTTCACAGGTTTTTCACTTATCACGGGGCTTCAAGGTATTGATCCCTCGCGATAAACTAGGAACTACTACATTGTAATTGCTTACTGAAATTAACAGGTTTTAACTTATATAAATATATATATATATATATATATATATATATATATATATATACATGCAAATATTGTGGAGATGAATAGTTCCTTATTTTTCTCAAATTAACATAATCTGTCCTTAAGCTTTAAGTTATTTTATTTGCTTCAGTTTTAGATTAGAGCATTTCTCTGACCATGTTTAACTTTTGTAGTTTTATTTTATTAACAAATGCACAAAAAAACATCCTGACACAAAGATGACTGACGAGAAAACACTATCAAATCTTTCTTAGTATTTGAGACAAAACCCAAGCTTAGTCTGTTTACAGGAAGGCTTTATAAATTCAAATGCGTCATAGTTCATAACTCAACAATACTTTTTTTTCTCACGTGTGCACAAATTCTATTGTTCTTTTTCATTAACTCAGGATTTTTCTCTGAGCACATAATCCTATTTCATCTTTCAATTTGTTTCTCTTTTTTTGTCCACTTTGCAACTTTAAGATGGTTTGAATTTTGCTTCCTTCTTCTGTTTCTCAGCATCCAATAATCCCAGGGTCAACCTGTAATAAATTCCCACCAGTCTGACAGCCAGTTATACATTTTGCCCTGATGCTCAGCTTGCCTCTTCCGTTCTGTCAGCTCTTGCCACTCGCCCTCAGATGGTATAATCCGTGTCATATTGTCTCATTACCGGAGTTCAGATGCTAATAGCGGCAGTGCTAATCCAGCTGCCGTCGAGGCTGGACCCGTGCCCAAGTTTAGCTCTATTCAGCAACAGCTGTGCCCTGTTCAGCCATGCCATGCCAACGATGCACGTGGGGACCACAAAAACACGACAGTCATGCTGGTGGTGGGAGGACTGTGCGTTTAAGAGCAAAGATAAGGTAGCACTGTGCACAAGTGTGTGAATATAAATGAAAGTCAAGATTCGGTAAAGAGGTGCAGACACAGCAAGTAGGTTATTGAGCTGTGGATGTGAATGGGCCTTGTCAGCCAATTATGGTCATTACTGTCTCTTTCAATCTTTCAGAAAAAGGAATTTCCCATTCTGTGGAAATAAGGAATGTACTTAAGCTCAAGTGCATTTGATGTTTGCTGTAACATTGTTCCAACAGCGTCCACCGCCACCACCATTAGGAATGGGGGAAATCGGTTTGCCTAAATCCTAATTTAACACTACTTATGAAAAATTTAAAGTGAATTAAAACCTCCTCCTTTTCAATAAAACATCTGCCCAAAAGCGCCACTCCATTAGTGAAAAGCAGGCATTCAGCTAATTCAAAATAATTCAGCTAATTTGACGGAAACCTCTGGAGTTAAATTATAGATGACAAGCGCGAGGGAGGGGGTGGGCTAAAAAATGATCTGAATGCATGATCAGGGATATAAGGGCTCTTTCGGTATGGTCACATGCATATGTGGATAGGTGGCCATACTTTCACTTCCAATGTTAAATATTTTACTCACAAATGGATTTTCTCTTTCTGTCTTCGTCACGTAAAAAAACATTGGTGAGCTTTAAACAAAGCTGATACAGAACTTTATCCAGGTATGAACAAATCTATGTGTGAACATTAATTGTACTTCATTTAGTTTAAAGGCACAGAGTAGTTAGATTTTTTTTTAAACACAATTTTCTGTCATTGTCCACTGTTGTCATCACTATTTGTTAAAATCAGGTTTCTCTCATAAATGAGTCCCCGAGGCTCAATGGGACTAGCCTGTATAAATAAAGGTTGAATTAATTAATTTGCTAGTTTTAAGAATTCTAGCCAAGCAATTTTTGTTTGCCCCATGGACAGATGTTTTTCTTCTCAAAATAAGAAAAATTGGTCATGTTTAGAAATATTTGGCTTATTTCAACTAGAGCTGTTTTTACAGGGTGTAAGAAGAAAAAGGCAACAGTACCACCAGTTTTACATTAAATGGAATTCACACTGAACTATAATGATAGTCCTCTCAGAAAAGCTACAGCAGGCTGCTACTGTCACTATTTCCACTTTCAAATAACCATAGACAATTCTATCCAGCCATCCATTATCTTTTATCTGCTTCATCCTGTTTGGGTCGCAGGGGTCACTGGTGCCCATATCCAGCAGTCACTGTGCGAGAGGCGGGGGACACCCTGGACAGGTCTCCAGTCCATCACAGGGACACATAGAGACAACTAAACAACCATTCACTCTCTCACTCCCACTTAGGGACCGTTTAGAGTTACCAATCAGCCTAACATGCATGTTTTTGGTCTGTGGGAGGAAACCGGAGTACCTGGAGAAAACCCACGCATGCACGGAGAGAACATGCAAACTCCACCCAGAAAGGTCCCAGCTAGGATTTGAACCGGGGTGACCAGCTCACTGAGAGGCAACAGCTCTACCAACTGAACCACCGTGACACCATAGAAAATTATGTGTAAAACAACAAAAACAATTGTGATTCAAAATTCACCCTACTGTAAAAGTTTAAAAAACACAATAATAAATGTTTTGAGACTGAAGTCATTAAAAAAGTTTTTCACTTTTGATCTTGGCTCCATTATTTGCATGAGCTTGTCAGTTAAGTCAGAATTTAACATTGGTTCTCCATATTGAGATTGTCCAAAGACTTTTTTACAGCATGTAAGAGTTATTGCTCATAACCTTTCCAGAGAGCACCAGTTTAAAAGAAGGTGTTACACACCTGAAATACATTTACCATCATAAGTATTTTAGTGCAAATTTGAAAACAAACCTCTAATTTTAAAATGTCTTTTTGAGCAGAGATACATAAAACAGTTCTAATAATACTAAAACTTTCCCTTCAACCCAACAGTGTAGAGTAGTATAGAGCCTTGACCATCATAATCAAATAGAGCTAAGTTTGAAGAGCAACTTTATGTGTTTAGCTCTTGTGCAGATAGTGATTTACCCTCCGTTTGTGTGCTCATGCTGTTTACCTTCCATTAGACAAGGATTTGTGTCTAAAATAAAGACATAATGGTGATACACATTTATTATTATTTAACTGACTTTTTAAATGTATTTAACAATCAATCTAATCCAACTATGCACAGTCGGTCCTAAATTTGTCAGGGTATATATTTGTCCCTGTGATCAAATCTGCTATCAAATTAGTATCACTGCCACAGCGTTGGCACTTTAACATGGAGGTGTTTGATAACCAGGAGCATTAAACTCTGAAGTGTCTGTTTAACAAGACAAATAATAAATGTGTCTGTGTTGAAGTATAATAATGAGTAGATTAGACATGCCTTAAACTTCAGTGAGAGTTTGTCATGCTGCATGAGGTCAGCAGCAAGGAGCAGCTGGTAAAATTGTGCTTTCTTTGAGAAAATGAGCTGTTCCTCATGTGCTCACTGAGCCTCTGCTTCATTTGAATACTTCTTTCCAAGACTTACTGCAGATTTCTGAGAAAGACCCAGGCTGGTGGACGACAACCAAGCCCCTTAGGAACAGAAAACTCCTGAGAAACTTAGCTAAAAATAAACTAAGGAAGAAAACAAGGAAAGAGTGTTCCTTTCTCCTGTTGTTTAGTCTTTTTTGCTGGATTGAAGAGTGGTTGGAAAATGAACACTGAGAAGGGTCCAAAGTAGAAAATTCGAGTCTGCAATTGGCTGTTTAAGAAATCCTTTGAGACTAATTTGTCATTATTGATTTAAATAATTTAAAGAACATCGGACAGACAAACACAAAAACACACTCATACTCAAAAGTATTTTTCCCAAAGTCAGACATTAAGCACAAAACCCACATATTGTCATGACTAATGTTACAATCATGTTGTATAAATAGATAATTTCTAGTTCACAAATGTAAAGGTTGTCCAAGTTTACAACTTTTACAACTTTACAAACAAGATGTACATGATAAGCTTGAGACTCGTGATGAAGCCTAATCTAAATTCAACAATTAGGGTGCAAACACTGAGTTTAAAGAACACTTTTTTCAACTGTTATAAAGCGAAGCTAGCATCTTTCCCTGAATGCAGAAGAAACGGTTGGCCCAGCTTCACATCAGATTTGCTTCAAGGGGCTGATCAATAGAAACAGATAAAAGAAATTGAAAAAAGTGTTGCACACTCTGGCTCCATATTCATTCTACTTTACTCATTGATGTTTTGGCCCCTAGGCCAGAGTGCTGATCTTGAGAAAAGCCCAAGGGACCGAACACTGAAAAACAAAATGGAATGCAGATGTAACCAGACTGTGTGATACTGACATGTAAACAAAAAGGCTTGAACATACAACCTCTTTACTTTGGGTCAAATTTAAGGCCAGGGCTCAATTATATAAAAATGTGACTTTTAAAGGGAATACATTGGATAACTATCCACCTGGAACAACATTCATTACATCTTTTTAATAAAATCCATCCCAAGAGTATGATGATCTGCAGCAGGCCTGAAGGTAAAATCTCTAAAATGCAATAAATCATTTAAAGTCTGGTAGATTTCATTATGCATGGATAATCATCTATGTTTATTGGTCAAAACAAAGAAAAATAAATCTCCTTAATAAATTGGCTGTCGGGTGCCCTGATTTAAACAACTTGGTCTTTAATTTGTTTGACCTTGAACTTTCCGTGCATTATTTGTGGTTACCCCATACTATTACTGTTAATATAAAACGTTTGCTTCTTCAACAAAAAAAACAAAAAAAGTGGTAATCAAAATGATATAGGACTTTTAGCTACGGTATCATGACTACAGGATCGTGACAAATGCTGCTGCAGAAAATACCAAACCTTAAAATCACGGTACAAAACGTATAAAGAGGTAGTAAAGATGACTAAAGGGCAAAATAAAAAATGTCTTATATTCCACACACACACTCCTTATTCCACACACACAGCCTGATAGCTTGATTCCACCACTGTATGGTAAACACAATGAGATCTGAGCCAGTAATGAGGAGAGTCAGAGCTGTATTGATCACATGCAGTGGATCAGAGGACCTCTGTCAGTCCCTCAGAGCCCACTTTATACAGAACCCTGCTGCACTGTCCTCTCATTTGCCCTTTTATCTCTATTCGCCTCACTTCCTACTCTATGTATGTAAGTAAGTTTCTTTCGACTGTTCACTTCTTCAAGGGTCACCACAGCGACCAAACTTGCACGAAAGATTTGGCAATTTGTTTTACACCGGATGCCCTTCCTGAAGCAACCTGAGTTTGAACCCGCAACCTCAGGATTACAAGACCGCGGCACTGACCACCAAGCTACCGCAGCCTGTATATGAGCATTTTAGAGGTTGTTCTCTCCATTGTGCTCCACACACACCCCTCCCCTTCATCTTTTGTGTTCCCTGCTTTCGTCTCACTGCAATGTATCATTCTCTTTATTTATGTAAATCCACTTGCTGTGACAATGAAGCTTGTCTAATGTCCTGAACACTGCTGAATTTCATGCCATTTCTTCCCGGTAACGGTAGAATAATGAAAATGTAAATAGCGTTAAGCTGGGTAGCTTAAGACAACCTCTAAATGAAGGAAGAACAGAGAGGGAAAACAGAAAGGAAGAGTCGGCATTTTTAGCTTCAAAAGAGTCCTGACGTCACACGCTACAACACCTACAGCAAACCACTGAGGCGTGTGTATGAGAACCAGCTCAACTAAGGACTCTATAGGAATTCAAGATGTGTGGTAAGACCTGAATTCAAATAAAGCCCACCACAAGAGACATCTTAACTGGGATCTTCCAAACACCATTCATACTCTGTTTGGTGATTTTCAAGGCTTTTCTTAAGGTTGCCAGTCAAACTCCAAGAAGCTGTCCCAACGTGAGATCAATGAGGCTTTTATTTTGACTCACAGTTGTTCATGAGAACCTAATATTTGGTGTAAATCAATGATATCAACATCCCTCCTACCTTAGTGCATATATCATTCTTTACACATGCACATTTCCTGGAGAGTGAGTGGGTGGCAGTTATATAAGAGGGGCCCAGGAGGGCTTCCCTTGAGCTTAGGACAGAAAAAAAAAAATGAAGCTGAACACAATGAACAAAGAAAAATGACAGTGAATGCAGTAAGAGGGCAAAATGGTGACCTCATGCTAGTGATGCCAAGACTATGCCAGAAAGTGAAATAATTTTTTTAACAAATCTATAAATTCTGGCTCAAGATAGATCACAAAACAGCGTGTGTGTCCTTGCTATGCAGGCCAACCTTGAGATAACTCTGCATTAGCACATCTGGCTGTTAAGTCAATCCCAGAGCTACTCAGCCAAACAGACCATTGGCCTGATCTTTGATTGTAAAAGCCTGCCAGGCCGGCAAGTTAATCCCTGGGCATAGCAGGCCAATCAAGTTGTTAGGCCAGGCCTGCTGTCAATAACACATTCAGGTCGAACACAAACGCTTGAATCTAACAGCAAGCCTCCATCAAATCAACTCTATATAGCAAGCACTTCAAATATGTATTTGAGCGTGTATGCAGAGACTAGTTAAAAGTTCTTTTTTAAATATAAAAAATACCAAATCAATACAAGATTCTAAGGCTTTTCTGGATAATTTGTTCTAGGTGCCTTTTGTATTGATCGCTATCTGAACTCAGGCACTTGACAATGTGAGGCGACAGAAAGGGTGCAGTCATCAGAACCACCCACATCTGCAGTGGCACAAAAAAATGGAGCTCTGAGCAGAACAACCGCACAGAAATGGAAGAAATGGCAGCAGTGAAGGACGAAGGAGGTGATGTGGTAAAGCAAGGCGACGAGAAAGTGAATGAAATAAAGACTGATGGAAAGAGAGAGAGAGATAAAGAATGTGACACAAGGCAGGCAGAGAGACAGCACTATTTACAGTAGATTAGTTGTTATGGTGATAAGCAGCAGGAAAAAGAAGGGGATGTAGTTGTCAGGGTGATGGGGCTGCACTGCAAAGCTACTAATAAGTAAAAAAATAACTGTGCTTAGAAATCGACCAATCTTTGTCATAAAGTGAAAGAGATATCAAACACTAACTAAAGTGCATATACACACAAACACAGCAGTCTGCATCTCTCATTAGCGTATGGAGACATACTTAGCTCCCTCGCCCACATTCCCAGCATGCACTTGACTTTTTCCACAAGTTTTTTTTTTTTTTTTAACCAATGAGGAATAGACAGATACAAACAGTAAAGATGTGCATATGGTAGTATTTTTATTGCAAGTTTTGCCTTCTATAGGTCTAATATTGGCTACACTTTACCACAAAAAGATGACAGAAGACTGAGGGTAATTTTATCTGATAGCCTAGAGGGGTTTTGAGTATCCTTGTCTTTGTTGTTTTTCTGCCTCGGGTCTAACCTCTGGGTTTCACAACAGCATCTTATGTAATCACCGTCAAATAAAAATCAAACAGACCTTCATATTCCAACAGAGATTTTTTCCTGTTCAGTCCAATGTGCTGTTTGAAGGGTGCAGAGGTTCGAGAAAGTGGACCTGTGAGGTTGCTGGTTCAACGCCCTGGACTGATAATATCAAAATGTGGGTAGGAAAGGTCAATCACCCACATCTGCATATGCCCCACTCAGGGCCCTTAAGCAAGGCTTATAACCCCACAAGTTGCCTCCTATCCCCCGGTGCCCTAGAAGGCAGCTCTCTGCTCCACACAGTGGTAGCTCAATGATCTGTGGTTGCATCAGGAACGACCCCTGACGTAAAAAAAAAAAAAAAAAAAAAATTGCCAGTTTTTTGTGCAAGTTAGTTTGCTGTGATGACCTCTGAGGAAGGGAGAAGCTGAAGGGGAAAAAAAAAGTTAAGTGCTGTTTGAAACTTTGGCAGCATGACGGCTCAGTGGTTAGCACTGTTGACTCACAGCAAGAAGGTCCTGGGTTCAATCCCCAGTTGGACATGGGGTCTTTCTGTGTGGATTTTGCATGTTCTTCTCGTGCTTGCGTGGGTTTTCTCCGGGTACTCCGGTTTCCTCCCACAGAACTAAAACCTGCATGTTAGTCTGCCTCCAGGCCCAGGCTTCCCTTGCAAAAGAGATCTGTGATCTTAAAGGGATTTGCCTGGTTAAATAGAGGTTAATAAATAAACTTTGAAAAAACATTTATATAGTAATAATAGTAGTAACATTAGTAATATTTAATTTCATGTTTTTAATTGCTGTCCTTCTATATTCACCAACTCTAGTTCTCGTTTTGAAAAGATTATGATCCAGTTTGTTCTGTAAACTAGACACTAGGCGATGTGTGGAAACAGCTCCAAAGTTACAGAATGAAGTAAGTGAATTTGCTGGCAAACATCAGAGCATCATTCCATCCATCCAGTCATCCATCTTCTAGTGCTTATTTGAGATTGAGTCACTGGGGCAACTTGTAAAGCATCCTCTTCTTTCGTTACCTCCTTAATCTTATCTGAAGGGATTCCAAATGTGTTCTCAGGCCAGCTGGGGGCATAATCTCTCTATCAAATCCTTGGGCTGCACTCAGATCTCTCAGTGGGACCAGTCCAAAACACCTTGTTCAGAAGGAATCCAGAAAGCATAATCATCATACATCCAAACCACCACAATTGGCTTCTTTTGATGTACACTATCACAGTGACTCAATTATGAGGCTTGTCCCAAACAGCTGACTACCTAACCTAAAGTCCAGTCACTTTTCAGAGAAAGTTTAGTTTAGTTGCTTGGATTCACAATATCATTCTTACAGTCACTACCCACAGCTCATGATCATAGGTGGGTATTGAAAGATTGATTAATTTACAAATTGTAAGCTTTGTCTTTTAACTAATAATCACATCTCATGATGACATTGATAAAGTGTCCTCATTACTATAGACACTGCTCCAATCATCCTATCTGTCTCCTCCTATGTTCTACCATTCTTCTTTAATTGTTACTCCAACACTTCTACACCGACCATTAGATTATTCCAAAACAGGGAGTGAAACTCCACTAGTTGTAGACCATGACCTCAAACTTGAGGATGCCAATTTTTCATTTCAGCATTTCATACTAGGCTGCAGACTACTACTGTGGTTGCTGGAGGTCCCTGTTGAATGAGGCCAATAAGACCATGTCATCTGCAAAATGCACCAATGCATTTTAAAGCCTCCTTAACTGGAGTCTAAAACTTCCATCCATAAAAGTTATGAATAGAATGAATGATGAAAGACAATCTTGTGAAAGTCCAACATTTACCAATTGCAAGTCTGATTTAGAGTTGCACTCAGGTCCAAATAATTCGAACTGACTCAGCCCTAGCCCACAGCCATCATCTCCGAATCCCACCAGATCAGACAAATTAACAGTAATTTCAGGTCCGAACCCAAAAAACCCAGCCATTTTTAATTAAACTTTGACTGCTTATACCACCAACTGTTGTTACGGTTGGCAGACGCGCGTGGCTGAGTAAAGAACAGACGACCGGAGCTGAGGAGCCATCAAAGTGCATTAAATGCTTCCCCTGCTTCTGCCTGCCTTGAACCCTACTCTGACATGTCAGATATTTTGTGATCTCACCTGTTTGGATCATAGGCCGTGCGCATCCAATGAGTGCAGTGGCTGAATGAACGTCCATTTGGGCTGATGGATCGTTGGCAGTAGTCCATCTGAAGCTTAACTAAACTTTTAACCTTTTTCAACTAGCCGGTCAGCGCATGGTCAAAGGGTTGCATGCAGCAGGTGTAGGATGGCAAGCCATGTTTGCATATATTGGATTATCGGCCGTGCGCGTCCCTGATGCAGTAAAAAGTCCAACACCGACCCAGCCTACACATTAAGCACATTATCATGGCCCTGCCCAGTCCGAATCCGGGCAGGGCCGGGCTCTGGGTTCGTGTTAGAAATGCCAGCTCTAGTCTGATGTGGAGTACTGCAAAGTAAAACAAACAATACAACACCCCCCCCCCCCCAACAAAATAAAGTTCTAAATGTGTATGTAAATGTCAAAAGTGGAGGAATCAAACACAGAATGATTGTGAGGAAATGGACAAGATTGAAACTAAAGCAATTTCTTTTAGGGTGTTTATATACCTGATAGTCCTGTAGACTCGGTTCGACTGGGGACCAACATTCAGAACATGTTTACATTTTCAGCTGGTGTGGTTCGCATGCACACTGCACTGAGTCAATCGAGCCAATCTGTCCCACCCCCCCGGTGGTACTGCACCAAGAAAACAACACAAAAACTTCTGAAGAAGACACTTCTTCTGGAAATAAAAACAAAAATGTAGTGGCATCAAATTTGAGCAGTTTTAGGAGTTCTGTTTTGTCTGTGGCTCATGAGCCAAACAAACATTTTTCAACAATGGACTCAGCATGAGTGGAAGATGAGGCAGAAGATCATGGAGAATCTTGTTTTTCCCACAAGACGACTGACGGCTTGGTATGAGGTAAGAGAAATGCATGTTTGTTTGCCCTGCGCTGTAGTCCACTTCCTGCTTTGGGAGCGGTCACCGGTCTGATTTCATTCACACTGCATTCAAACTGCGCCAGAGTTCACTTCAACCAAACCGAGACCTATACAGTAAGTATTCAGATGGACCAGAGTTTGCTTATTTGGTCCACATCAGAGTTCGATTGCGTATTCACACCTCCCCAAACGAACCGGACTTTCTAGGCAAACGGACTAGAGTTCAATCAAAGCGGACTAAACAGGGCTGGTGTGAATGCACCCTAAGAGAGTAACTAATGCTGGGCAAACTACATTCAAACCAAAACTCCAAGAGACTTTGAGTAACTACAGGAAACAAAAGGTTTAATAGAGCGCCAAAGAAACCAGGTAATATTATTTACAAAGAATAACTGCGGAGTGAATCTGTGAAAGAACAGGTGCAACAGGACAAAAAAAACAGACTACCAACATAATAGAAAAGGAAAATATTATATCCACAGCACACGATTAATGAAAATTAAAACCAGAACCAAGACTGTACTGTCTGACAAAAAAAGAAAAAAAAATTACAACACAAAAAAATCTTATGTAAAACTCCAAGAACTATAACAATTTAATCTATAAAGAATTGAACAAGGATTTGGTTCACAATAAAAAAAAAAAAATTAAAAAACTGTTAGGAAATATGCAACTATTGATGGGCAAAAAAGATAAAAACACCAACATATGTTCTTCTATTGAATGCAATGGAAATAAAAGTGATTAAAAAATGTTACGATTCAAAACAGTCTTTCAGCTATAAACGTATCGCTGCATACAGCCCTTGCAAACACTAAATGTGCTCTAAAAATAAAACATCCATTATCAAACAGGCTGCTTTTCTACACCAACTTCAGATGTACAACTTCAATACTAAACAGTACTGATTCAAATTACTGTTTTTGAAACAGAAACAAAAATTCAGCATGTATTCATGCTTTTAAGACATGTAAGCATGAATACGTTTCAAACAAAAATTAACAAACCTAACCACACCATCATATTTTGGTGGTTTATAAAATAAAATAAAAAATAAGAATAAAAAAAACATTCAGCATAGTTAAAATGTTGTTAAAGTAAGTTGATGTGGGGGTTAAAAGTTAGGCTATAAACAATGCTTGAATGTAAAAATGTTGTAGATTTTATGACCTACAGTGATTTAAAAATTACTTACAGTTGTGCTTTTTTTTAGCTTAATGGAGTTGACCCCTGACAACAGATTTATTGGTAATGTGCCACACTGAAACTTTATGGTTTTACTAAAATATGTGAATCGTGTAGGGATTTGCAAAAGTGCATGATTATTTAATGGAAGCATGGAATGGCGCAGCAGCAGCTCAGCAAGCAGCTAGCTTTTCTGTCACAGACTGAGCTGCCAAACCAACACTTTATGCCCCATGCAGGGTTGACTGCAGTACTTTCAGAAAAAAAGACATGAGGTTTTACATGCACCTCATTCAGATAACAGCAACATTGTTTTCAGTTCCTATTGAGCTGCTCATGGCTTGACATTTTCACCAAACACAAACACGTTCCCACTGAGCATTTTTAGGAAAAATATATATATAGTATATATATATATATATATATTTTTTTTTTAAGGCATCCTAAATGTGCATGTACATCCAGGTTGAAATCAGATCAAATTTGATCTAAAGGGCAACGTTTAGTAGATGTATAAAGTAAGATTCAGGAATAAAAAATAGACACAATTTTTGCCAAGATGGGCAAAAATGAAATATGCTATGTGATGGATTGAACCCAAGATTTCTGCTTTCAAGCACTTGTACCTCTGTATGACACAGAGATGATGACATTATTAAAATCTACATTTATAAACAATCTGTCTGCATTGTATTAAAAAAAATAGTGTAACTCCTGCCGAGCAATTATTCTATATATTTTTACAAATTTTAATTCAACTTTTTATTAAAACTTTCTGGAGGCATTTTCTTGTCAGGTTCAAACATATAGGCTTTACATAAATTGAGATTACTGTTTGTGTAATGTTTTCAACAGGCTGAAAAATCTATAAATATAACGTTGAATGAACTATTGTGCGTTTTTTCAGCTCTCAAATGAACAAAATGATTATTTTTTTTAATAATAGGATTGAATAACAGTAGGTAAAAACAGTTCCTAGATATTCAGACAAAAATTTGACGTTCCTAGTTGCAGTCTAATATTTGACATGTTTAGGTTTACATGTGGTACACCATTGCCACCCAGGATTTGAATAATGAATGTAGTTTTTGACATGTGTTTTTCAGGACAGTACACTTTATGTAGTAATCACTTCTATTATTCAGTAAATGTATTAGCGGTAAGCCAATGTTCACCATCACTGAGGGATATGAACAGTGAAAGTTTGTAGTTTTACACTACCAGGCATAATGGTGGAGCCTCACAACATCAACATATACTTTGTGGCATCTTGGATTTTCAAGTGGCAAGTTAATTTTTAAAATTAATCTTTCTTACCTTGATACAACCACACACACAATAAAAGGAAAGAGGCCTGTTGCTTATTTTCATTATCCAGCTGACAAAAGTTTGCATTTATATGGTGGCGGCCGTCTTGCACTTCGGCATGGTTATGGCATGTTTTCAATAGAACCTTTCTTATAGGGGGCGGCTGTGGATAAAGCAGTCATCCTCCAATGGGAAGAGGTGGGGGTTTGATTCCACCAGCAGTCACATTTTGAAGTGTCCCTGGGCAAGACACTGAACCCCTCATTGCCTCCGATGTGTGTCCCATCAGTGCATGAATGTCATCTAAAGCTACAGATTCAGATTATCTTTGTACAGATGTAGTAGAGTGCTGTATGAATATGTGTGTGGAGGTAAATGAGGGCACAGATAGCATTGTAAAGCACTTTAAGTATCTTGATAAGAGAGAAAGGCGCTATTTAAGTACAGTCTATTTACCATTTATGCCCATATGCGCCCACACACCAAAATAGAAGTCAGTACTTCACTTAATTTTCAAGTTATCATGCTCACAACGTGCACAGATGGAGAGTATTTCCAATTGCTTCTTTTTGCTGCACGTCAACATATAAAATCACCAAAATATGGCTGAAAACAAAAGCTAAATTTTGTGCAAGAAATTCAAATAGGGCAAAAATAAATCATTCAGTAAATGAACATATACTTCTTTATCTCTTGAGAAATGTATCCAAGTTTTTTTTTGCATTACTGCTTGTATAAAATCAGGGATTACCGATCTGACCAGTGGTCAAAATGCAGAACGGCAATCCAAACCACAAAAAGGCATACTGCCTATTGAGTTATTTTTGAAACTGTTCACTTTAGAAGACATTATGAGACATTTGACCCAACACAGGTTTGAATCCATGATGCACGTGTCTTTTGAGGTTTTCCATCTTGATGATTACATTTAAATGAGATGAACTTTTAAAAACATTAGGCAATTAATGGCAGTTCACAATCACACAGTAAAACCAGAATGACAGTTTTTCTATCGGCTCCACGGTTTTGCTCTTAAATACATAGAATTTAACTTTTTGCATGCTTTTTATACTTTGGTTTGATTTGTTAATGGATTTTGTGGACTGTCAAAGGTACATTGCTTTTTTAGTAGAAAATAAAATCAGCATATATCATCGATACAATTTTATTTATTCCCATATAATCACCTAAATCTGGTATTTGTATTGTCATCTAAGACTGATCAGGCTCAGTGAGCAAAGCAAGGCAAGGGGCTTCTTATATGAACGCATCATCCAGAAGCAGCCTGGCTTTTCCACTCAATCTCCAGTAGTCTGCCTGTGATCAATCTACCGGCACAGTGCTACTGCAGCGCAGGTCATTTCTCATCATTTACAGAGAGCGGTATTGACCAGGCCGGGACAGCGTCTGTAGTGCCCCTGTGTGAGCAAACAAGAAACAATAAACAGGAATTTCCACTGAATATGTCATGTGATTTTTCTCCATCACGTTTAAACCATTGCAAGTAGATATTTTTGTACAGTCCTAAAAATGTGTGCACATTTTGGGAGCGCAAGTCTTAAACATATATGCTGTATAATTCTAGACGTGTTGAGTTAAAGGTTTGGGGTGATAACTCGTTTAACTTGAGATTGTATCCAGTCGTAAATTAGCACGTATAGGCCTCAAAGTCGACACTTGGTCTGTCAATAAACTATTACGCTCATGTCCTGACTCATAAATGAGGGGAATGAATGTTCAATACAAGCATCTAGGAAGCCCCTGGGGTATGTGACAAGCGTGACAAGTAGAGACAAGGTCTCTCTACGTCTTGATTGTGTATGTCATTTAGCTCATCTACTTGACAGAGAAAATGTATAGAGAGGCACATTTCAGTTTTCAAGTGTCAGAGAAATTGCAGTGGTGTGATTTGTGGAATGAAAAGAGAGAACCTTGACAAATAAATTAACGGACTGACAGACTGGCTAGATTTTGCATTCCTGTCCTCGCACTTATCGAGTGCTTATTCAAACATCCTCTCTGTGGACTTCATCCCCCACACTGCCTTGGGGCATTGTCAGATTTATTGTTATCCATGTCGGACTCTTATCAGGGACTTGGAACGAGACTTTGCAGAGTCATTTGTTATATTGGCTGTATCGTTGCTTCTTATCTCTGCTCTGAGAAACAACGAGAGGCAGAGGTCTGGGTATCACCGCTCACATGAAGAGCAAATCTCTCCGACAGTGCACACATGCAAACACTCAGATGTTCCCGATAGCTTCTGCAGGCCACTGGGAAGCAATGCTGGATGTCAGTAAACTGACTGCAGAGTTTTTTCCAAAGTCGCAGCCAGCTGCACTCTCTGTGGATCCAAGTCTTTGTTTTTTCTGTCACACTCATTCTAAAATTGAACATGAAACAATAATTACTCTGCAAAGGTCTGTTCTATGTTTTGTTTGTAATTTTTGAGTGTGCGTGTGTTTGATTGACCTTCAGGATGTGAAATAATAAAGGTTAATTTGCATGCATTGCTGTAAAGTATGACTAATTATTAAATACACTATTTACTGTTTTTCAAGAGAAAATCTAATTGAATAAGCAGCTTAAAATACAAATTTCTTCCACATCTGTCATACAAAACAAACCTGATGAACATTAGCATTTCTCTGTAGCAGCTCTTTAGTTGGTTTTTGATTTGATAAAATTCCTCTTAGAATTAATGGCTTTAATTAAAGAAGACAAACGCAGAACAAATAAAAATGAAACAACTATATATATATATATATATATATATATATATATATATATATATATATATATATATATATATATACTTATTTATTTATGAAAATGTGAGAATGTGTTTTCTTCTCAGTAACATTCTAGTCATAAAGAAAAAAACAACACAAATGTAACATCTTTTTGTCATATGAAAATCTGTAGACCATGTGGTAACATGAAGAGCACATGTGGAAATAATTACAGTAAAATGTAAAATATGTGGTAAACGTTATAAGTTACGTATCTGGGACATCTTGCAATCGTGGTTTAGACTGAAATTTTAAAACAAGTTTTACATTTATTCCTTAGAAAATTTTCCTGAACCACAGGTTTTATTTACACAAAACACAATTTAAAAAAACAAAAGTTTAATCTTTGTGTTTAATACATGTTCATTTATTGTTTATTACTGTAAAAATATTACAAAAACACAGAGCTTTTGTCTGTTTCACACGTGTTTTGCAAATGATCCTTCTTCCAAACCTGTATTTTTTCTTCTATATGTTTACATGTGACCCAATGGTTCACATGTTTTTACAAGGTCAAAGTCAAGGTTTCTTTATTGTCATTCACATCTCATGTGGTACATGTGGTGGAAACTGTGTACACAGGGTCCCAGTTACATCTAACAAAAGTATAAATTGTAAAGAAAAAGCAGTAATAAGATCTAAGTAATACGATATGAACTAAGAAATATGCTAAACACTTAATAGTATAAAAACAATACGCCGAACAACAGCAGCAATAACATGAGTCTGTGAGAGCAGATGAGTGTGAATGAACACAGCAGCATGAAATAAATCAGCAGCATGAGATCAGCAGCATGGATAGTCAGAAGCATATATCAACAATCAAGTGGCATTACAGTGCTTATCCTGATTAGGGATTCATGAGTCTAACAGCCTCAGGGTAGAAGCTGTTCCTCAGTTTAGTGATTCTGCACTTAATGCTCCTCAACCTCCTGCCTGAGGGTAGCAGGGGAAAAAAGTATGTGTGCTGGGTGAGTGATGCAGGTGGCCCTCTTCCTGCATCTGGAGGTGTAGATGTCTGTGATGGTGTGGAGACTGACTCCAACAGTCTTCTGTGCAGCCTTCACCACTCTCTGCAAAGCTTTTCTTTCTGCAGCTGTGCAGCCTCCATGCCACACGTTGATGCTGGAGCACAGGATGCTCTCCACTGCACACCCGTAGAAGCAGGTGAGGACTGAGCTTCCCAGACCAGCTCGTCTCAGCCGTCTGAGGAAGTAGAGTCTCTGATGAGCTTTCTTGATCAGGCTGGTGGTGTTGTTGTCCCAGCTGAGGTTGTCATTCAGGTGCACACCCAAGAACTTGTAGCTGGAGACCACTTCCACTGCATATCCTCCTGTGAATGGGGGGAGTAGGTGTGTTGTTTCGTCTGAAGTCCACGACCATCCCCTTCATATTCTTCACATTTATGTGAAGGTTGTTCTTCCTGCACCAGCTGTCCAGGTGTTCCACCTCCTGCCTGTAGCTAGACTCATCATTTGTGATGCATCCCACCACTGCTGTGTTGTCTGCAAACTTTACAATGTGACAGCCTGGATGGGTAGGTGTGCAATCATACGTGAACAGAGTGAACAGAAGAGGGCTCAGCACACAGCCCTGGGGGGAGCCAGTACTGAGGGTTAAGGTGGAGGAGGAGAAGTTGTGCATCCTCACAGACTGTGATCTGTTTGTTAAGAAGTCCAGGAGGGGCTTAGTGCTAGTGTGAGTAGTTTGTCCATCAGAGTTTGGCGGATCATAGTATTGAAAGCAGACGTGAAGTCCACAAAGAGCATACGGACTTAGGAGTCTTTCTGCTCCAGGTGGGTGAGAGCAGTGTGGACCACAGAGGAAATGGCGTCTTCTGTAGATCGATTCTCATGGTATGCATACTGGTGAGGGTCCTTGTTGAGGTTGATAGTTGTTTTGATGTGGGTCATGACCAGTCTTTCGAAACATTTAGTGACCATTGGGGTGAGGGCTACTGGCCGATAGTCATTCAGACTAGGGATGCACCGATCCACTTTTTTTACTTCCGATCCGATCCCGATACTTAAATCTATATATCGGCCGATACCGATCCAGTTCCGATATCATGATCATCATAGATTTTATATGAAGCTGTAATAATCTCCTCTCAAGTACAATTTGTACAAATATATACAGTACATGCATGTCCAAAAAGGCAACTTGAGGTAAGTTGTATTAATGTTGGATAAGTTTTAAAGTTATAATTAAATTCTGCTAACACAAAAAAAAAAGTTTCTTTTTATTCCCAGTTTTAAAGTGGATATTAAAGTGATTAATTTAAGTGATTGTTTAAAGTTATTTTTTATTTTTTTAAGTAAGGGGCAGATATAAGAATTATTTTTCTTCTTTCTGTACTCTTTTATTCAATGTTTTCTTTTTGATGATTTTTTTTAATTTTGTTTCTTTTAAATGAATGAATAAATGAATAAAATAAAATGTTAAATGGCTTCAAACACCTGGCATAAACCAACAGGCATGTCCCTGTTTTTAGTATTTTACATCACTTTATAATGTAGCTGTTTTTGTTTTTAATATAATTTTCAAATTACATGTTTTTTATGATTGTTAACTGTTGTACTGATAAATATCTCCTGGAGGTAAACTATATCTTGGCTGCAAGTATCAAGCTGTGAAATCCTTCATTTTCTACAACTGATAGTGGTTGGTCATAAATTATGATGAAGTTTAGTAACTTCTCAGTAAACATTTGAGCTCCGTGGTTTCAGCGACGTCTTCTTCTTGTTCAATCCGAAGCAGGCAGCCTGATTTGGGGCAGCCGCGCTCAAGTCTCTCCCTCCTCGGAGACAGGCAGACTGAGCGGGGCAGATTGGACGCGGCTGGCCGGAGTCGAGTCGCCTGTTGTGGGTTGAGTAAAGAGCAGCACCCCGCTGAAGCCACGGAGCTCGAATGTACATCGTAAAACTAACTTTACTGTGGTTTAATGTGGCGCTATGGCTCTGCAGACATTGCACAATGCTGTCTTGTTTTGTGGTGTTTCTAGTGTAAAATACTTCCACACAGCGGACGTTTAGATGAAAAATTGGTTAGCTCTTAGCCACAGTGCTGCTAACTCAGTCCTCACGTTGTAGCTGGCTGCAAACTATGAACTGGATTTCCTGAATGTAAGGTTGGGTCTTATTACTCTGGGCTCATGAGACATGCCGCCGTTAAGGAAATCCATTCCATAGTTTGAAGCCAACTTGCATCATGCATCGGAAATATTGGCTGGTGGATCGGAAAAATCTGATACGTAAATTATGCTGGTATCGGATGCCAATACCGATACAGGATCGGATCGCCCCCATCCCTAATTCAGACCAGTCACTGCAGAGCTCTTTGGAACTGGGATGATGGTGGCAGTCTTCAGGCAGGTGGGAACTGTTACCAGGCGAGGGAGGAGTTAAAGCTGTCGGCCAGCATCTTGCAGATCTGATTGGCACAGCCTTTCATTACCTTCCCTGCGATGTTGTCTGAGCTAGTTGCGTTGTGAGGATTAATCCTCCTGAAGGTACTCCTTACTTAGCTGAGGCCATGCTGAAAAAACTCCTCTTCCAGTGGTGAGGTGAGTCTAGTGCTGGATGGTCTGTTCAGGTCTTCAAAGCATGCATAGAACTTGTCAAAGACATCAGGCAGTAATGGGTCTCTAGGGCATTGTGTACCCCTGCCTTTATATTCTATTATGCACTTAATGCCCCTCCACATGCTCCATGAGTCTTGTGAGGAGAAATGTCCCTAGATCCTCTGTGCGTATATGGCTTTGGCCTCTTTAATACCAGCAGCCAGCTCTTTCCTTGTCCTTCACTGCTCCTGTGAGTTGCCAGACCTGAAGTCTATGTCTCTGGCTTCCAGCAGGGTATGAACCTCTGCATTCAGACAGAGTTTTTGGTTTGGGTAGCACTTTACAGTCCTGGTTGTAGTGACATCATCAGCACACTTGCTAATGTAGCCAAGGACCGAAGATGTGGGGCTGCTGTGGCTGAGTGGTTAGAGTAGTCGTCCTCCGTTGCAAAAGTTGGCGGTTCGAATCCACCAGGAGTCACATGCCGAAGTGGGCAAGACACTGAACCCCTCATTGCCTCCAATGTGTGTCCCATCGGTGTATGAATGTGATAACGCTCTGATTAGTCTCTTTAGAATGATTTGTTCAATTAGCTTTGTAGAGATATAGTAGAGTGCTGTATGAATGAGTAAATGAGGACACAGATTGTGTTGTAAAGCGCTTTGAGTATCTTGATTAGATAAAAAGGTGATATATAAGTACAGTCCATTTGCCATTTATTCTTCCATGTATAGCTCCCCCTCATTCGTAGCAGCTTCTCTGAAGACCTGCCAGTCTGTACATGCAAAACAGTCCTTCAGGAGTCACTGTTCTTCACCCATAAGAGTTACAAAAGGGTTTGGTGAAAAGGTTATTAAAAACAATTCTGACACTGTTATTACTGTTGTTTCCAACAACAACAATAACGTGAATTAGAGTATACACAAAATACATTTTAATAATGAATATGCAGAAAATAGAAGTGGATTTAAAATATTAAATTAATTCAATTCTATTTGTTCATTCATTCATTCATTCATTCATTCATTCATTCATTCATTCATTCAGTCAGTCAGTCAGTCAGTCAGTCAGTCAGTCAGTCAGTCAGTCAGTCAGTCAGTCAGTATTGCAGAGCCCAGTATGTGATGGTGCAGAGTTGCAGCTGTGAGTAGTTTCTTATAAGGCCTATTGTGAGCACAGAGCCTGAGGTAAAACATCACACTGCATCCTGTGCACCATGTTTATGACAACACGATAGACCCGTCTGAGCAGGTGACATTGATTGATGAACACGGAGTGGACAGCACTTATAGTGTATACGTTGTCTCTGTCAGGCCATTTGACTTGTCACAGCAGAAAAAGTGCAGGTCGGTTACTGATGGCTGCATTCCACTTCAGAAAAATCTTGCTTTCATTATTTCTGGGCTAAGTTTCATGTCTTACCAGAACACCTGATCGAAATGAGCGATCGCTTATTTCGCATAACACTTTTGTTGCTTTTGAACTTAATTAGCTGTTTGTCTTTGTTCAAAATAATTGTACAAATTTTCAACAAATCATATATGTTTGGTTTTTTTTATTTAACAAAATCAAGAAAACAGTAATTGGAATAGCTATGGATTATTTTTAAATTCAGTCATTAAATAACATATTGTGGACGCTAAGTCCAGCTGATGTATTGCATGTGCTGCTAAGTGTGATAAGCACACAACTTGAATTAACAACCATATAATAATAACTGCATTAATCAGTCAAGCAGCAGAGATAAAAGTTTGCCAGGCAGCTGGAGACAAACCCTTTTTGTTCAGCTTGTTAGAAAAGTCACTTGTGAAGCATTTTGCAAAACAAGTAATTAACTGATTTTAACTTTAAATGTTCTGCAAAAGCTCCAATGTTACATGGTTCAGGGGTACTTTATGGCTCTCTGTGTCAGTTTCAGATGTCAACTTCTGGATGTTATTCCACTGAAAGAAAATCTGCTTCATTCCACAATACTCATACCAAGCCTTTATATTTAGGTCTAACCCAGTTCTTTCAAGCATTGTGTCATCCTCATGTCAATGATCCAAACCTCAAATATGCAACAAAAAAGATGACTTTTTGTTCAACAGACAGCTTTACAGAGAAAAAAAAAGAGATAATTTTAAGTCTTAAAAGATCAACATATTGGAAATGGTGATGCCATTTCTTTAATCTTTCCTCCCAGCAGTACATAAATGTTATGTGTATATTTTACCACCTGCTTTCCTAGCATTTGATTGTGTTCTTGTGTGGACCACTGTAGAGTCTGATGGATGAACACTGACAGTTTGTCTCTGTCAGGGAACTGCTCGCAGTCTCTGAAAGTGAATCTCAAGCAGTGTCAGCTTGGCCTTGGTCAGACCAATGTGGGTCACACACAAACCACTCATATGGACATCTGTTTAACGATGTGCACACAGACAACAAAAACTGGAGCTAAAGAACAACAGTCCAGCCCACTTGATATATGTATTGTGTTGAGTTTTACTGGTCATTAAAAGCATGGGCAGCAGTGAATAATGCAAGAATAAGAGGCGCATGAAGCTTGCACACCTTTGGGAAAGCCATTATTGTGGGTAATACAAGCCAAGCACGTTGAATAATTACAGGATTTTGGAGTATTACAACACTGGGGATGCCACCAGGACATTGGGAGCCAAAATCAATTGCAGGGTTGCTTCTTCCAGTTTCCCTTGAGGGCTAATCAAGACCTTATAGTTGATCCGTTACCCATATCTACACATTGTTTTGGAGTCAGATTCCAAAGTCTTTCTCAGCCCTAGAAAAAACAAAACAATAGAGTATTCCCATCTGAAACACAATGCTACACAAACAAGTCATTAAACCAGTGATCCAAACAAAGGTTTGACTTCTCTTTGCCAGTTGTGTTAAAATCTCTGCTTGAGACCGAACAATAATAACGTTATACCTGTATAACGTTGATTTTTAGGTTCATCGAACAAACCAAGGGGTATCTCCTGAAGGATGTTCAATAATCCATCCATCCATCCATCCATCATCCATCCATCCATCCATCCATCCATCCATCCATCCATCCATCCATCCATCCATCCATCCATCCATCCATCCATCCATCCATCCATCCATCCATCCATCCAGCCAGCCAGCCAGCCAGCCAGCCAGCCAGCCAGCCAGCCAGCCAGCCATCCATCTATTCATCCATTATCATCCACTTGTTCTGAAGTCGGGTCGCAGGGGCAGCAGATTGAGCAGGGAGGCCCAGACATCTCTTTCCACAGCCATGTCTTCCAGCTCTTCTGGGGAGACCCCATCTCTAAGGGAGAGCCCACCTTGCAGAGAAAACTCATTTCGGCCACTTGTATCCGTGATCTTGTTCTTTCGGTCACAACCCAAAGCTCATGACCATAGATGAGGGTAGGAATGTAGATCCATCCATCCATCCATTATTGTCCGCTTTTTCCGAAGTTGGGTCATGGGGATAGCAGCTTGAGCAGGGAGGTCCAGACATCTCTTTCCACAGCCACATCTTCCAGCTCTTCTGGGGACACACCAAGGTGTTCCCAGGCCAGCCGAGAGACATAGTCTGTCCAGCGGGTCCTGGGTCTCAAAATAAAACTCCATGTCAGTGTCAGTTCCATTGTGGCTGTTGTCTGCGAGCTACCACTAAAATATTGTGAGAGAACGCAGTTTATTTTGTGTTGGACCCCAAAAGTATTGCGAGGGAATGCAAAAATGCAAAAATAAAAATAAATTAAAGAAAAATCCCCCATGTCCCCTCCGGGGCTCCGTAAGAATCACACCTCACCTATGTGAGGTGTGAGGTGTGAACATAATAACATTATGTTATTAAAATACCTAAAGCATTCTGAAAACAAATAACACTGCTAAGGCTTCTAAAAGGAAGTAGCAGGCAGATCCTAATAATGCAACATTTAACTAGCTGTCAGTGGGTGGTGCCAACAATGTTAAAGTAAGAAATATGGCAATTTGATAAATTGCAGGATTTTGGTGTGTGTTTACTCAATGCCAAGAAGCAAATATATCAGTGTTGTTCTCTAGATTAAAAAGGATGTCACTTTCAAACAACTCTACCACATAAAATATGTGTAAGGTTTAAAAATCTTCTTTTTTTGCAGTTATGGACATCCCATTACGTTCTCTCCAGGAAAAGGACAATAATAACACAGGTATTGTAATTTTTGGAAGATTTGGCAGGAGAAAGCATCTTCTCTTTAAAAACAAGATGGCAGCTCAGATTAGATTAGCAAAGCTGAGTCTAAACAAAGCTATCATAACTTTAGTTTTGTACAGTTAAGACTAAACTTGTCCACAATCCACACCATCCGGATTAGACAGTGTGGGAAGTGGGTACAGAGAAGGAAAGACTCACAGGAAATATAATATAAGTAATGGAGAATTCTCATCTGTGTCCAGTTAGTCACTGAGGCTAAAGTCAGAAGAATCCACCTCAAGAATGAACTGTCATTGTGGATTTGGATACAGCTGTTTCTTTTTTATGAAGGCTTCATTGGCATTTGTGGAGCAGGTGACAGAATAATGAATAGAGGTGAGTCGTGTAAAAGATAAGGGCATCAGGCAGTAATTCTTGATAAACCTTCAGTAAAAACTGGCAAACCTGAGGAAGTGCTCAAGTTGTTTATGTGTAGTAGGAGTTGGTCGCTCAAAAATAACCTTAATCTCATCTGAAACAGTTTTCACCTGTCCTCTCAAAAATATATCCTGGGAAACATAGAATTTGCACTTTTCAGCTTTAACGAACACTTGATTCTAACAGAGGCATTGGAGAACTGACCTTACTTGTCTCTAGTGTTGCTCAGGGCTTTCTGAAAAGGTTATTATGTCATCAAGGTACACAAAAACAAACATGTTATGGAAATCTCAGAAGACACGATTTACACGAGCCTTGAACAAAGCGGGAACATTGTTGAGCCCAAATATAATGTAGGCTGGGGTGCTCTGTCGCTGCACAGATAGTTCTATAAAACTGAGCATGAGCATTACTAAAACAGTGTTTTACAACTTTCATAGAATAGTTTGCTATTAATACAAAACTGAGACCAGCTTCATAAAAAAAACATTAAGTGCATTTCAAATACTTTTGTGATTAAGAGAGGTTAACCTCTTCTATGGGTCAAAACATTAGAAACTTTAGAAATGATGACTTGTCCAGTGACATGCAGTCAGGTGTGGCAGGTGAGGCAGTGCCTCACCTGTCATTACGACAAGTAAAATACGAACAATGATAAGAGAAAACACATTTGACTACTTGACTGTTCTATTAAACCATTTTTAAAAACTGTTTTCTAAATTATTTCAACACTTCACTGGTCCAAATCAAGGAATTTACGCATTCCAATAATGGTCAGTCAGGTCATCAGGACATTTTCTTGTTTGTGGAAAGATATTTCGTGCTCCAGCTGGAGGGCTTCATCAGTCTGAGGAGTCCCAAGTAAACAGTTTTCCCACACAGCAGTACACTAATTTAATGGACCAACCAGTTTGCTGGTGATTAGATGGTTTGGGCTGTCCTGTCCCCAGTCGACTGCTCCCAGGCAGGCAGCCACAGCCAAAGTGGTTCAAGACATCAAAGTTCATGCTCAATCATCCAGGTACAAAATCCAATAATGGTCAATCAGGTCATCTGGACAGTTTCTTTCTTTTTGTGGAAAGACGTTTCGTGCTCTATCCAGAGGGCTTCATCAGTCTGATGAACTGATTCCCCACAAAGCAGTACACTAAAAAGAAATTATGCATTGCCTGTTCAAACAATGTGGGGTGAGGCAGTGTAGTGCTGTGATTCTTTTCTGGTGGCGCTGTCATATACAATATATGAAGTAGGGGGTTGGAGCATGCTCATTGCTGTCTCTCTTCATATATCCAGTATACTTGTTTGATTATACATGTGCTGCACATATTAATGTTCTACAGTCTGTTTAATATATTGAATGAATGTGTGTGACATATTTCTTCTTTCTAATTGGTCATAAACGCACAGTTAAAATACACAGGGTGAGGCAGAAAGTACCGTGCCGCACCAATAGGGGGCAGTGCTGCCCCATAGGGACAATGAAATGTAGCTGTGCGTTCTTCTGTTACGCAGAGGGGCGGGGGTGGAAGATCCTATCTCAAAACTCCAGGATTTTTCTAAATCATCATTTTTCCATACTCATTCATCTTAAAATACAGGTAAGATAATACATTTTTTTAACATTATTTATTTTAAAAGAGAGGAGTATGGAGTTGATTAAAGCATAATCAGATGCCTTTTTAAAAGAAACAAAAGGCTAAATCGAAATATAAGCTTCTATTTTGGATTCATATGTGTGAGCATCTGATTCCCGATGAGTCAGTCACAAACCTCACAACACATCACTGGATTTATTGTAGTAAAATAGACATATGAACATCCACAGAAAAGAGTACAACATCATTTCATCACACAGCCACAGAATGTACTGGGCACATTATGTTAGACATAAGCTCCCAAGGTAATATTGACTTTCCTCATCAATATTTGACCAAAGGGACCAAAAAGATCCACCTGATTCATCTGATTTATTGCAGTGGCTCTGATCTGGAAACCCTCCCTGGTGCAAAGCGTACGACCACAAAGGTACCGGTGAATGTAAACTAGTACAATAACCAGTGAACATTTGCATCTGAATGCCAAGTATTTAATATCCCAATTAACTGTAATGATACATCTAAAATGCTTTTGAATGTATTTTGAGACGGCTGTTGATGAATTAAATGCAGCGGTGACTCTGTAAAACATTGTTTATATTATTTATAATTATTCTTCAAACATATTGCTATGTTCAAGTGAGACATTTTGTTAATGTTTAGTATTTAACCGATGATCTTAGTTTAGTAAAGCTATAATTAAGCATTAGATTCTCAAACGGCATATTTGATGATAGTTACTTATATCCCACTGTGTCTGTATTCATATGGATTTGAGCAGAATAACTCAAGTTAACCTTTTCACATAGTAATAGATAAAATGATTGCCTTGAAGCCTTAATGGTTCTGTCAGTTTTGTCAACAGGTTTTCTTTTTGGATGATTTTTAGTTTCTCATTTAAACTTGACTTTTTTTTTTTTTTTTACCTAGGATTTGTTCATGCCACAGCTAAAGCCGAAGTGAAGACTAGAGTGTTCAGAAATAAAATAACAGTTTAGGTTATGTTGTGCCATATTCCAGAAGCAAGTGTAACTATTTTGGATAATTAAGCATAATAATAAATCCTTTTAATTTTTAGTTAAATAATTTAATAAACTGAAAAATATTAAAAAGTGACATCCTAGAATTTGAGTATACACTTTGTTTTCAATATTAATTAAAAAGGCATATGAAGATGATGCTGATGTAGTACAATTTGTACTAAAAAAGCACACATGATGAACAGAAAAGCAGAATTTAATCATGTTCATCTTTTGTTTTGCTGCAGTATTGTGCTCCACACACATATTCTTTTTATTATGTGCCCTTTTTTTCATTGTTTAAAACAGATTTATGTCCATAAATGTTAGGTGAAAAATGCTAATACTCTAAAAAAAAAGAATCAAACCAACAGGAATGCTATATTAGTGTAAGCATATGCATATTTTTTGCAGAACTTCCTGTCCCATATTTGTCCTTTTAAAAATTTAAAACAAGAAAAACAAAATGGGATTATTTATACACTTCACTACAAGAGTGACGCAAGTTTGCTCCCATCAACAGTCATCTGATTTCACAAAGATGTAAAAGAAGCCATTATTTATATCTTACTGATATTTATATTTTTTATTTAAAAAGTCACTAAAGGCTGAACTTCATAAATCTTGGGCTTTACATCATTAAAACACCACATGGTCTTCAGATGATTTAACTGAATTGTTGTTAGTAATATAT
>NC_056510.1:28096807-28105468 GCF_014905685.2 Nematolebias whitei
AAAGTAAAAATATCTAAGTTTGTGGTAAATTGTTGGACACCCTACATGAAAAAAATATACCCACTACATAAGAACAAAGTTTTGTGCAATTCTAATACTTCTGCAATAAAATATATATTACATCTCAAAAGTAAAACATCACCTCAGATGATACTCTTTGATATGAATTCATGCAAAGCTTATAAACAGACAAACCAGTACATGATGGTAAAAATACTGCATTGATTTTTGATCCGGTCCCAATGTCTTTAAGAAATTTTATTTTAAAAAAGTTAAAAAAAATGCTGATATTTGTAAAGACAAGCTGTTAGAATGTACTTAAAACATACCAATGACTTTTGTGACAAAGTTTGGCACATTTTAATTTTTGAAGATAAGTTAATTCTTATTGGAAATGAAATTGTATACAATGTTGAAATGAGTTTACATGTTTTCTCCGTGCATGCATGGGTTTTCTCCAGGTACTCTGGTTTACTCCCACAGACCAAAAACATGCATGTTAGGCTGATTGGTAACTCTAAATGGTCCCTAGGAGTGAGTGAGAGAGCGAATGTTTGTTTGTCTCGTTTGTCTCTATTATGTGTCCCTGAGATGGACCTGCGACCTGTTCAGGGTGTACCCCGCCCCATGCACAATGATTGCCGGACATGGGCACCGGCGGCCCCCATGACCCAAAATGGAAGAAGCAGGTAAAAGATAATGGGTGGATGGATGCATTGCAGCTTAGCAAGAAAGTGGAAATGCAGTTATCCAATCAGATTGTTTTATATTTTCATCTGCAGTCAAAAACATGTTTGCTGAAGCTTAGTTACTGATTAGGACTTCACGAAGGCACTAACAGATGAAACTGTTTATTAACTGACATGAAAAGTAACCAATCACAGTGTGGATGGGACCAAAACATGGGGCTCTGAACCTTCAGGAAGACCCTACAAATATGTTTTATTTATATTTTTTTGACAATGTGAAGATTTGTGATGGATTCAGTTGCAATTTGTATATTCAAAAATCCAAACAAAAATTGTATTTGCTCTAAAAAAATGAAGATTGAATATCCCATATGTTTACATTGATCAGTTTTGGTTTCATTACATGATGAAATTTTACAGAAACAGTAAGTTCTCTGGGTTACCTATGAATGTCAGTCTGAACATTTCCATCCATCCATTCTCTTCCGCTTATCCGGGGTCGGGTCGCGGGGATAACAGCCTAAGTAAGGAGGCCCAGACTTCCCTCTCCACAGCCACTTGGTCCAGCTCCTCCGGGGGAATCCAAAGGTGTTTCCAGGCCAGCCAAGAAACATAGTCCCTCCAGCGTGTTCTGGGTCTTCCTCTGGATCTCCTCCCGATGGGACGTGTCCGGAACACCTCACCAGGGAGGCGTCCAGGAGGCATCCTAACCAGATGCCCGAGCCGCCTCAACTGGCTCCTCTCGACGTGGAGAAGCAGCGGCTCTACTCTGAATCCATCCCGGATGATCGAGCTTTTCATCCTGTCTCTAAGGGAGAGCCCAGACACCCTGCAGCGAAAACTCATTTTGGCCGCTTGTATCCGAGCTCTCGTTCTTTCGGTCACAACCCAAAACTCATGACCATAGATGAGGGTAGGAACGTAGATCAATCAGTAAATTGAGTGCTTTGCCTTTTGACTCAGCTGTCTCTTCACCACGACAGACCTGTACAGTGCCCGCTTCACTGCAGACGATGCACCTATCCGCCTATCGATCTCACACTACATTTTTCCCTCATTCGTGAACAAGACCCCAAGATACTTGAACTCCTCCACTTGGGGCAGGACCTCCTCCCTGAACCGGAGAGGGCAGTCTACCCTTTTCTGGCTCAAGATCATGGCCTCGGATTTGGAGGAACTGATCTTCATCCCGGCCGTGTTGCACTTGGCTGCGAATCACTCCAGCGAAAGCTGTAGGTCATGATCTGATGAAGCCAACAGGACCACATCATCTGCAAAAAGCAGAGACGCAATCCTAAAGCCACCAAAACAGATCGCCTCAACACCTTGGCTGTGCTTAGAAATTCTGTCCATAAAAGTTATGAACAGGATCGGTGACAAAAATCTACCTTGGTGGAGTCCAACTCTCACTGGGAACAAGCTTGACTTTCTGCCGGCATTGAGGACCAGGCTCTGACACCGGTCATACAGGGACCTAACAGCCCGTATCAAATGGCCCGGTACCCCATACTCCCAGAGTACCCCCCCACAGGGTTCCCACAGGGTTCCCTTAGGAAGGCGGTCGAACGCCTTCTCCAAGTCCACAAAGAACATGTAGGGCAAACTCCCATGCACCCACAGGGACCCTGCTGAGAGTGTAGAGCTGGTCCAGTGTTCCACGGCCAGGACGAAAACCGCACTGCTCCTCCTGAATCCGAGGTTCAACTATCTGACGGACCCTCCTCTCCAGAATCCCCAAATAGACCTTACCAGGGAGGCTTAAGAGCGTGATTCCCCTGTAGTTGGAACACACTCTACGGTCCCCCTTTTTGAATAGGGGGACCACCACCCCGGTTTGTCAATCCAGGGGAACTTCCCCCGATGTCCACACAATATTGCAGAGTTGCGTAAGCCAACTCAACCCTACAACATCCAGAGCCTTAAGGAACTCTGGACGATTCTCATCTACCCCTGGGGCCCTGTCACCGAGGAGCTTTTTAACCACCTCGGTGACCTCAGCACCAGAGATTGGAGGGCCCGACCCAGAATCCCCAGGCTCCGCTTCCTCAGTGAAAGACGTACTGGTGGGATTGAGGAGGTCTTCAAAGTATTCTGCCCACCAACCCACGAAATCCTGAGTTGAGGTCAGCAGCACACCAGCCCCACTATAAACAGTGTTGGTGGTGTCCCGATACCCCCCCCCCCCCCCCGAGACGCCAGATGGTGGACCAGAATCGCCTCAAAGCCGTGCGGAAGTTATTCTCCATGGCCTCTCCGAACTCCTCCCATGCCCGAGTTTTTGTGGCAGCGACCACCCGAGCCGCATGTCGCTTGGACTGCCGGTACCCATCAGCTGCTTCCGGGGTCCCACAGGCCAAAAAGGCCCGATAGGACTCCTTCTTCAGCCTGACATCATCCCTCACCGACGGTGTCCACCACCGGGTTCAAGGGTTGCCGCCGTGACAGGCACTGACAACCTTGCGGCCGCAGCTCCATCTGAACATTTGAAATTGCATATTGTACTAGAATGCAAGATACTAGATGAGCCCAGGGCATGCTGGGACAGAAATGGGTGAACATTACTCAGATGGGAATGTAACCAGTGTTGCCAAGTACGCTTATTATAAGCAACTTTGGGCTTGTTTTTTTCTAAAGTCGATTGCAATTTTTTGAGTCACCGGTTGCGGTTTTTTGGGCTTGTTTTTGAACATGAAGTTGCTTATTTGGGCTTGAATTTCTTTCTGAGTGAAACCAGTTGATTATCTCCCAGTTACGCACAATGAAGCAAAAGACGAGTGGTAGTAGGTAGTTTGTCCCGTCCATGCCCCCGTTTTCTGTTTACTGCTCCTGCGAGGCGACAGGTGCACACTCAAACAAACACTCATACTGTGGCCGACCATAGGGGCTCCACACACATGCAGATGTCAGGATGTTTTGTTTTTTAAAATATGTAGAAAAATATGATTTACATATTTGTTACACATGCAAAATGCTTTAAAAAAAATCAGAGCTTAAAATTATGTTATTCAAAGTGTTTAGCATAATTTTGCTGTTGTTTATGTGTAATACCATAATAAATGTGTTTTAATGTGTTTATACTGTTTAAAAATGTCCTTTGTTTTACAGATTGTGGTGGGTTGCCAGTTTGGCTTGTTTTGGGCTCGTTTTCATAGAGCTGGTTGCTTGTTTCTATCACGAGATCTGGCAACACTGAGAACATCTGATGAAGTTAAATTGCTGTGGAGCCTGGCTCATTCACACGAGGAATGAGGGAGCGGTAAAGCTTTGACCAAAACTTTACACAAAATCAATTCACCAAAACAGAAGATTGTTTAACTGTGAGTTAATTTTACTGACAATTAACTAAAGTTTCTGCACTGAGTTTACTGTCAGGAAGCTGCAGAGGAGGGAAGAACAGTTGAGCCTGGTTAGACGCCTGGAATGCTTTATTTAGTTTAAATTTTTTTAGACTAAAACAGAATATTAAAATGTGTCATATTTAAACATAACTGTTTGAACAGGTTTAAATGGGCAGTAAGGACCAGTGTTGTGTAGTATTAACTTTATAAAATATCGCCCAGCTTTAATCGTCATGATGAATGTACTGATTTACTTCTATTTTTCTTTTGTTTTACTGCATAAAAAACAAACATCCTAAACTAATTTTGGAAACAAACTAATCTATTGAGGATGGCAAGCATTGTTGGACGTTTAGGGAACTAAACATTTGTGCTCCCTGTCAGAAAGCTTCGATCTGGTGTGTGGAGAAGCGCAGCTAACAGAACAAAAACTACAAATTCAGGCCACATTTTTTACGTTTGTTTTTTCTTTTCTTCATAACTTTTTGAGGTGCAAATCACATGTTTTCATACATAATCTTATTTTATTTTCATATGAAATCTTCCGGGTGACATGACTGGAAGTTCCAAAATCTTAATATCAACATTCTGCAGCATGTCTGCAAGTTGGTTCAGTTTTCTTTATATATACATTATATGTATTTTTTTTTATTTACTTTGTATTTATTTTAATTTTTTTACACGAGTGCTTAACCAGAAGTACTTTTTCTGAACCCGTGAAAACCAGAATGAGCAAAGTGGGTGGAGCAGAACAAGAGCTACACGATCAATGATCTTTTAACAGATGTAGGCTGGCTAAAATGTGATGATTTGATTTGATTTGATCCGTAGACTGGTAGACTGACTTCCTTGCGACAACGCCTCAGTATTCATGTCCCGAGAAGTTACTTTATGCTCTCAATTTTCTTTTTTGACCTTTGCATTTGTTCAGAATTGATGTTCAATTTTCTGGCATTAAGAACCTCTTAGTGTTCCAGTCAGGGAGAAACTGGATCATTTGGAGTCTGTCGCTCCTCTCTATTGAGTTAGATTTACCAAATTTAAAGAAGTACGCTGGTTTTTATTAAGCTTAGATACTCTTTATCCGAGACAAAAGCAAAATAATAATAATAATGAACATAAAAATATAATTAAAAAAGCTCCACTTACAGATAAATTGCTGGACAGCACATTCGTTCTGGAGATAACATCTTTAACAACTACCTATCTGTCATCATACTCAATATTTTAAAGCAGGTACTGAATAAAATTCACATGTGTTTTACACAAGTGTCACCCCCCTGTACACTTACAAGTATAATGATGAGCAAAATAAAGTCCTCTAAGTTTAATGCTTCAATGTCATATTGCATTTATCTGTGGCACAGAATAAAACATTTTAATTGAAATAATTACTTGTGTAATTTACTGAATATTCCCAAAATAAACTGTGCCAAACACTAAACTCAGAGACAGCAGTATAAAACATCATAGCATAGCATTAAAATGTATTTATTTGTTATTAAGGTAGCAAAGTTCAGTAAATAAAAATGTGAAGAACAAATAATACTTTTTTTTTTTTTGTAATTTATTGATAGCTCTTTTCTAATACCTTATTTTGAAAAGAACGAACCTTAATGGAGTGACAAGCCAATAACTATTCTGAATGGGGCAAAGACCAGATTTTGTCCATTTTAACATGGAGATATTGTCAAAGGTCTTATGGCAGTTTTGCAAACATTGTTTTAAAAGTTTTAGCATCATCATCAATTTGCAATTACGTGGTTATTCTGGCATAAACAACATGATTATCTGCTGAACGTACAGTTAGCTGCTGCCCTGTTACACTTGAAAATATTCATAGGAGTTGAGGTGAATAACCATGAAATGTAAAACTGGAAGGTGATCAGATTGTGAGTTTGAAGAAACACTGAGCTTGTTCAAGGAGCAATCTACAACAGGTAAGATATTAACTATTCATATGCAGAACCCCACTTCCCTGTAAAAAATGCATGCACAGCTTCAAACCATGTGCATAAAATACCTGAGCCTCTCTTTGAGACCACCTTTACACTCTTGGACAGGGTGAAGTAGAGCAGCATCAAGAGAGGGCTGGGGGGTGTCATCTTCCTCCCCCGTCCTCACAGCCTGAAAAGAGAAGAGAGAGAAAGAAAAAAAAGCCATCAAGCATAGTCTGATCATGAGATCAAGAACCTCTTTGTTGTTCCATGACGTACATGTCAGTGAGGAAGGATGTTTTACAAAATAATACAACAGGCAGGCAAAGACAAACATTTAGACAACCAACAATTATCACACATCCAACATCTGTCCTGCCCTGTAGGAGTGGGACAATTCTATAATGATTTTCTTTTCATAATGACAATTTAAAGTTATAATTTTATGGTTAAGTCTGAAGGAAAATGTTTTCCTGAGATGTGGCTCAGTTAATAAAGAAATAACAGAGGCCTTAATCGTCATTTTCATTAAAAAAAATGGGGGACACCTTGGGGGAAAACTCAAATTAACACCCCGCGACTCAGAGAGATGTTCCAAATATTGACGTGCAACTTAAATTAATTGATGGCACTAACTCATTTTCTAGCCCTCATCTTCTCTGAGTAAATGACATAATCTAACATCAAGTAATTACTCTGTAATAGCTGGCTCCTGAAATAGATGTGGTGCTGGTGTATAAATGTGATGTTAGATGAAGAAAGAATACACTCATCAGTGTAATAGTTGATGAGCTGATGGCGTTACCCTTGAAAATCATCTGCCCTCTTTGTGCCATTAAATCTTTACATCTAAACAGACCTGCAGAGTACCTGGATGTCATGGAATTACCTAATAGTGTGAGCGTTTATGAAGCATTCACACTATTGTGATCCATTTATCCTCAGTACGGTTTTTGACGCGATTCTCGTCCTGCAATTTTCAAGCTATTTCAACAAATTATCTCAAACGTTCAGCTCTTTCAGGACAATCCTGCTATAACTTTTGTTATTGGTGCAACTTTAGCTTTTTTAAATATTTTATATTTATATTATTTTATATTAATATTGGTGGCGCAGAGGTTAGAGAAGGTGGGCCTGTGATCGGAAAATCGCCGGTTCAAGCCCCGGTACCGACAACATCAAAAATGTGGGTGGGGTAGGTGAAGCACCCACACCTGCCCCCACCCTCATTCGCCCCACTCTGGACCCATGAGCAAGACCCTTAACCTCCATCTGCTCCATAAACAGGTCTCTCTTGAAAATGAGTTCTCATGGCTCAATGAGACTACCTGGATAAATAAAGGCTAAATGAAAAAAAAAAAAAAATTAGCCTTTTCTGCCATTTTTTTCCCTCATAGAAAATGAATTGAGCTCATTTCATATCCGTCCAATCTTTAGATCTGTTTACAACCTTTTACTGCTCCTTTCACGTTTTGTTCTGCTTCAACTTGTTTCAGCTACTTTTTAGCTGTTTTTGTGCTAAATAGAGCTTTTCAGCTAATTCCACTTTTTTTTTTAGCTAATTTCAGCTCTTTCCACTTTCTTCTGGCAGTTTAAGCTTCTTTCTCCTTTTTCACTTATTTTTCAGCTATTTTTGCTACTTTCAGCTTTTGTTTGCTAATTTCATAATTTATGTCCTTAATTCTGCTTATTTCAACCTATGATGAGAAGATCGCCGGTTCAAGCCCCAGTACCGACAACATCAAAATGTGGGTGGAAAAGTTGGAACACCCACACCTGCCTCCACCCTCATTCGTTCCACTATGGGCCCCTGAGCAAGGCCCTTAACCCCCACCATCTGCTCCCTAAACAGGTCTCTCTTGAAAATGAGTTCTCGTGGCTCAATGAGACTACCTGGATAAATAAAGGGTAAATGAAAAAATAAATAAATTGTTATTTCTGGGGTTTTGTCCTGCTAATTTAGGCTTGTTCCATTCCAGCTACATTTCATCATGTTTTTAGCTAATTTCAGCTGTTTTTCAGCAAGTTCTTCTGCAATTAGCATTCACACTCCATTTTCCATTTTCGCAGGAAATGCAGTTTCTCAAATTAGATACTAAAAATCATAAAACTATAATTGCTTTGATTTATTTAATGAAAATAAAGCTGAAGTTGGTTAAACTTTATGAATTATTCAGGATTTACGTCCAACTCAACAATATACAATGTCATTTTGTCAGGAAACCTCTGCACTGCAGCACAAATCAAAGTATAAGTCATTTATTTCCTGCGCTCTCAGTTCAGGTTTTAGTGGGAGTTTTCCTCTGAACATATGAGACATATGAGAGTTTTAATCCCTTCACAGAAAGAATGAACACATAAGAGGTCATCCAGTGTGAATAACAGCCTCTAGTTTTCCTTTCAGTTTTCTCTTGTGGTGACAGCCGTGTCTATTTTTCTCACTCTCGTTGTTTTCTAAGCTTGTGGGACTGACTCGACTCTGCAGAGGGGCAGAGTAACACAGGCCGGTATGCAGCTGTTACTGTAAAGGCACGTGATGGCCCACCTGAAATAAATTAACCTGAATATAAAAGTATTGTGGAAAATAAATACAAAATTAATACTGGTTTGGGCAGGGCCGGATTTAGGAGGATGGGGGCCCCTGGGCTGGAGTCAGGATGGGGGCCCCTGGGCTGGAGTCAATACTGTATATGGGGG
>NC_056510.1:28105568-28107360 GCF_014905685.2 Nematolebias whitei
TTTTTACAGAGAACATCTTGAAAAATATGAAGAACAAAGTACAGATTTCCATTTATTAATGACACTTCTGCATTCATCTTATTTGGAGGAACTAGAACCACAAACACTGTTGTCTGCCATTGTAAAATAATATTCCCTGACGCTCCTCCCCAATACGTAAGATGCGTCAAAAGTGGACCAATAACAAGCAAGCATTCAAGATGGACGTTTTCCAGAACAAATTGGAACATTTTTCATCGGTGCTGTCAAAATCATCATAGTCATTGATTAAATCCTGACACTATCCATTCACAAAAACATAAAACATCCTTCGGGGCCCCTGAAATGCCGGGGCCCCGGGCTGCAGCCCCTGTAAGCCCCTGCTAAAATCCGGCCCAGGGTTTGGGGACAGACAAGATTTTATTTGGGTCTAGATCCAGACTACAGTTTGCAGTTTGTGTCAGCTGTATGTTTGTGATTGTATGTTTTCATTGAAACTTATTAATTAGCTTTTAGTTTCATCTTTGTTTAAAAATGTTAATTCTGCAAACTACCATTTTCTATGAGGCACAAGATTAATCAACAAAATATGTTCAGGCAGTGCACAACTTAAAGATGTAAGAGAGACAGGGTTTCAAAGTGTCAAGATAACTCCAACAACATAATTATTTTACTGGCACAGTGTTATCTTGATTGATCGTTCGTGTAAATTTGTGTAAGTTTGATTAAAATGGATTTCATAATTGATTGAACTAATTAATGTAGTACGTTGAACTTGGAAATCTATTTCAACTTGAATAAAAGGGTAGGTTGTCTTTTTTCTTTTCTTTTGTTTCACTTACGTTGATTTGAAATAATTAGTTGATTGAACTGCTTATGATAATTGTTTTAATCTGCAAAACTTTTTCATCCAAATTAAAAATGCCCGGTCATTTGAAGGGAAACAATTCATTGACTGAACTAAAGAAAACACAACTTTCAATGTGGTCTGTTAAATGAACTGTTTTTGTTGAATTAAAGTTTTTGTATTTCTGAATTTACAACAGAAAATAATGCTTTATGCAGTTTGCATGTCCAGAGGTTTTGCAATATTTGCATACAGATTCAAAATGATACTAATATAACAAGTGCGTTGAACTAATGGGTGAACTCAGGTTTATCAAACATTAGATGACATATAAATTATTTTAAACGCACGGTGTGCAGCTTCTCACAATTTCAGTGTCAGAATCAGCTGAATCAAGTTTTCAGTAAAACATTGAAAATTAAGTGATAAGCTTTAGTTGAGATTATATTTTCTTAGCCCCCTTTTCATTTCAGTTATGTAATTTTTGATGTCAAAAATTCACATTTTTAACAGGGAAAATTGTTGTAAATGCATAAATGAAAGATTTATGTGTCTGTTAGTTATAGTGGATTACAGGGCAATCACATTTGGTGTCATAAAACCATACAGCTAACTTTGAACAAAAATGTGAAAATAAAAATAGTCTTAAATAGAGCATTTAGCAGTTTGTGGGGTCTCTAAATTTTTAACATAAAACCTGATTCAAATCCTGAAATAATTGTGCAAAAGAACTTACATCCACACATCTGACTAACATTAAATTAAAGTTTCCATTTTTTACAAATTTAGATGGAAAATAATTTATCCATTTCTTTAGCTGTTGGGCACATTTTAAACAAACAATTTAATTAAATCTCAACAGTTTGTTAAACTGCCATTCATTCATCCATCAGTCCATCCGTCCATCCATCCATCCGTCCGTCCGTCCATCCATCCATCCATCCATCCATCCATCCATCCATCCAT
>NC_056510.1:28107460-28118046 GCF_014905685.2 Nematolebias whitei
TCCATCCATCCATCCATCCATCCATCCATCCATCCATCCATCCATCCATCCATTTTCTTCCGCTTATCCGAGGTCAGGTCACAGTGGTAGAAGACTAAGTAGGAAGACCCAGATTTCTCTGCAGCCACTTGGGCCAGCTCCTCCAGGGGAATCCCCAAGCATTCCCAGGCCAGCCGAGAAACATAGTCCCTCCGGTATGTCCTGGGTCTTCCTCTGGGTCTCCTCCCGGTGGGACATGTCAGGAAAACCTCACCAGGGAGGCGACCAGGAGGCATCCTAACCAGATGCCAGAGCCACTTCAACTGGCTCCTATGTGGAGAAGCAGTGGCTCTACTCTGAGTCTCTCCAGGATGACTGAGCTTATCACCCTATTTCTAAGGGAGAGCCCAGACACCCTGCGGAGAAAATTCATTTCGGCCGCTTGTATCCATGATCTCGTTCTTTTGGTCACAACCATAGATGAGGGTAGGAACGTAGATTCATCCATCCATCCATTATCTTCCACTTGTTCTGAATTCAGGTCGTGGGGGCAGCAGCTTAAGCAGGGAGGTCCAGACATCTCTTTCCACAGTCACCTCTTCCAGCTCGTCTGGGGGACCCCAAGGCATTCCCAGGCCAACCAAGAGACATAGTCTCTCCAGTGTGTCCTGGGTCTTCCCCGGGGTTTCTTCCCAGTCGGACATGCCCGAGGCACCTCCCTAGGAAGGTGCCATGGGAGTATCCTTACCAGATGCCCAAACCATCTCAACTGGCTCCTCTCAGGGTGTAGGAGTAGCGGTTCTACTCTTGAGTCTCTCCCGGATAACTGAAATGCTCACCCTGTCTCTAATGGAGAATCCATTTACCCTGCAGAGGAAACTCATTTCAACTGAATGTATCCGCGATTTCATTCTTTCAGTCACTACCCAGAGCTTGTGACCATAGGTGAGGGTAGGAATGTAGACCAACCAGTAAACAGAGAGCTTTGCCTTACAACCCATCTCTCTCTTCACCACAACAGACCAGTACAGAGTCCACAATACTGCTGACAATGCACCAATCCGTCAGCCAATCTCACATTCCATTCTTCCCTCACTCGTGAACAAAACCCCGAGATACTTGAACTCCTCCATTTGAGGCAGAACCTCACCCTTGACCGGACGAGAGTGATCCACCCTTTTCTGGTTGAGGACCATGGCTTCAGATTTGGAGGTGCTGTTTCTCATCCCAGCCGCTTCCCACTAAGCTGTGAATCGCTCAAGTGAGAGCTGAAGATCATGGCACAATGACACTGACAGGACCACATCATCTGCAAATAGCAGAGATGGAATCCTGAGGCCAACAAACTGAAAACCCTCCGTTTCATGGCTGCACCGAGGAATGTAGATCCAATGAAAGTTGTAGATCACGACCTGATGAAGCCAATAGGACCACATTATCTGCAAAAGGCAGAGACACGATCCTAAGGCCACCAAAACAGATCCCCTCAACATATCTGCACCTAGAAATTGTGTCCATAAAAGTTATGAACAAAATTAGTGACAAAAAGCAACCTTGGCCGAGTCCAACCCTCATCGGGAATGTTCCTGACTTACTGCCGGCAATGCGAACAAAGCTCTAACACCGGTCATAGAGGGAACTAACAGCCTGTATCAAAGGGCCTGGTACCCCATATTCCCGGAGTACACCCCACAGTGTTCCCCGAGGGACACAGTCGAATGTCTTCTCCAAGTCCACAAAAAACATGTAGACTGGTTGGACAATTTCCCATGCACCCTCCAGGACCCTGCTGAGGGTGTAGAACTGGTCCACTGTTCTACAACCAGGATGAAAACCACACTGCTCCTCTTGCATCTGAGGTTTGACTATCTGATGGACCCTCCTTTCCAGAACCCCTGAATAGACCTTAACAGGGAGTCTCAAGAGCGTGATCCCCCTGTAGTTGGAACACACTTTACGGTCCCCCTTTTTGAATAGGGGAACCACCACCCTGGTCTGCTAATCTAGGGGAACTGCCTCCGATGTCCATGCAATGTTGTGTAAACCAACACAGCCCCACAACATCCAGAGCCTTAAGGAACTCTGGATGAATCTCATCCACCCCCAGGGCCCTGCCACCGAGGAGCTTTTTAACCACCTCGGTGACCTCAGCACCAGAGATTAGAGAGCCTGTCCCAAAGTCCCCAGGCTCCGCTTCCTCGGTGGAAGATGTGCTGGTGGGATTGAGGAGGTCTTCGAAGTACTCTGCCTACCGACCCACGACATCCTGAGTTGAGGTCAACAGCACCCCACCTCCACTATAAACAGTGCTGGTGGTGTACCGCTACCAACCCCCCCCCCCCCCCCCCACACACACACACACACGCCCCGAGATGCTGGATGGTGGACCAGAACTGATGAATGATTTAAACTGACAAGATATATTTAGATTCCAAACATGCCTATTTTATAGTGAATTTTCAGCCACTGGTTATGCACACATTATGTTCTTGGCTATAAAAATATCAATACTCCAAATAGCCACAGAGGACAGGAACATTGAACAAAAAAAAAAGTGTTTCTTTTAGTCCTACTAGATAAGAAACTGCAACTTCAAAACATCACAAAATCAATTCAAAAGCTCAGAACAAGATGGAGCCACGACCTTTTGAAGACTGAATTTAGCAGAAGGCAAGGAAAAAACTCTTGGAATATGCAGCAAATCACGTGCCCCCCAGATTTGCATAGCTAATGAAAGAGTCCCTCTCAGTGTGTGTTTACAAGACACTCACAACTCCTGGTTTAAGAAAAAGACACTTTTCTCTCCAGCTCCATAGGAAGTAACTTTCAGTTGATGAGCACTGCACTGCCAATGACATGCTGCTTAATAGCACAGCTTAAATTATTAATTAAATTACACATTATTTTAATTTGAATTACACATTATTTGAATTACACATTAAAAAAGATACAATTTTAAATACGTATTATTCATCATTGGCATGGTTTTCAGGGTTAAAGTCGGAGACGTCTCTCATAACAGAGCTCCCATTCAGGTGTCAAAATATAGTTGAATCACATCAGAATTTACAAAACCTTTTTTGGAAAGGGTTTAAAATGTCTGCGACAACTCTGTGACTGTTTTTAAAAGAAACTGTTCTGCTACAATACATTTCCGTTGAACATGTTCAGAATTCAAGCACAAAGCTGTGTCGTGGCATTTTGTCACTGAGGCCATCCAGTGTGAAGTTAATCTGAGCATTAAAATTAGATTACAATTTAAACTTGAAACCAGGGACCTTGATTATCTTAGTTTTCATAAAAAATACATAAAATCTGTAGGTTAATTAAAAAAACAACCCTTTTAAAAGAGACTCACTGTACTTTTTTAAATGCAACACAACTGGATTAATTAGTACTACTAAATGATTGTTACGTTAAAGTATTGGAAAGTTGCCTTTCTACCATCTCAGCTTTTAGTTTGACTTTGTCCTAAGACCATTTGAAGTAGCCTAATTCAACCTAACAATGTCTCTGACCTCGTCTTTGTGTAAAAACCATGCCTTCACAAGCTCAGGGGGTGCTATGGGTCCTTCCAGCCATGACATCATTAGCCTGCTGCACAGAGGGGCATTGTGAGCTTCACATGACCACCATAAGCATCCAACCCATCTTGTACCCTCTCATCTGTTCACTGCCTCTCCACCTCCTCTCCTATTTCTTGTTTTCTCACCACAAAGAAACTGTCACTGGAACACATAAGTGATAAAAAAACAACTTTTCAGAGAAGGTAAGCCTCTTAAGCCAAAATGACTAACACGTCACACTGACCTAGTGTGCTTTCCAAAACAGACTGCCTTTTGATGGACAGGTTGGATGAAAGCATTAACACACATTAGTCATCAGTATGTGGACTCCAAAAAGCAACCATTCATTTCAACTGTCTTTTGCTAACTTCTGCAATAAATGGACATATTTTTAGTGATAAAGTGAAAATTCAAGCTATTTTTCTTTCAATCGCTCAACTTTTGAAGGCACATTTACCATTAGCAATGCTTAAAGGGAGCCCACTCAGCATTTGACTGACAACCTTTAAGAATATTGTCCTCCACACTCTGAATCCTTTCTAACTGTAAAAATTCTGTTTCATCAAACAAAGCAAGACTGGTGTTTAAAGTGTAATTTGCTTAACTATCATTTACATTTTGTTTTCTCACAAAAATGTTAGACGCACTGAAGATGAGGTAAAATCCCAGTGAAACTCCAATACTTGTGTACAACTGGCAGATGCAAACGTCACAGGGTTCTGTAATGTTTGGCACATAATATGACAATCTTCCCTTTGGTCAGTGTTGAATGACAGGAACCTTCACAACATGGGTGGGTGCCCTCACATAGCCACTGATTCCCCATTCTGACAACTGCACAGTACAAACACCTGGTATACAAACTGGCAATACCCCAAGAAGAGGCAATACTGTCTAATCCTAATGTATGATGACCTTGTCAGTTGTTTTGGAAAATACCCGATAACAGGTAGGATGTGGCATGTCAGATTGAAGAAGACCTTTGTTTGAAAGACAAAACGTCTCAACAACAACAAATAGAATAAACTGTCCAGACGACTTGACTGAACATTGTCAGACTTTTACCTGGATTATTGAGCATGGACTTTGGTGTCCCTGATCACACTTTTTCTCCAATTGCAGTGACATCATTTGCCATGTTCCCTCCAGCATCTATTCTAGATGTTCCAGCGTCCACCCATTTGTTTCAACTCCTAAACATAGATTTATAGTTTGTATACATATTCCAAGCCACACAATATACTTAACCATTAATGCAATCAATTAATCTACCAAAGTGGGTTTATGTAATGTAAAATGTTCCAACTTTTCAGCTAAATGTACTTTGTACAATAAACCTAGCACAGGGGTGCAGTTGGTAGAGCTGCCACCTCTCAGTGAGCAGGCCGCCCTGGTTCAAATCCAGGCCGGGGGCCTTTCTGGGTGGAGTTTGCATGTTCTCTTTAAGCATGCGTGGGTTTTCTCTGGGTACTCCGGTTTCCTCCCACAGACCAAAAACATGAATGTTAGGCTGATTGGTAACTCTAAATTGTTCTTAGGTGTGAGTGAGAGAGTGAATGGTTGTTTGTCTCGTTTGTCTCTATGTGTCCCTGTGGTGGACTGGAGACCTGTCCAGGGTGTCCCACTCCTCTCGCAGATTGATGGCTGGACAAGGGCACCGGTGACCCACGTGACCCGAAAAGGAAGAAGCAGGTAAAGATAATGGATGGATGGATGGATGGATGAATGGATGGATGGATGGATGATGGATGGATGGATGGATGGATGGATGGACAATAAACCCATAGATTCCTAAAGCTGTAGGGATTTGAACAATTTAGATCCATTATTGTGAAACCATTGTGTCTGGTCAACATAACTACTGCACAATCCAGTGAGACCAGCAATGTTCACGTAAACATGTCTTAAACTACAGCCAGACTAAGCTTCCACTGATGAATTAAACCATCTTCCCAAATCCTCTAATATCAAGCTTAGACTGTTAGAAAAATGTTAGTGACTAAACTGGAAGAAGAACGACACAGAAGTAAATAGTACCACACGGATATCGTCTTGCATGTGTAGTTAACCGCATGCCAAAATTCTTTCCTCTGAGGCATCAGGAGCAGGTGTGTTTGAGAAAGCACACACAGAGGCATGGCGTGATATCCACGCTTCAGCGATGCATGAAGCATGCACACATCATCACACACAGCAGCACACATACAGTTCTCCTGCTGCTTTTAACCAGAAAATGAGGGGCACGGCCCACTGTTGCATGCTGACTCACCCCTGACAGAGAAGCAGATGAATTTACTGTCTGTTGCCTTTGGTTATGTGACTGTATCTTCAAGGATACCTTTATCATTTCCTAAATCCAATTACCACCTCATGCCTTTTTGTTACGAACACAATTTCTTTGCTTTGTGACTGGAGTCCTGTTATTTTACTTTCATATACCATTTTAAAAGTTTTTCCAGACATAACAAGAGACAGATTCACATTAGAGTAGATTTCCATCTCTCTTACTTCTGGTATAGTATGTGGCTGTGCCACCTAACAGCAGAGAAGGAAAGCTTAGCCATCTTGGCATGGCAAACAGTGGATGATTGATCATAGGATTTAGGGATTTAATCCAATCTGAAGGCAGCCTCCACTGTAGTTTTAGGTAAAATACATCTTGAAAGTGAGAGTTGGCTGTGTGCCTTGCCAGGACCCATAACATCTAGAAAGTGATATCTGCATCTTACTGATTCCTTGAAGTTTCACCTTTAATTGTCCTTTGGAACATAAGTGAACATTGTGTACATCTTGTCATTTGTTTGTGCCAGTATTGCATTCACAGAGTACACATTTCCCTTTTTATAAGATTTTATGCACTATTTAATAAATATTATTGGTAAAATATTGCTTTTAGTCTGACAAAAACAAGGATGGATTGCTCATTCATCATGCTCTCCTATCGTTAATATAGACTAAAACAATCCTAGACAAAAACTGAACTAACGTTGTATTTACACAAAACCTGATACTGTACATTGGATTTTGTTTTTTCTCACAACTGCAAACAGTCCAGTCATCAATATTGTATAAGAAATAACTACAGAATATTTAACAGGGATTTGACAGATGAACAGATTCTCCTCATCTATTTGTGAATCTCAGCCTGGTATCATTAGATATGTATTTACAATATTTGTACATCATCCTTTATTCCATAAAGCCCTATGTTATTTATGAACTTGAGAGGCCGGCAGCTGTGGAAGCTCCGAGTAATAAACTGAGTAAAAATCCTGCTAATGGAGTGTCGGGTAAACATGGAGTTCAGATGGAGACAGAGTCAAGATTGGTCAAAATGAATGAAAGAGTGTGGGTAGATGCATCTCCCGGAAAATACTGTTATTACCATGCATCTGAGGGGTTTAGTTGCAAAACCATGAAAAACAACATCAAGAGCAGAGTAAAATCATAAAGAAGGCGCAGAAATCAAACCGAGTGAATGAGTCATGTGTGTTTTTGTGTCACTGCATCAAAGAAATTCATGCAGGGCCCCTCGTGCTGCAGCTATCTTTACTGTATGTCAACTTGCATCAGTGTGGCATCTTTGTATCCACATGTGTTTGTTCGGCTGCTTGCCAGATGTGTCACAGTGTGTGTTCATCCCCATGTGTATAGCTGTGCAGCAGTAAGAAGAATCCCTGCCTCAGAATAGCAAAAAAAGGTTGGTGGTAGGCCAGGTGAGCTTTTGTTAAAATGCATTTGACCGCTTTTGACCACGGCCAGCCCCGGTTAATCTCCAGAGGCTTGCCATAGGTGGTTGGAGTTAACGAGCAAGAAGCTGTGAGCTATGCCCTGACTTAGTCCCAACATGCACCTCCTTGCTGAGTGAGATTAATTACCACACACAAGTGAGCCAATCCAGTGCCCTGCTACTTTCCAAGACACACATTCATGAAGAACACATTTGCGCATACAAAAAGCAACAGCGTGTACGTAATTAACTAAAATAGCTTTAAGGCAAACTAAAGCCATTTGCTCGTGATTGCTCATGAGCGGAGCCGTGTATTGCCGAAGTCTGAGTTGCGAAACATTCCACCGACGTTGAGGCGATTTACCCCAGTTGTTGTTGATTGTTTTCAGCTACATCCCCCAGTGCTGAGGCCATTGTCAGCTGTCCAAGGATGACTGGCTGCAGAGATGCTCTCTTGCTCCCAGTCAATGTTGCTATTGATGAAGAGCAGGGGCCAACACTCTCCTCACCCACTTAGTGCACACACACCCCACTGGGGGCAGCTGGAGCACAACCGATGCACAAAAAGACTAAAAAAAAAAACACTGTCAAGCTCACATTCCCACACAAAGGACCATAATATTTAGATGGGAACACAGACACAGGTTTCATTGACATTGCTATAAAGGTCTCTCTTGTAAATGAGTCCTCGAGGCTCAATGGGATTTACCTGTCTAAATAAAGGTTGAATGAATAAAGCCTGAGTTTAAATCAACTTTATCCCAGTCTCCTTTTTATAAATCATAATAAACCACACATGCAATGTATTAAGCAGGAAGTATTTTAGTTGTTTTTTAAAATCATTATCCACACCTGTGCAAAACACTGACACATGAGGCCCATTGTGGGGTAAGGTCAAACATTTGCTATTAAAATGTTTTGTAATGAATTGTTAGATATTTATTAAAATATTGTATGAGCCACGCATTCTTTTTAAATGAAATTATATGGAAATATGAAAGTGCATTTACTACAGATTAAGACAACAATGTTAATAACAGCCAGTTTTACTGATATTGAGCTACATTTACTGAGGTAATATTTAAAAATCATCCCTAACACAAACTTTGAGCGCTAAAACAGCTCGTGAGAGCTTTGTTAAAAACTTTGGCTTGCAGACCTGCATTCTACATGGATTTCTTTATGGCTTGATAGATTTGTATTTGTAACATGAATTGCCACATTTGAAGACATGGATAACAAAACATCACTATCTTTGGATAAGAACATTTCAATTTCAACATTTCAATTTAGCAGTTTCTTGTCAATGTTAAAATTAAATGAATACATACATAACCAGTTTAATTATTAAAACATACAGTGTTCTAGGCTTCAGTCATGCCAATTCTGTTAGTTTGTGCTCTGTTTGAATAGTACTCAGGGAAATGAAAACTCTTGTAATGGAAAAAAAAAATGCTCTGAGCTTTAAGGTATCACTCAGTCTGTACCAATTATTACCCATTTTACAAAGCGAAATACCAGGACCAACATGCAGCTCTAAACCGGATCAACATTAGTTTATTTTAGATACCACTGAATTATCTAAGTTCTTTGTGAATGTACCAGATTTCACTGGAATAGTAGAACGTTTACCCAAAAGAACACAGGAGGAGTTGATGAACTGCTGACGTGAATGCGTTGCTTATTGTTGCTAATTATTTTCTTGGTTCGAATAATGTGCACGCTTGAATTAAAACAATACAGTAGTCCCTCGTTTATCACAGGGGATCCGTACCCATAAGCCCCGCAATAAGTGAAAAATTGCAAAGGAAGAATAGTAGTACAAGTAGTAAGTAGTAGTTTAATTTACAAAGTAGTATGTATACATACTACTTGTGTATGTATGTAGCTATGTATACATACTATATATATATATATGTATATATATATATATATATTTATATATATATGTGTATATATATACAGTATATATATATATGAGGTGTTTTAAACCCTTATCACACTCTTGCAATATTCTAAACAATGTTTCTAAACTCTAAATGCTCTAAAAGAGCACAAATGTCATGATTTCAGCTCTCTGCCTCGGCTGCTCTGTGCCACCTGCAAGCGGTCTTGGCCACGCCCACTTCTCCACTCTGCACAGAGATCAGCTGATCAGTTGCAGGAGGAAGTTTATCCTGCAGTGTGGGTTGCACAAAGGTGCAGCAGGTGTTAAATCATTTAAAATAATTTATTTTAAATAAAAATTCCATGCCGATCGTATGGCTCATCCATCATTCAGCCAGTTGAATGTCATGTTCAATCTTGTTTTAAAATACCGCGATAGAGCAAGTCTGCGAAAAACGAACTGCAAAGTATCGAGGGATCACTGTACCCCTAAAACACCAAGCATCTTCAAACCTTGTCCACATTCTACACAAGTTAAAACAAATCAGTCTAATAAATTATTTCATTATTATGGACATTGTAAAAACCACCCGTGGTAATGTTTAAATCTCAGAAAAATAGAAAAATATTGTTAACCAACTTGTCAGTATAGATGAAAAAATAAATAAAACTGATAAACCCCATCTTTTTACATTTAATATTTGTTACTCGTTTGCTATGACGCAAATACATATATCATTATTTTATTGATTAATTTAATATGAATGTTACTGCTTTAACACAGTTACAATATATTTGCTTCATTTTATAGCATATTCACAATTCAGATATTTTACTGGCACCGTAACAAAAAAAGGGAAGTAGCAGTGTAACATACACAAATCAGGTAGTCACAATGATATCTGACCTTTTTGAGACTGACCTTTTGGTTTTCAGAATATACACATGCTCTACAGGTAATCTAAGAGGCACACATGTGAATACACGGGTTGGAGCCACAGACAGATTTGTTTAATGAAGTGGAACAGTGATTAAATATATAATATATTTCACAGACTGACTGGCCCTGGAAACTACAATATGTTAGGACAGTAAATGTGCTTTGCAATATCTTTTTTCTATCTCTTGTTCAATTATTCATTAAAGTTAGTTTACCAGGTTGTACAGAAAGCACATTAAACACATCCAATGATTTGCTGCATGTATCTGTGTGAATATATAAAAAGCTTGTAGGTCAACATTTATTGAGGCTCATGAAATTGCACCGTATTGAAACTAGAGAAAGGACCACAAGCTGAAAGTTGAAGCCACAAGAGACCAACCGTTAGTCAGCTCACTGGAGTACAATCTTTACATCCTGCACCACAGTGTTAACAAACGGGATATATATATATATATATATATATATATATATATATATATAT
>NC_056510.1:28118146-28129099 GCF_014905685.2 Nematolebias whitei
ATTTATTTATACAGGTTAGTCCCATTGAGCCTCGGGGACTCATTTACAAGAGACCTGATTTTAACAAAGATTAATGACAACAGTGGACAACAACGACAACAACAGACAATCATAAAAGATGCATACAAAATATTTTTTTGTTTAACAAATGAAAATAAAATGGTAATCAAAGGGATAATTAAAAGGAAAAGTAGTGGAAAAAACAGCTAGATTGTAAGTTGGTGTATAAACAGGAACATTTTTCTTTATGTTATATTTCAAATAGCTCAGTGGACTTAAAAAAAAATAGTCAAATTGCACTGGGATTGGCAAAATGAGCCTGTCAGTGAATTGGGAGGGTGCATAGCGAGACTTTGGTATAGAGGTACAGCCCCAAGTTCCTGGTGCACAGACTGTGGCTACGTTCACACTGCAGGTCTTACAGATCAATTCAAATTGTTTTGCTCAGATCCAGTTTCTGTGTGTGTGGTTTACATCCATCCATTATCTTCCACTTGTTCTGAAGTCGGGTCGCAGAGGCAGCAGCTTGAGCAGGGAGGACAAGGCATCACTTTCCACAGCCACCTCTTCCAGCTCTTCTGGGAGAACCCCAAGGTGTTTCCAGGTCAACTGAGAGACATAATCTCTCCAGCGCATCCTGGGTCTTCCCCGGGGTCTCCTCCCAGTCGGTCATGCCCGAAACACCTCCCTAGGGAGGCGCCCAGTGAGCATCCTTACCAGATGCCTGACCCACCTCAAACTGTGTGGTTTTTCAAATTTTAATTTAATGTGAATGCATCAGACTATGGCCTTGAAGCGACCTTCATGCGCAGACGAAAACATGGCATTCCACTCAGCACGCTGTGTTTACAAAAATAAAAGCATTGTGAGATGTGTAGCAGCCACACATCACATGTTAGCATGTACTGTATGTATTGATGGTGATGTTGTGGGCAAAGAGCACTGATGAAATTATTAGTTGACATCATTGTTTCATTACATTTGAGCTTTCCACGTTCTGGCTACTGTGGCGCAGCATTGTCCTTCTGGAATGGGAATAACAAACTGAAGATGGGAAAAATTCAGTATTGATCCTAAAACATCAGTGCTCATACAATCTGACATTATCTTTGGTACTATATGTTACTGTACATTCTTAGTTATCCAGAACATGGCAAAAAATAATTGTTTTAAAGATGAACTGAACTTGTTTTTTCATTCGTTAAAAACTGAGAGTTCTAAGCTTTGAAGTGCATGACATTGGAATCAAAATCATCTATAGTTAGGATCCACAGACCCCTACCTCACTGGTGTAAAAGTCAGATGAACTGCGACATGACACTGGATCTGAATCCATTTTAGTGCACATTTGGAAATAACCTGGATTTGAAATAAATCAGGTTTGTCACATTCAGACTGTCATAAAAATCCAAATTGTGTTGCATATAGGCAAAATAAATTAGATTGTCTACTTTTGACTGCAGTGTGAATGCAGCCCATGGCTCTAAAAAACAGCAGCTCACAAAAAAAACCCAGACATTATGAAATCAGTTTTGAACATTACAAGAAGATCCATCTATCCATCTTTATTATTGTCCATAAATGTATTTTTAATGCACAAAAATAATTTTACTTTTTATTTTGTTTTTATTTATTTATTTAAATTGTTTGTTGGGTCAAATCTGAAAGGACTTTTGCTTCTAAAATCTTTTTTTTATGAAATAAATCTTTTTTTCTGAAAAGTATTTTTTATTATCATAAATAATGGTTTAATTTTTCACCTGAATGAAATAGATAATGGGCGGCTGTGGCTGAGTGGTTAGAGCAGTCGTCCTCCAATGCAAGAGTAGGGGGTTCGATTCCACTATCAGTCACATGCTGAAGTGTCCCTGGGCAAGACACTGAACCCCTCATTGTCTCTGATGTGTGTCCCATCAGTGAATGAATGTGATAAAGCACTGAATATTCTGTGTAGATATCTAGTATAGTGCTGTATGAATTGGTAATTGAGGACACAGATTGTGTTGTAAAGAGCTTTGAGTATCTTGATAAGATAGCAAGGCGCTATATAAGTACAGTCCATTTACCTGTCATTCCAAAAAAAATAAAAAATAAACCTCAAACATAAAGTTGTTTTGTTTTAAAGCACAAAATAATTTTCTGCTCCTGACCGGGTGTTGAAGTTAGATAAATGTAACCACAAATATATTTCAATGCATGACGTCATCTCCATTGTCATTATTTATGCTTTTGAATTTAACTTAGCTTTTAGACACTTTTATGTTTTTATAAATTATTTTGCAATTTTTCACTTCCTGGCTTTAGTTTTTGCAGAATGTCCTTGAAAATTATTAGTCTTGTTAATGTGAGGTATTGGCAAGGTGCCAAAAAATGAATCTGGGTTTTCAAAAGTTTTGGTGGATTCCTTGATGTCAGTATTTTTGTTTGGTGTGCAGGGCTGGTTTCATGTCTCAGGGTACAGTATATAATGTTACACCATTATTGTGACTTAAAAAGTTGTTTCTAAATGAGATGTCCGGGTAAATGAAACGTTTTCTTTAGTTATGCGCAGACTCCCCTTTCCCCTTGGTTGATGCGAGGTGTCAACTATTTATGTATAATGGCCACAAAAAAAAAAAAAAACATAATCCCAAGACATTTTCTCTGTTTTTACACAAATCTATTTAGTTATTGTTTCCAAAATAACAAAATTAAGATTTTTTTTGCAGATGTGTCATTAGTTATTGTGTATGATATTAATCAGTGCAGTTTGATGTTACTATAATTCTGAGCAAGACGTATGTCTGATCAAACAAAAACAGCAAATTGTACACAAACTTCCTTTTTGTTTTTAGCACACTTCTGTAAAATAAATATTATAAGACAGCTTTCTGTTGATAGTGAATCTTGCAGCATCAGAGCATGATATTATAGATTTCCTTAATTGTATTATCTCATAAGCTTAAGTGAATAAAAAATACACTAAATGGTGTTTGATTCCTTTCAATTGATTATTTTTATCACGTGCAGAACATAATACCCCCCATTTACCCAACTGCTGTCTGATATTGACTTATGTTGTTTGAGGGATTGGATTTAGATATTTTCAACACAACACAGTTAAAAAAAAATGCAGATGTTGTAATAACAAAATGTCTTAGAAATCAAAAACTAGGATTTGTGATCAACTGTTCATGTGTCCACCTTATAGAGCTAATACAGCTATAGATGTCCTGCAGAGGACTAAGCACTTATTATTTACTGTAAAACAATGCTGCAATATATTAGAAACTTCTCAAGGAGTGTTGCAGAAATAGAGAAGTAGCTTCTTCGCTCCTTCTCCAAGCTAGATATTTAAAAAATGTAGCTTCATAACTCTTGTGAAATGGATGGCTGCATTACTGTGTGGAGAGGCATTGCAGTGCATCGTCTTTGAAAAGTATATATAAATATAAAAACAAAACTCCCTGAAAACAGGAAATGCTGACTTGAGCTGTTTTCCGTAAGAATGTGCATTCATGCTTTGGTATCCCAACAGAATCCATCCTATTGTCTAGAAAAGCCGTCGTAGTAGCAACGGAGCCTAAATGAGGCCAGTAATGGTTCTCTGCTCAGTCCCCAGAGCCTTGCCTGTTTAAAAATCGATTCTCTGCTTGACTAGGGACAGGCTGGGAATAGAGAGAAGTGGAAGAAATTGAGAGGAAAGTGGGTGTAAGAAAGAAAGAGAGCTTGAGATTGGTACCAACAGATCTGCACACATCAGCGTATCATCAGTGACATGTTGCAAAAATGAAGATAATCTGGCAAAAAAAAAAAAAAAAGTTAGGCAGCTGAAGAATCATTTTTAAAAACAACTAATCAAAGGAATAGTTTAGATTAGTTGAACTGTGGTTATATCAAAATGTTATGAATGAACAATATCTTACCTGTTTTAGATAGGTTTATTTATGATCAAAGATTGGAAAATTGGAAATTTAATATAAATAAACTGATGAACTTGTGGCTAGCTTGAGCAAGGCCAAGGCCAAAACAAATTTCTGCAATATCTAATAACATTCTCTAATAACTAATATAACCTAAACTCTTAAATGACAGTAGGTTTAACAGTACATGGTTATTCACAAGACAATTTGGTTGGTATTTGCATATACAGACAGTAGCAGCAGCAGCTAGCTGTAGCACTTTAAGTGCTTCTTTTTGATCTGTTGTTTTTCTTTATCACTTTTAGTGCTTTGTTTTGTACTTTGTTGCATTGTGTTGGTATTTCTTGTTTATTTATATTTTGTTGTTTGTTTTTTGTGCTTAGTGAGTCAAGACGGTTCTCTCGTCCTGAGCATGTCATTGCATTGCTGACCTTGCATATGACAAAATAAAAAACAGCAACAACAAAAATAAAAGTCCAGCCTGGGACACTTCCAGCGGGAATAATATTATTCTGCTAGAATAATCATGAAATTCAAAACAGACTAGGATTAACAATTTTATGTGACAGCATTTGCATGAAGCTGTTAGTTTGTACATGAAACTTGTTTAGACATCAGTCCACTTTGGTTTTGACCCTTTTAGAATTAGCTGTTATATTGTCAACACAGTCAGAATTAAACTTTTTTCTAAATTAATTTATTCAAAAAACTATCAACAGCAGGATAATATTTCATTTGTTCAAAACTTTATGCCACCTCAAAAGATCTGAATAATCTATTTAGGTTTGGCTGTCCTTCCCTTTAAGGTACAAGTAAATTTTTAGTTTACGAAAAAAAAAAAACTCTTAGAGGTTATTTCAGCTTTAATAGATAAAATGCATCTCATCAGTGTTGTGCAAATATTACTGTTGAATTTATTTAAAACACAGTTTTATGCAACCAGACCAAGATTATTTGCACTTTTTCATTATAGTTGCCATAAAGAGCTCCACTCTTTGAATACATTACACCTGCAAATTTACAATAGCCATTATTATACGTTTAGTTTAGTCTTCCATATTTATTTAGCCACAGCATGTTTTAGTCTTTCTAGCACTGTATGTTACAAACACCAACTGGAGTCTGGATTATGCCATCATTGGCCAGTAAACCTCATGTTGCTTTAAATTTCTCAAGAAGCTTTGTTAAAAAAATAAAAAAAATAGCTGTCCACTTTAAATTAGTTTAATTGGTTTTTCAAAGTGCAACATCTTGTATCTTGTCTAGAGAGAGAAAAGTCTGACAGCAGGCACAACACAGAGAATGCTAACTGTCTGCTAAAAGGCTTCGGTCCTTTTAAAGACAATGAAATCAGTGAATCAAGGAGGAGCCATTAGACGCTGCCTCATTTGTCATTTCAGCTCAAAACAATATCCAGATGCATCAACATGAAACAGAGACAAGGACTCGTATACTAAAACTTTCCAATCATTTTGACGAAACTTGACACCAGGCAAATCTTTGTGATGGATTACGCATTTAAACTCAGTAAAGCGTTAAAAATTGTTGTCGCTCAAAAATATTGAGTTCCAGAGATTCATAAAACTGTCTTCAAATCTCCAGATGAGCGCTGTGCTATGTGAAGAGAAAACACATAAAAGTAACTCAAGAAGCAAACTTTAAAGTATCCTTCAGAATATCCATTCAAAAATAAAGGACCCACTTTATTTATGTTACGCAAACACATTAACACCTTATATCTCAGAGTTTGAGTAAAACCAACAGTGCTGGCTACAAATAGATTTATGAACAAAAAAACCAAGTCTTGGAACAAGGTTGAGTCAGGTCCTTTTAACAGGTTCTTCTTTGTTGAACTTTTCGTCTTTCTTGTCTACAACAACAAAATGTCATCGATTGAAGCAGAACAACTTAAGGAACAAAGTTTCAGCCTGCCTCAGCAACCGAAACCACCACCTTCTAACATTAGCTGAGAGAAGGACATGCTCGCCACTGTCAGCAAGGACAGCCAACAATGGAAGGTCCATCCACGGATTATCTTTACCCGCTTCTTCCTTTTCAGGTCCCGGGAGTCATTGGTGCCAATATTCAGCAATCACTGTGCAAGAGATGGGGGAAACCCTAGACAGGTCTCCAGTCCATCACAGGGACACACAGAGACAAACAACCATTCACTCTCTCACTCTCACCTAGGGACAATTTAGAGTTACCAATAAGCCTAACATGCATGTTTTTGGTCTGTGGGAGGAAACTGGAGTACCCAGAGAAAACCCACGTATTCACAGAGAGAACATGCAAATTCCACCAAGAAAGGCACCCGGTCGGAATTTGATCCGGCGACTTTTTTGCTGAGAGGCAGCAGCTCTATCAACTGAGCCACCATACCACCTGAAAAAGGAAGGTGGACAGTGACGTTGAACCAGAAAGACTATCATGAGAAAGTTATGACACTTCTTAGTGTCACAACTTTCTTCTTAGTGTAACCACTTATGAGGCACAACTGTATAATAGTTCCAGGTAGAGTCAGAGTCAGAGATTCTTTATTGTAGTTCCACCACATGTGGTCCATGTGGTGGAACAAAATTTTGTACACAAGGTCCCAGTTACATCCAACAATAAAATGTAAAAGAAAAACAATAATAGCATCTAAGATATGAACTAAGAAAAACATCAACTAAAAATACACTAAGCACTAATAGCATAAAAACATTACGTCAAACAGCAGCACGAACATGAGCATGAGTCTGTGTGAGTAGATGAGCACGCATGAACACATCAACATGAAACAGATCAAGTTAAGATCAAGTAGTGGTTACAAGAATAAGTTGATAGAGTGACTGAAACAATTGGAGCAGAACAAGGTTATTGACCACATTCTGCACCTCAGACTGTACCCAGTGGTGGCCATACCTAGACTATGATTTATCCAAAATTCATAAACAAGGTGTAAGAGCAATTGTTAGCATGATTAACTCTGTCACCTATGTTTCAAAATATTGGGATCTGTACTCACTCCGTTAATTGTCAGCTCAGAATATCACATACAGAACACCATGTTTCTATTTCTTCATGAACAAAACCATTCCACTTGATTAATAGGAGAATACTCAACCACTATAAGTCCACTCCATGTTTTCCTGGTTACCTACAACTCACCACAGAAGCAGTTGTTCTCCTCTGCCTCTCCTGCCTTGGCAGGATGCTCACAGGAGAAGGAGGTGGAGACACCTCTGTATTGCTCACTAGCTTAGCGTGCTTAATGCGGGCAGTTGAGGACCGGGGGGGGGGTAGGATACTTGAGAGACGTGGAGCACTGTATCTGTAGCATCTTAGCTTAGCACTAAGCTAAGTGTGTGACGCTGTAAGACGCAGTAAGTGTAAGACATTGTGTGTTAAGGTGCATTAAAGTTAAAGTTGAAATGTCTTTAAAACTCCACACCTTGTTGTCCTCAAACGTCGTGAGAAACATCCTTTAGACGAGTAGTGTTGAACACAAGTAAAAAGTCTAGTGGTGATGTTTATTTTTATTTTAATTTCTCTACAAACCTAAATAGTGCCGACCTGATGCTGTGTGGTAAAGTACATTAAAGTTGAAATGTCTTTAAAACCCCACAGCTGAATTTACACAAACAAGGTGAGAAACTTTTGCACACTGGTACCAGTGTCACCCCGCCCCCCACATTACAAATACTTCTGACGCCAATGATCTACCTGGATTATTGAGCATGCATAAGGACAAATTTATTATTAAACTTTTTATTAACCTGTATTTAACCGAGCAAATCCCAATGAGATCCCAGATCCTTTTTGCAAAGGAGGCCTGGGCATGAAGGCAGCCTAACATGCATGTTTTTGGTCTGTGGGAGGAAACTGGAGTACCCGGAGAAAAGCCACGCAAGCACAAGAAGAACATGTAAACTCCACACAGAAAGACCCCAGGTCCAACAGGGGATTGAACCCAGGACCTTCTTGCTGTGAGGCAACAGTGCTAACCACTGAGCTGCCATGCTGCCAAAATGAAGTTCTTGTTTCTTAAACTTAGATGGCTATAAAGTTTATTTCATAGTTTGTCAATGAAAAAAAAACTCATAAGCTTCATTAGCTTTCAAACCAGTAAGAATCAGCTTGTTGTTGTCACAAGCACACACAAAAAATGGTATTGTGTGGCCATGTGAGCTATCAGGATCACACACTCACTGGTGAAGGAACCTACATCGGGAATATTTAATTACATGAACACTTGCTGTTCCTATTTACAACACCCCATCATATTCCAGCCCTCCTGTGGGTGAATTGCGCCTCACGAGCACATTTTCGTGACCTTCACCTGTGTCCTGCGGCTCCCGTTTAACGGGTTCACCTGTTCTGCTTCACTAAGGAAACCTTATCATCTCAAATACTGAGCTATGCCCACTCAGCACTCAATAATTGTCTTCATTTTTGCACAAATATAACAGAAATGTATGCAATTGGTAAAGCTCACAAAAGTTTGATGATACAAAGAGTAATCCTAGTGGACACACAACAATCGTTTGAAATTTACAGACAACCTGAGATAGTTTAAAATAAAGCAATTACAAAAATGTGCAACTGCAATAATCAAATGATTAGAATTAGATAATTTATATATAGCTAACTTGGACATAGCTCAAGCTTTATATAGAAATATATTTATTTTTCTCCATAACCTTTTGTTTTTATTCTGCAAATTTCTTTATTAATTTTCATAAAATCATGTATTAGTTTTATCTCATTTGAAATGTGCCAAACAAACAGCTGCACTAATAATTATGAAATAATATAATTTGTCAAATACTCTAAGTGGTCTGCATGATGGTGCAGTGGTTCTTACTATTCAAGAGATCTGCATAATTGCAAATATAAAGTGAAGCTTCATCAGGTTTAAATCTGAATCAGGTTATTGTCAGTTTCTCTAAAGTCAATGACACGTTGTTATAGTTTGGATCCTGTACCTTGTGTGCAGCCAGCGTCTCTGCCAGTATGGTGAAAACATGTCTCTTATGAAGACAGCATCATGTGTGTGAACTGTGTTGTGAGCAACAGCAGAAGAACGCATGAAGAAAACACAAGTTTCAGTTCTGGTGCACTGGAAACACACTGTCCAACCATGTAAAACAGTGAATCGATATGAAATTAATTTTCTAATCAGTTGCTCCTGGTTTAATTATGAAAAAAAGAAGTAGCATTTCTTAAAGGATTGCATGTTACCTGCCAAATTTCACGCCAACGATTTAAACTAACCCTTGCATTATCTGTTTGTGATTCGACTGACACTTAACTATGACAAAATGTTTGAAAAACTGTCAAATCTGATGAAATAAAGATATATTGTGTTTGTTAAGGTTAATTAGCTCAGGCTGTCATCTTAAATTAAGTTGACTCTAAAACTTATTCAACTAACAAATAAGTGCTATGTGTTAGTCATTGTATGTTCCCGTACAATGACTAAATTGGTTCTCCGCATTTAACCCATCACACTTGGGAAACACCCAGGTGGAGCAGTGGACAGTTATTGAGCACCCGGGGAGCAGTGGGGGGTTAGGTGTATTGCTCAGAGACACCACAACATGTTGGAATGGCTGGGAGTAGAATTGCATTCGGTCCCAAAAAAATCTGCCCTGACCCGACCCCAGTCCATAGCCATCATTTCCAAACCCCATCCGACCTGACGAATTAACAGTAATTGCAGGTGCGAACCCGAACCCCCCTGACATTTTAAACTAAACTTTTACTGCCTATAGAGTTACTAATGGTCGGCGGATGCACACGGCTGAGTAAAGGGGGCAGAAGATCAAAGCTGAGGGGGTGTTTGTCCTTTCATCACCATCAAAGCACATTAAATCCCTGCTTCTGCCTGCATTCTGCATTATTCAGACATGGACCCTGCTCTGACATGTCGGATATTTTGGGATCTCACTGTTTGGGTCGTCGGCTGCACACATATGCTGAGTGCAGCTGAATCTTTTTTTTTAATTACACCATCACCTTGTAAAGGAAAGAACAAATATGTCTCTTTGATTTGAATATCTTTCTTCACTTGAACTGAACTTTCTTTTACCTCTTTCAAGGCTGGTCAGTCAAATGGCCGCGTGCGGCAGGTGATTGTATGGCAAGCCATGTTGCCATATTATTGGTTCGTCAGCTATGCATGTCTGCTGACACGATAAAAAGTCTGACACCACCCTGGCCTGCAGATTAAGCACACTATTATGACTTGGCCCTAATTCGTGTCGAGCTGGACCAGAACTTCGGGCCTAGGTTAGAAATGACAGCTCAAGCTAGGAGTTGAGTTGTGACTGTCTGGTCCCAAGTCCTACCCTACCTCTACCCGATCATCACATCCAGTGTTTCATTTATTTTGCTAATATACAGAGTTAACACAAACAGTTATAGTATTGCCAAAAATTTCAGCAAAGACATGACACCGTTTGTTAAATATTGGTTAGCGATGACTCTTAGCTGCCACCACACCAAAACTTTCATTAATATTTGTAAAACTGGATTTTGCATTTCTAAGCTGAGGTTGATTAGCAGTGGCAGCCAGTTTGAATCAAGTTGACATCAAAAGTTTATTAGTTGTCGATGTACATTCAGTGATTAATTTCTGAGAGTTCATTACATTTTTTTCAAGTGGCAGGTAATAAAGATTATAACAACATTGCCTCATAGGAACAATGTCACAGGTTTGAATGTAAGCCTTTTTGTGTGCAGCACGTTTTTTTTTTTTTGTCTAAATACAATGTTTCCCCCCAAAGTCTAAAAGCATATGACTGATTGATTGGAGGTTCTAAATTCACCCTGTAGGTGTGAATTGTGTGCACGGTTGTTTCTCTGTGGCTCTCGGACAACATGACAACCTGTTCAGGGTTTACTGTGCCTCTTGTCCGCTATTCTGTCCAGCACCAAAGCATTTTCAGAAAATGAATGATAATAAAATCTGTGTAATTTTCAAATGCCAGGGCAGACAAAATAATCTACCAGTGTGTGTATATATATATATATATATATATATATATATATATATATATATATA
>NC_056510.1:28129499-28146976 GCF_014905685.2 Nematolebias whitei
CTCACCGGATGGCAGATTCCACACACACACAGTCAGTATCATTGATTGCTCTCCGACCACGGCTGTAACCATTGTGCAGCTGTTGTGGGTCTCGGAGAAGCGTAAAGGCCCTGCAGGGAGCAGTCCCGTTATCTCAGATGAAATCTTATTACAGGATCTTTGTGAACAAACAGAACTGTTTGACTGTGCGGCAGTGTGCACGGGTGTGTGAATGTGTGTATCCCTGCTACGAGGTTATTCAAGGTTTTGCCAAAAGGGGGAAAAAAATGTGTTTTTTTTTTGTCGATTGCAACTCTGGCATGTAAATAGCTATGGCTCTTCACAGCCCATGTGCTCAATATCTTTCAGGATGGCAGATTATGTTTGGCTACATAATTTTGTCATATTACTGTCACAATGTCAAAGAGAGACAAACATGAGGAGACGCATCAGGAGGGGTCCGGATAAAAGTGCAGTCAGTTCTCGCTATCTCATCCTTCCCTTTTATTCCTTGAAAACCTGAGGAAAAAAAAAAATCACAAATGCAAAATCCGTGTGGAGGCAGAGAAAAAAAGGATGGAAGGAAGAGGAGAGGTAGCAGGAGAGAGAGAGAGAGAGAGGGAGGAGGAGGAGGAGAGAGAACGATGCATGGCAGGAGCTGCAGGACTAGGAAAAGTGCCAGATCACTGTGAGAGCCAAGAACAGGACTGACTGGGCTTGTGTGTCAAATCAGTGTTCACAGGAACACACACTCGCACACATACATGGAAGACAAATAGACACACTGATGTCACAGACCTTCAGCAAAAACCCACCAAGGTCCCAGCGTCCAACAAACTGAGACCGTTCGAGGTCGCCCATCATTAAACATCCTTACAAAACAATGTGCTTCCGTCTGTGACAAATCTGTCTGTTTGAGAGTTTAAACTCAGCAAATCCTCCCTCTAACATGGAGGCGATGTGTTGTTGCCATTGTTGCCATGTGTCTCCTTGTGTGTGAGCTCGATTAGAAGAGTGTTTAAAGACCTTTAACAGTTGGCTGGGACTTGGTTCCCACTCATTACTGGCCAGCAGCACTAATAGCCAGCATCCTGTACACAATCAGTGCCCACATCAGAGGCGGCTGTTCAAAACAGTGCAATATTTATGGCAGTCCCCACTCCCCAGAGACTTGCCACACCACAACACAGACCCCCTGTAACTGACAACACAACAAGCCGAGTGTTTTAGCTCAAGACGTTGTTGAAACACTTCTTGTTCTCCGTTTTCCTTCCTCTTCCACTCGTTTTCTTTCTCTCCCCTGCCAATTATTGCATGACCTTGTCTTTGATTTAGTCTTTCCTTTTTTTTAAGCTCTGAGTAGAGGCCATCTGAATGGATGCCAACAACTCGTTGACAAAGCGAGCAACAAAAGATTGAGATAAATTAGCTTTCTCTAGCCCATCTCCTCTAATCTTGTTTTTTTCTATTGTTGTCCAGTCCACCAAAAAATTGTAGCTGACGATCTAATGTTCGTGAGCAAATCTGATCCTTTAAGTTCTATTTTTTTTTTTCTAACATGCACCTGTCAACTCTGGGATTTGGAACATCTATGTCTCCAAGGAATCTTACCACAGTGATTCACGTTTCTGCATCAATTCTACCAACAAAAAAAAAAAAGGGGAGAACGATGATTAAATTACACCTTTAAATACAATCTCATCTTGTATGACAAGGCAATTTTCCAGAGCTAGTCTTGTGTGTGAAAGTGTTATGTGTCACAGAGGAAAGACACAGAAGAACATTTTGCTATTTTATCTTCGGGCACTCTTTTCATTCATGTGTACTGTGAGTGCACGAGAGTTAAGACTATTCACATTTTGTCTCTCATCCCGTGGGACATTGCAAAGATTTTCCCAGAACCAATGCAAAGTGATGGCAGAAAGAATGATTCCATTAAGGTTGGTGTGGTCTAACCTCGGCAATTTTACGGCAAAAGTATAAGCAGCATGTGCACTTAATAAGTACAAGGTCACAAAAATCTGATCTATTGAAGCTTGATTCTGATATGTCTGTGTAAACGTTACCAGAAATGTCATACCAGCAATTTGTTTTATTTATTTATTTTTTGATAGAACTGAAAGTGAGGCTCAGTAGAACTATAAAGCAAAGAGGGCAACGCATCATACAACCTTAAAAAGATGGCACTTTTGAAAATAAAAACTTTATCATCCATCCAAATGGCTCACCATTGTCTAATTGGGCATTATATACAAAAACCTTAAAGTTATAGATCCGAACTTTTGGAGACGTTCTATCTCTGATCTGGTTCGAGTGAGGGTAAGACCATTTTGTACTGATGCCATTCTAAACCAACTCTATTCTTTTAAATTCCATGTGAGTGCCACTTTAAAAAACATTTACACGCCTATTACTTTAATGTTACACAGCTTATCCATCAGAAATATTTTGATACTTCTGTAAAATGTGCCCCCAGGCTGTACTATAATTGCTGTAGCTTTCTGCTGCTGTCAGTATTTGAACTTCTAAATCATCATACAATTATATGTAAATAATTTTGTGCTGTGAAACTGACAGGCATGTTAAGTTTAACAAATCAGCATTTGTTAAAACCTTTATAATTTTTTTTAATTTAAAGGCTTTTCAATGCAGTAACTTTTCATTTTGCTCTTGGCATAACTAGGACTTCAAGTTCAAGTTCAAGAATCTGTATTATCCCCAAAGGGGCCATTTTTTTCACGGTCAGTAGGCAAACAAAGCATCCATATTAGATGAGACATCAAAATAACAGTACAGAAATAATAATTGGTCATTGAGAAGCCTGATCACTCCAGGGATGAATGAGTTTTTCAGTCTGTTTGTTTTACATCTGGCCAGTACATACCTGTGTCCAGATGAAAGCAACCTGAACTCACCATGGAGTGGGTGATCAGGATCTGCCAGAATCAACCTGGCCTTGTTCACTGACCTCACCTTGTGTAGGTCAGTGAGGTTCTGTAGGGCTATGCCAGCAGCTTTGCTGCACATCCTGACAATCTCTGAGACTTGGCCATTATCTGGAATCAATCTCCCAACAGTCATAGACATCCACACCTCCAGATGCAGGAAGAGGACCACCTGCATCATGAAGGACCCCACTCACCCAGCGCGCACACTTTTTGCCCCGCTCCCCTCAGGAAGGAGGTTGAGGAGCATTAAGTGTAGAACCATTAGACTGAGGAACAGCTTCTACCCTGAAGTTGTTAGAATCATGAATCCCTAATGAGGATTATGACTGTGAAAAAATCTCTCTAATGCTACTTTGATTGGTGATATGTGCTGCTGATTATCCATGCTGCTTATCTCAAGCTGCTGATTATTTCATTCTGTTGTATTCATTCGTACTCATTTGCTCACACAGACTCATGTTCATGCTGCTGTTGTTCGGCGTATTATTTCTGTACTATTAAGTGTTTAGTGTACTTTGTATTTCTTCATTTATATCAGATCCTGATCACTGTTTATTTTTACAATTTATATTTTTGCTATTGTTGGATGTAACTGGGACCCCGTGTACACAATTTCATTCCACCTCATGTATCACATGTGATGCGAATGATAATAAAACCTACTTGAACTTGAAATTGATTATCTCATCAATTCAGTCACAAAATAATTAAATAATTACAATTATTCATCAAACTGAGATAGTTTAAAGAACTATTAACAACAGTTAAGATGTGAATTGCTTGAGTCATTTTCACTAGATCTAATCATTATGTATTAAAAAAGCCTTAAGAATACCTCCAGATTATGTTATTAACAACAAAAATGTAATACATTAATAAAACTGCATTTATACATATATATATATATATATATATATATATATATATATATATATATATACACATATATATATATATATTGTAGCTTTAACATTCACAAAGCATTTAAGTTCTTAATGGAGTTGCTTCAGTTAGAAACTGCTGGGAGTTTAGAAGATGACTTTAAGAGGCTTAGAAGTCTCTAAAGAAGAGAAAATGTCTGACAGCAAGAAACAGAGGTTAGAAAAAAAATCTCCAGATGCTGAATACCAGTGAGTTAATGAAACGCTGCAGATTATATCGTGCAGGGATAATGTTTGTGATCGATCTCATTAGAGATGCGCTCACATCTCCAACCCAACAATAAAGCTTTAACTCCAGAAGTGAAAATGATGAAAAAGCTTTCTGAAACTGGAATGACTTAACAGCGTCCCCTGAAAATGCTTTTACTTTTGTCAACAAACTGTGTAATGAGTATTTGGCACGCTTTGTGGGTCTGTGTTAGATTTACATGCCAGCCAATGATGCTACTTATACAACCTGGCTGAATATCACACAGATCAGTGAGAGCCAAACGACTCTTTGCTGTGGATAGGAAACAGATAAAAGTATTTATTTTCAGCATGGAAAATCAGTGTAGGCAAATAAATGTGAAAATCTTAAAAACTATGACATGAAGCCATGCTGTCCACAACCTCAAATGCCAAATTATTAAATTAATTTATTTAAAAAAACTCAAATTCTGAAAGTAAGAGGTTAGGATGATGCTCAACCCCACCCATCTAATTTTAGTTCACTATCTGTTAAACTGACCAATGTGTCGTCATATTTTTTGTATTGTACATTTGATTAGCTGTGGCAATAATTTCGAATTGTGTTGACTCCAAAAGTCAATCCATTGCTGCTCCACTGATTACTTTACTTTAATAGTTTTGTTAAAATTAATCCGGTCCATTATGAGATATTTTGCTAACAAACAGACCAGATTAACTCCAACAGCTAATTCCATTGTTTTAGACAAAACATTTGCACGATCTGTTAACTCACAGAAATCATGATGTATGTATAATTCTCAACCAAGTTTTAGCTCAGTGATGACCAAATCCAAATAACTAATGTGAAGGTTTTAAACAGATTATGTCAGATCTCTTAGGGCTCAGATTATATACTGAGATCAGTACTTTAAAGCAGCCCAGTTGTTGCCGGTATTGTCTTTCTACATATGTGTGGTTTAAACTGATTCAACTTACTAAATTTCAGGCTGTGGTAGCTCAGTGGTCAGTGCCAGATTTCTTGTAATCCTGAGGTTGTGGGTTTGAGACCTGGTTGTGTCAGGAAGGCCATCCTGCATACAAAGATTGTCAAATTTTTCATGCGAGTTTGCTCGTTGTGGCGACTCCTAAAAAATGGAGCAGTCAAAAGGAAGTTGCTTCTATTCGATAAAAAACCTGACACTCATGAAAAATTGATTTGGCTCCAATTGGTGCAGAAAAAGGCAGCACGGTGGCACAACTGGTAGAGCTGCTGCCTCTCAGCGAGCAGGTCCCCGGTTCAAACCCCGGTCCGGGTACCTTTCTGGGTGGAGCTTGCATGTTCTCTCCATGCATACGTGGGTTTTCTGCGTGTACTCCAGTTTCCTCCCACAGACCAAAAACATGCACGTTAGACTGATTGGTAACTCTAAATTGTCCCTAGGTGTGAGTGAGAGAGTGAATGGTTGTTTGTCTCGTTTGTCTCTATGTGGCCCTGTGATGGACTTCCAATCTGTCCAGGGTGTACCCCACCCCTTGCACAGTGAAAGCTTGACATGGGCACCGGCAACCCCCATGACCCAAAATGGAAGAAGCAGGTAAAAGATAACGGATGGATGGATAACGTTGCAGCACCTTCAGTCGTAGACTGAGACCACCGAGGTGCTCCACAGAATGCCACACAAAGTCCTTCCTCCCTGAGGCTATCAAACTTTTCAACTCAGTTCAATTCAATTCAAAAATGTTTTATTAATATTAATTAGGGAGTGGTGGCGCAGAGGTTAGAGAAGGTGGGCCTGTGATCGGAAGATCGTCGGTTCAAGCCCCGGTACCGACATCATCAAAAATGTGGGTGGGGTAGGTGAAGCACCCACACCTGCCCCCACTCTCATTCATCCCACTCAGGGCCCTTGAGCAAGGCCCTTAACTCCCCATCATCTGCTCCTCTGGGTATCCTAGATAACAGCTCTCTGCTCCACACAGAGGACTGAGGTAGCTCGGTGGTCTGTGGTTGCATCAGAAAGGGCATCCGGCGTAGAAAAAAAACAAAAACTGCCAAGTCTTTGTGCAAGTTAGTTTACTGTGGCGACTCCTAACGCAGGGAGCAGCCAAAAGAAGAAAAAAATCTCAAAGGGAAATTAAGTGTTGTCATAGCTCATGATTTTGATTTCATTCAAAAGTTGTTACAGATAGCTATTATGGGGCAGCTGTGGCTGAGTGGTTAGAGCAGCCATCCTCCAATGAGAGAGTTGGGGTTTTTAATCCACCAGCAGTCACATGCTGAATTCAAAATTCAAATTCAAAAATACTTTATTAATCCCAAACGGAAATAATTTGTTGTTGTAACTCATTATCCTTGTTTCATTAAGAGATGTTATAGATACTGATGGCTGAAGGCAGGAAGGATCTCTTGTAAAGGTCCATCCCACAGTGGATCCTAAGAAACTGGCTGCAGATGCTGTCCGATCCGTCCACCCAGACTCGGCTGGCCTCTCGGTTCCCCCGGGCTGTAGGACCGCCTGAATGCTGAGCAGAACTCATCCCAGAGCGATCCCTGGGCAAGACACTGAGCCTCTCATAGCCTCTGATGTGTGTTCCATCAGTGTATGAATGTGATGTAAAGCACTGATTAGTCTCTTTAGAATTATTTGTTCCATTAGCTTTGTACAAATCTAGTAGAGTGATGTATGAATGGGTAAATGAGGCACAGATTGTAGTGTAAAGAGCTTTATGTTGAAACAAGTTAGAAAGGCACTATATAAGTACAGTCCATTTACCATAGTTGTGGGCAGGGAGGATCTCTTGCAGCGAATCCGAAGAATCTGGCCACAGATACCAATCTGTCCGCCTGGATCCAGCTTGCTGTCAGATCCAGCGGGCCTCTCGGTCTTCCTGGGCAGCAGGACTCCCCCAAATGCCAGGCAGAATTCCTCTCTGAGCGATGGTCACTCCTCCCAGCAGCCTGCCGAGCTCCTCGTCACCACAGAGTGCCGAAGCATGATCCTGGCCCTCCTGTTGTCACAAATTGAGTTTCCCACCAGTTCCAGGATCTCAGCGGTCAAGTACTCAAGCACCGCTACAAGGTTGATGGGAATTCATCTATGGTGCCTCTTTTTCAACTCATTTGGAATTTGGGGCTGTAGTTGAGATATCTAAGCTTTGAGATGTTAATCAACTGTTTCTGGTTCTTAAAAAAAAAACCACCTTGTTGCCATGGTTACGCATAACATATGCCCAAAAGTCAAAAAGTTTCAGTAAAAATCCTTCCAGCTGCACAGCATCCAATTCCAGAGAAAACAATTATAAAAAAAGTGATTTACATCCAGAAAAAGGAGGAATTAAACACATATCCAGCAGTCACTGTGTGAGTGGTGGGGGACACAGTGGACAGATCTCCAGTCCATCACAGGGACACATAGAGACAAACAACCATTCACTCTCTCACTCATGCCTAGGGACAATTTAGAATTACCAATCAGTCTAACATGCATGTTTTTGGTCTGTGGGAGGAAACTGGAGTACCTGGAGAAAACCCACACATGCACAGAGAGAACATGCAAACTCCACCCAGAAAGGCTCCCAGCCGGGATTTGATCCAACAACCTTTTCACTGAGCGGTAGCAGGTCTACCGACTGAGCCCCATTTGAAAACACAGTCTTCTATAATTATTTCAATAGTTAAGTGATATAAAAACATGCATGAGCCTGTGCATGTGTATGATTGAGTGTGTGTACCAGAGGGAATTAATAAATTAGCTCTCAGCCTATCCCATAACCCTCTCTGCAGCAGAGACACAAATCATTGACCTGTCCTCTCTGCTGTGATCTTTTGCACTCAGGGACTACACCAGGGAGTATAAAAGCTTCCATCTTTGAACACCACCTTGTACCATACCTTTCTGTGTTCTTACAGCATACCATGATTTAGAAATGAAGGTTTAAAAATTTAGAGCTGATATGGCTCGAACAAACTCCGAGCTCCCGCATCAAAATGATTATTTCTAAACAAACCATGTTTAATCGCCTGCATGCCTCTGCAGCTCTCTCCATCTGGAGGATGCTGTGTGACAGCTTCCCTTAAATTACAAATATCAATCTGCCACAGTGGGAGCTCAGCTGCCAGTGGCCTCAAGGGGGTCCACGTCAAAGCAACCAGCCTTCAAAACAAAGCCATCAAAATTCTGGGCTTGCTTTGCTCTGAATCACAACCTGATCACAGCTTCAGCTATTTGACCAAATAGTGTTTGTTTGAAACATTGGAAAGACCTTTTTGAAATTTAATGAACAGCTATAAAAAAAAGCTTTTTTTTTTCTTTTCTGAGCAATCTGACCTGAAGTTGGCCCAGTCTGTGGTTCTGGGTCAGCTCTGTGTGGCTCCTCCCCTCTCTTCCCCCTACGGCAGGAACTGACAGACGTTAGCTCCAAGGGCTCCCAATCTGCTGTGCGATCGGGAACTCTCCCTGGGCGAGTTCCCCTTCCACCATCACCGGCTGTCTGCCCCGGGGAATACCACCACTTACACTCCATCCACCCGCTCATTGATAAACCTCACCACAGGATTGCTTCTGCTCTTTGGGAAAGCAATGGGTCTGTGGGGTGGCCTAATTCAATCAATGTTAAGGAAAAACACACGTTATCCATCACCAGTAGGAGTTGAGTTCAAGGACGCTCCTCCAGCTTTTCCTTTAATCTAGATGACCACTGAACCACACTAAAAGGCCAAACAATTGTCCATTTTGCATTGCAAACCATGCATTATCTAACATGGTTATTACTTGTAGACAGTTTGATGTACACACAGGATCATGTGCATTCATATGTACTGAGGAACAGTAATCATAGAAAAAAAAACATTGCAGTCAATTATTAGGTTCACGGTAGCTGTCACGACTCCCCCAGAGTTAATTTGATTTCCTCTTAGGCTGTATGTCAGTTCCCCAACTGTGTTTATTGCAGAAGTGGCATGCACTCTGCTCATTGGGTCAGGTATTATGTGTTTAACCCTGTGAAGTCCAAAAATAAATTACATCATTGGTTTTAATTAGCACTGTCATCAGATGAACAGTGTTCAGATTTAAAAAGGCTGCGTTGATGTTTTGTGGTTTATTTAAAAGTAAGAGGTCAAATTTCTTGAAGTGGAGTTCAATTGAAAGGGTTATGAAGAATAAATATGTTACATGTATAATTGTTTGAATGACCTCATTTAGGTGGTTATTATAATTTATTTTATGCAGAGAAATGTGTTAACAGGGTATAGGGGGATGGGGATAGGACCAGAGTGGATACCTTGACTCAAGTGATGAGTATTATGTCTTTACATCGTTAGCAACATTACATTACATAGGTTTAAAATTTTAGGGGTCTTTTTAAACAAATAATTATTTAGAGTGAAAAAGCAGCAGCAGCTAGCTGTAGCACTTCCAGTGGAGCCCAAAGCATTTCCAACAGAGTTAATAGCATTTCAGGTGAAATAAGGTAAAACTCATGAAAATTGAGTCATGACTAACATTATTTTGAGAATGAATTTGGCTTAAGACAGCAGTAATCCAAAATAAATTAATTAACAATAATTAAAAAAATAATATTTCCTTTTCCAAACAGAGGTTGCTTAAAGAGCTATCTTCACCAGGTAATATATTATTGTTGATAACCAATATGTAAAACCCCACTTTGAAATATTATAACTTTTCCTTTAATGTTTTGACATGGTTTGCACATTTTAGAAAATAAAAGTTCTGATATATCAAACGGTTTAAACGAGCACAGAAGACTTTTTGTCCTGAGATCCACAGTAGACATTAAAAGCCCTCGTGACATATTTTAACTATTTATAGTGCGTTTCCGCAGTGTTGATATGGTTCTTGTTTCCACATTAATTCTACCTGCAGCTCATGATGAGCCTCTCATGGATTCAGTTCATATGGGGAGCAAATTGTGATCAAGAGCCAAAACGAAAACAAAATAAATGGCAGAGGATGGATGTCATCACACCTCAGCAGTACAGCAGAGGAAATGGATGTGTCAGTTAGGATGATTAAAATTAAATATGTATGAAATAAGTTAGCAATATAATTTACAGGCATCTGAATATGCCATATATGTACTCTAAATATTAAAACGGCACAATTGCATACAATTTTGTCTCTTTTTTCAGATGAGCTAATTAGAAAGATTATATTTTGTATGAAGTCATTATCTAAATGTTAAGTTGTTACTTCCTGAGAATATGTAGCTGCTGAAATGTGTCACAGCCAGAATCCTTGTGGCTTCACAGAAGACTTTCAGTAGCCAGAGAAGAAGAGAACAAAATGAGGCTAGCGTGGAACAAAGGAGCTGTCTGTTTCAGCACCACGGACAGTTCCTGTCATCTTCATGACTGGGAGCTGTGCTGCCAGTTATCTGCACCACTTCCTAACATCAGACACCACTGACTTTACAAATTCATTAAGGAGATGTCCTTTGCTCCTAAAAGCCACACTGTCTCTTCAGAAACATCTTCTATCGCCATCTTTTTATGTTAACAAGTTGGAGACTTCTGACTGCATCATCTCTGCTGGCAACACTAATCCCTTAAAAGCTTGTAATAGCATTCCTTAAAGAAACATCCTTAGTCACTTTACATGCCTTGCTTTACACAAAGACCTTATAGGTTGTGTCAGGGCTCAAACTATGTAGTGTGGATCACTCTTGGCTACTACACGAGATTTAGGCATGATTTATTTAAAGTTATAACAATTATGTGTTTGTTAAGGTCGACAGGCTGAGGCTGTCCTACTGAGGAGGATTGACACCAAAAGGCATTTTTTGTAGTTGTACAGTCAAAGATTACTTTCTGAGAGTTTCATTAAAATCCATTATGCAGTCCATGAGATATTTTGCTGACAGACAGACAAATTGATCTCCCACCGGTATGGTCAAAGCTTTAGACATAAATTAAACTGGATCTGCCTGTGCTTGGAGCCTGTTCTGTTGATGACTTCCATCTAATCTCACACCAAATACAGTATGAGTTCATCTATAAAACTGGCAAAGTTATAGCCATTTTTGCTTTTGCTGATGTCAGTATCTGTGACGGCCATCTTGAATAAGATTGACTCCAAAGGTTACTTGTTTGCAGTTGTGCATCTGTTAATTACTTTTTGAGAGTTTCATTAAAATCCGACCTGTGGCTTATGAGATATTTTTCTAACAGACAAACTGGCACACAGAGACAACAACAAACAGCCTGATTTTAGTCATAACGGACGATTTACACAAAATCTGGTTAAAGGAAGATGCACCTGGGTTAATTAGGCTAGCAACCACATTGGCCCATTTTACCAGAGTTGTGTGCAGAGAGACTTCATCCATGCGTGATCTGTCCCAGACCACCCACGCTCTCTTATCCAAACGACTTATGTCAAGGCTGAGCAAACACAGCCTTCAAAACACCAATAAATAAAGCACAAGTAGAAACAGGATCATCTATTCTTTCTTTTTTCCCTCTCACTAAAACCCCTGCGTCATGCGTCGGTATTCTAACGGTTCCACCCAGTGGGGGTCGCCGCGCGTGTCCCCTCGTGTGTAAACTCGTACAGTAAAGGGAGAAAACGACACAGAACCTAAGGTAGGAAAAGCCTGCGATGACTAAACGTGAAGCCAAGACTTTAATGCGGTCGTTTTTACGCATTGATTGTAAATAAAAAAATAAAAAAATAAAAGAGGGAGCGAGTTGAGCCAATTTGAAAATTGCAACTGTGACGCACACTCGATCGTCCCCAAGCTGTGCAGCACATTTAAACACACACAAGAGGGATAACCAGCACAAGTTGTTTCTGTTTTAGTCCGAGCAGCAGGACGGGTGAGCCTCGATGTTCTCTCACCTCCTGACTGACTTCCAGAGCTCGGCACACACTGCACTGCAGAGGGCTTCTCCGGAATCTCCATCATGACTGAGCTCATGAGCAAACACACACCGTCAGCCAAACGGACAGCACAGAGTCCAGGAGAGAGAGAGACACCGGCAGGGATTTGGTCTCTGACAAACAGGCTTTTGTTTGCTGCCCTAAATGTTTGCAGCCAATTACAAGATCCGTTCAAATAAACCTCCTCTACAAGGAGCAGACTTTCTCGTCATTAAAGCACTGAAATGATGTTCCCCCTCTAGAATAACTAGTTTAAGTGTTTGTCAGAGAGCTAGAGTCACCCGATCGATTTATCTCTGAAATAATTGAATAATCTGGTTGATTGAGAGCTGCAAACTTTGGAAAATCATGTGTAAATAAAAATAAAGATGTTGCAGAGAGGAGAATGTTGGCCTGTACCTTCGGTTCGATGCTGAGGAGAGTCAGTCAGCGGCAGGGGGAGCTTTGGGCATCACAAGTCCTGCTCAGAGGAGAAAACGCTTCCACCCATGCTGCTTCCAGCCTGGTCACCCATTCATCCAGGGGGTCCGATGAAAAATCCAAACACAAGGATGAAGATTTTGCTTCTGCCTTCCTCTTTCGTTCCTTCTTCCTTTTAATCTTTCTTAGAGGAAAGTGCGCCTCTTTTGCGCGGATGTGACTTGGCGCGCTTGGAAAAAGCCAAAACCGGCGAGGAAAAAGGGACAAAATGGATTTAAAACAGCATCAAATAAGAAAAAGCGTTCGGGCAGATCAGCCAAATGACATCCTCCTCCACAGAGTTGACTTTTTTTTTTTTTTTACGCAATTCCTAATCCTCTCCTGGCTTGACCATCCCAGACGCGCTCGGCGCTGCGATCCCCGCGGACATGAGCGAGAAAAAGGAATGTATGGATGTAATCGCTAGATCCAATGAGGAGGAGGAGGAGGAGGAGGAAGGGGGGTTCCTCCAGAGCTCCGCTGTTAGTTTCAATGCTCACGATGAGAGGAAGCTCTTCTCGGTCCTAGTGCACCAAATCTGCCCGTCCACACACACACAGGCGCGCGCTGCACCTGCAATCTGTCATCCTCATCGATTAAACAGTGAAATGGATGAGGGGAGAAAGAAATTCCAGCAGACATCTATAACTCAGCTCAAAGCCCTGACGCTGGACAGAGAAGAATCCTCACTTGTTGGTACAGCAGCAGGGAGGAAAAGAGGGGGAGAAAATGGTATGTGTGTGTGTGTGAGAGAGAGAGAGAGAGAGAGAGAGAGAGACGAAAAGAGAAAAGAGAGGGAGTGAAAGAGGCAAACAGTTCCGCATACTGCTGCTGAGGAAGAGAGCTTCAAATAGTCTATCTGCCGCGTTTTGCACAAAAACACACCATCCGTGCGAATCGATGTAGGACAAGGCCGAGTGGGAGATTTCTGCTGGTTAAATGACTTTACTGCTGATGTTTCAAAGACTGCTCTGTTCAGAAAGACAGGCCAGTGAATCTACTCGGTCCCTAAAGTGGACACGAGAGCCTGATTCAGAGCCTCTGTAAAACCAAGACATGCAAATCCACCACGTTTAATGAAGAAGTTATGAGCCAACAAGTCTTTAAATAAAATAAAATCTGACCTCAAATCTAGTGCATTGTATAAAAAAAGTTAAATCTGGTCCTCTGGACATTCAAAAAAAAAAAAAAAAAAAAGGTAGAAACCTTTCGTCTTTCATCCAAAAGACTTCCTCGGTCTGAGGTGCTGCATTCAGCACAGTCTTATAAATAGCACCTTCTCAGAGTGGATCAACCAGTTTGCTGCTGACAACCAAAACCAGCTGATCACATGCTCAAGAAGGACCATCAGCCTAACAATGGATCATTAACACCCTGATGGCTGTTTACTGTTCACAGAGGGCTGAGTGATACAATCAATCACAGCATTGTAAGAGGGGGACAGTTGAACCCGGAGGCCTCCACCCCTGTTTAATGATGGACGATTTCTTTTCACAAAGATGGCCTCCTTTACTCCTCTCTCAAATCATCGTTCCTCTCTGTCCAGGATGTGAACATCTTCATCCTTGAAAGAGTGACCGCTGGCCTGGAGATGAGTGTAGACCGCAGAGTCCTGGCCTGATGATGTTGATCTTCTGTGCTGGTCCATCCTTTTGGCCAGTGGCTGTTAAGTTTCCCCGATGTAAGACTGATCACCCTCCTGACACTGAACAGCATACACAACATTACTCTGTTTGTGCCGGGGGACTGGATATTTGGGATGAACCAGTCTTTGCCGTAATGTATTTTGGGGTTTAAAAGCCACTGGGACGTTATGTTTAGAAATAAACATCTCAGTTTCTCTGATACTCCCTCAACATATGGAATGACCACTGGTCTGGGTCTGGGTTCCTCCTTTTCACCTGATGGCTGACTGGAGTCCTGTTTGGGTTTCTTCTCTGCTTTCAGGAAGGCCCAGTTAGGATATCCACATTGCTCTAGAGCCTGTTTTGTGTAGGATTTCTCCTTCTGCCTGGCTCCTGAGTTAGTGGGGACGCTGTCTGCTCTGTGATACAGAGTCCTGATGACTCCTAACTTGTGCTCCAAAGGGTGATGGGAGTCAAACTGCAAATACTGGTCTGTGTGGGTGGGTTTGCGGCACACCTCAGTTTGCAAATGTCCTCTGTCAGAGATTGCGACCTCACAGTCCAAGAAAGCCAATCTGCCATTTTTATTTTTTTTACTATTGCCATTACAAGATCTAGTGCATTGTGATTTTACTACAGTGCTCTAGTGTTCAAAGATCATTTGAGGCCTTTAAGGATTTTAGAAAATGCCCAATTAAGAGAAAATGTATTACATTTACTCAACTATTTTTTGGCTTGCTTATACATAAAGTAAACTTTATACTTATTTATACTTTATCTAAAGAGAAGTAGCTGGAGTTTTTTTTTTTTTTTTTTTTAAATGATGGTGCTTATGTTTTGAACTGTCTTATTTAGGATGTATGTTTTGTAGAGCACTATGTGTTAGAGGTCACCTTTCAGCTGTTTATGTGCTGTTAAATACATATTGCCTCAACATTACAAGATTATTTTGATGCTAAATCAAAACAATGCTTAACCAGACCAATTCAGTTATTCTACTAATGGCTCTATAATCTCTTCGAATCTAGTAATAGATTACTTGGCTTCCATTACCAGTTTCAGAATCCTGTTAAGGCTATGGACTGTCCCTTATTGCAAAGTTCAGAGAACAAGACTCAGCCCAGAAATGTGTTATTTATTCATGCATATAAAAGTCCCTTTTAGTGCAGTCAGTGTTAAATGTATAAAATCTAGATGACAGCTGGGATGACTTCAACCCAACTGTGACTCTGAGCATAGAAAATGTGTGTATTAATAATGTATAAATGTTTCGTTAGTGAGTTTAGTCAGTTCAGTCTGTCTGCTGCAGAATACCTTTCTGTCTGCTGCTGCATAAAACAAAACATGGTGCAAACAGAGAGAATGCATTTGATGTGAATCAGTACATTTATATGGTTTGGAGAGAGTTTAATTCTTCAAGGTCTTTGTTTTGTTTGTTTTGGGGTTTTTTGTAGCATGAATTTGTTAAATTTGTGTTCCTGACAGACATAAAAGAAAAACTGCCAATATGAGACATGCAGGATTTGAGTTGCTAATACTCTTTCACAAGTTTTATTTTTAGTTTGTTGTGGATCTATTGCTGATCAAACATCAGATATTAGCATAGCAGTACATAGCATACATAAATGGACTGTACTTATATAACACTTTTTTATCTTATCAAGACACTCAAAGTTCTTTACACTACAATCTGTGCCTCATTTACCCATTCATACAGCACTCTACTAGATCTCTACAAAACTAATTGAACAAATCATTCTAAAGAGACTAATCAGTGCTTTAGATCACATTCATACACTGATGGGACACACATCAGAGGCTATGAAGGGTTCAGTGTCTTTCCCAGGGACACTTCGGTATGTGACTGCAGGTGGATTCGAACCCCCAACTCTTGCAATGGAGGACAACTGCTCTAATCACTCAGCCACAGCCGTCCATTTGTCCTTGATTTATGAGTTAACTAAGTTTCTAAATCATGATTGATCTGTATATGCTGCTTTATTGAGATCTAATTTGTTGCACCTGTTGAGAAGAAACTTTACTTGTCACGCTCAGCGGCCCCCGCTGCCCCCCCATCTGCCTAAGCCTCTGCTCCTCATATCACAGCCCCTGTTTTAAGATCATTCACGTTTTTTCCTGCCTCAGTTTCTGTTTATTTCATCCTGTTTGGTCCTGCACTGCCTATCACCCATTTTCTGCTCCTGTCACTCTCTCTCAGCAATCTGCACTCATCTGCTGCACCCTGTCTCTGCAATCACCACTCACCTGCCACACCTGTTCAGCTCACTACTTAAGCTCCACTCTCACTCTCCTCAGTGCCAGATTATTGAAAGCCTCACAGCCAGTAAATTATCCAGCATTCGTTTGTTCCTAGTTTCTTCGTTTTTGACCACAGCTTCCCTCTTGATTCCTGCTTTGACTTTGCCCCTGTCTGGATACCACGCTCTCGGCCTACATGGTACAACCTCGCTCTCCTCTTCGACCACGACTACGGATCATCCTTTTGCCTGTTCTCACAGCTCCTGGCTCTCGACCCCTGCTACGTCCCTGGATTCTGTTTCCTGCCCAGCCCTCCAACGTTCTCTGTCTCAGCCCTGCTCCTGCCACAGAAGGTTAGTGACGTGCACACCACCCCTCTCAGCTCCAGGAAACTTTTTGCAGTCACTAACCTGTCTGTCTTCATAGATTGAACCAGAACTGAGGCTCAGATCCTCCCCAGACAAACGCCTTTAATAAATAAAACCTTTTATTTTAATTTTGTCCTGAGTCAGGTGTTGTGCTGATCCATACAGACTCGTTACATTACTTTTAAATGAATATGTGAATGAAATGAGGATAACGAGAACAACATTCAATTTTCCTTTGGGATTAGTAAAGTATTTTTGAACTGAATTGAATACAGAGACTATAGATGGACTGAATAAATACTGATGCACTAAAGAGCAGGTCTGAGCAGATGTATGATTGATACATTAAAACACATGCTGGCGTGTTTGGGGGAAAAATAAGACAACAAAGCTTCTGTATTTATCTCTGCTTGTAATTTCAGTGAATAAAACTCTTTCTCCTCCAACACAAATGATCACAGAGTAAAACAAACCATTGCTTGATGAAATACTTTTCTTCCCAGTGGCAACATTTTAAACAGATCTTATATATTGTGTTAGCATTCAGAGCATGTGTTGTGGATAACTCTTAGCTACTACCACACCCAATTTTTGCTCAATAATTGCAAAGGCAATTAAATTATAGCCACTGGATGGTGAGCTAAAAACAATTTAAGAAGTAGAAAGATAGAACTTGTGTATTGTGAAATTTTACTTAAATATCATGTGAAATAAAATTATAGCATTCTTTGAATTAATACATTTCTCCCACTTGCTTTTATGTTAGCATTTTGGACCATCTTGACTTGATAAATCATATATATATATATATATATATATATATATA
>NC_056510.1:28147376-28172959 GCF_014905685.2 Nematolebias whitei
GTATATCCATTTTGTTCTATTCATGAAAACCAGTCATCATCACTAGATGTCACATTCAGAGTGTTGTGAATGACTAAGCTACTACCACATCAAATTTGAGCTATTTACTACAGTTAAAACTGTTTTGTGCTGGCTGCATTTATGTGGCAGACACCTTGAACTGCGTTGACTCTAAAGGTTAATCACTTGTAGATACATTGATTACTTTCTGTAAGTTTTATTAAAATTTCTAGTCGTTCACAAGATGTTTTAGATAAAAGGTAGAAAAAATACCTTCATATTTTTAACAGCATTATTTTAAACTCGTATCTCGTGTAATCTTGTGCCAACAAGCACACACCATTCTTTGTGAAAGAAAATAACTAGCTATGAGACAGCCTTTGAGCTTTGTAAGGTTGTGATTTTTTTTTACTTTAACAAGCTGTATTAAACGGGCAGCACGGTGGCGCAACTGGTAGAGCTGCTGCCTCTCAGCGAGCAGGTCCTTGGTTCAAACCCCGGTCCAGGGGCCTTTCTGGGTGGAGTTTGCATGTTCTCTCCGTGCATGCGTGGGTTTTCTCCGAGTACTCCAGTTTCCTCCCACAGACCAAAAACATGCATGTTAGACTGATTGGTAACTCTAAATTGTCCCTTGGTGTGAGTGAGAGAGTGAATGGTTGTTTGTCTCGTTTGTCTCTGTGTGTCCCTGTGATGGACTTGCGACCCGTCCAGGATGTACCCCGCCCCTCGCACAGTGATTGCTGGACATGTGCACCAGCGACCCCCGTGACCCAAAATGGAATAAGCGGGTAAAGATAATGGATAGATGGATGGATGTTTAAGTTTGTCTGTCAGGTCTGGCATGGTATGCCTGAGAGCACATGTTGTAGCCTTCAGTGCAGCTACAGCGTGCACTCTCAGTTCATCATTACCTGCAGCGTTCCCCCAGTGCAGACTGAACTTGGCAAAAAGACCTTTTCCTACTTTGCTCCTGCAACCTGGAACACCTTGCAACAAGAACTGAAGCTGTCCATCTTATTTTCTTTAAGGGGATTTTAAATATTTGATAATGTCAACAGAAAAATCAAAGCAAATATGTTCTTATTTTTCATATTTTACCTTGTTTTACGGCACCCTGATTTATTGTTTTATTACTAGTTTTATTTTAACAGCATTTTTACTGTAGTTTATTGTTATTGTTGTCTGAACTTTCTATGTTCTGTCTGGAGCAGGTCTTTCTTGTAAATGAGTCCATGTGGCTCAGTGAGACTACCCTGTATAAATAAAGGATGAATGAATGAATGAATGAATGAATGAATGAATAGTACAGTGGACCCAATAACTCAACCAGGCACAGAACACGTGTTAAAAGATTTATTAAGAATTTGGAACTGGTGGGAGTCACAGACTGGTTACACAAACATTCAGGGGCAACCGAAATGGAGGAAAAGAGGTTAGTGACTGGAGAGATGACTGCTGAGTTAACCAAACTCAGTGTCACTAACCTCTTAGATGAATCTGCTGCTCTGTTTCTGAACACGTGAACCTTATAATCCTCTCAGGAAATTTTCAGGATTGTTTCTCTGCACAACTTGTTCAATTACGTATCCAGACCGATGGATGAAGGCGTGGTAAGAAGGCAGGTGAGAGTCAGACACACAGAGACAGGTAGTGAAGTGATCAGGCAGGGCAGTCTAAAGGCAAAGATCAAAATCTTTGTCTGTGGTCCGTGTCCAGAAAGCAGAGATAAACGTAGAGTGTGACAGGGTCGAGGCAGAACAACAAAATCCAAAGCGCAAAACCAAGATCATAACCAGGAAATCAAAAGTTGGCAAATAAGTAATGCTTGACTTCTACATACAGAACTGCTGCTGATAATCTGGCCAGGTGTCTGTGGCTGCAGGGAGCTTGAATAGAGCAGAACACAGGAGAGAGGCAGCAGAGCAATAAGCAGGCACAGGTGGGCTGAATAAGCTGATAACTGAGTTACATGTGAGCAAGCATGGAAGCAAACAGACTGAAACATTACACTGTACTTGAAATGGGAAGTTTTAGGGCTGCAATACCTGGGACAGGTATTAAAAAATATTTGAACTAGGAATACTTGGAAAGTACATAAAATTAATGTCAAATTTGTTGGGATTCATTTTTTTTTTTTTTTTTGCCATCACTGACATATCTTGCAGCTCCTGCGTGGCAGAGCTGAGCAAATAGACCACAACTGTCTCAACCCACATAATTTAAGTCTGTATTGATCAACTAAACTCCGCTGGAACATTGTTCAGTTTCTGATACCATGTTCGGCCCTTGTGGAGATCTTTATCACCAAAGATTACTCTAACCTGTGCTTTTCTTGTGTTCCTCATAGCTCCTGCTGTACTCTTTGGGTAACCCTCTTAACCTTGCTCCCTGAGTCTTCTTGGATCCTCCTCTTGGAACTGCCACCTAAAACATCCTCCATAAGACAACCACCAAACATTTTTCCCAAGTAGCCTTGATGTCCATCCTGCCACTCTCAATCCTCATGAACCACTTCCTGGTCTCTTGATTTGTTCTGTTGCACTGGAATTCCCTGGCCATCTCCTCTCTGACCTGTGAAAAACGAAGAGAACCTCCAGTGTTCCAGTGGTTCGCATGTTGTAAACAAACACTTACAAGGTAACTTTTATCAGCTATTTGTTCTCTTGAGTCAGTCAGAGTTCTGGGTATCTTGTTTATTGCCAAAATATGATCAAACTTAATGGCTGGGATTACTGGAAAAGTGTATACACATATAAGGGGACTGAGATGGGGTAGAGGTAGGGCAGCTGACCTGGGACCAGAAAGTCGTTGCTCGATTCCCGGCCATTCCCACATGTCGTGGTGTCTCTGACAAGACACCTGATCCCCAATTGCTTCCCAGGCACCCAACAGCTGCACATTGCTCCACCTGGGTGTATCCGAGGTGCAATGGGTTAAGTGCAAAGAACTAATTTCCTCATTGTATGGGAACATACAATGATGACAACATAGCACTTACATTGAAGTTATGTTTAGAGCTTGGGTTACTTGGAAAGGTTAAAAAATATAGACCAAGTTTTGGCTGGGACTACTGGAAATATTTTAGAAAATATAAAGTTTAGGCCACTGGCTGGAGTAAAAGGCTACATGTTAGGGTTAGGATATAATTGCACAGCAAGATATATCTGTGGATGTGCATGTGAACAATTCTGTGCATGAGTGTGTGTCAACCAAAAAAGTTTTGATATCAGCAGGACCTGAGAAGTTCACCTGCATCAAACGCTTTTCATTCAATCACCAGTTCTCAACATATTTGAACAGATTTGGAGTAAATTATTTCAGATTTACACCACTACCATCATCAAAACACCAAGTGAGGCCAAATCATGTGAAAGACAGGTATTCCATCCTGCCAGCTGAGCGTCAAAATATTTTAGAGTCAACAACAATGAGTTTCAAACCTGTTCTGACAGCACATGGTGGCCCAACTTCTTTCTGCCACCATCTATACTTGAAATGCTACAACATGGATGTGTTTATGTATCAGTGGCAGAACATATACTTTAAACTTATCTGCATCTGTGGCCTCTGAAACCCATATGGGAAAGAAGAGAGCTGTCTTGTGTAACCGTGCTTTGCTGAGGGCTCAGGAAACGAGTCACAGACGTTTCTGCCTCCACAGTTTTTCTTTCAAAGCATTAGTAGGTACCTGACCATCACGCCGCCTGCAGAAAATACATACAGGCTGACTGATATGACATAAATCCTCCTCTTCACTCTCTGAAGAAAAAAACTCACTCAGTCACTCAAAGCTTTATTAATATTCAGTGGACAAATGGTGCATAAGATGCTATAGATAATGCTGAGATATCACAATTCTTTCATTTCTTCTTCTTCCTTCCATTCTGTCTTTTTTCCCCTGCAGCAGCATTGTTCAGCCTCCTTCTGCTCAGTCGATCTGTACAGCAGTTATTTCGACAGGACAGTTGCAGTAAAGAAAAATCTATTATTTTAAACAATCACTAAAACTTTGTTTTAAAAGCAACATCTTGAATTAGCTTGGTGCCCCAATTTCCAGCATGGACAGAAATATATATTTCATTTAAGGACAATCAGATAAAGAAACAATTATCTATGAGTTTAAATTGAAAAAAAAAATAATAATAATGAGAAAAAAAATCCATATCTTGTTGGAAAACAGGTCACAGAAGAACAAGGATTTTTTTAGTTATATTTCTATGATTATTTTCAAATGGATCCAAACGGAAAAGGTTTCTTGTTCCTTATTTTTTTTAATATTTTGTTTTAAGAGTTGATTGGAAAAGATGTTATTTTGTCTGACAATGTTTTGATTTCCAAACACCAGTAAATCCATTAAAAGTGAAACATGCTAGTATGGAGAACTTATCAGATGAAAATGTTTATCTTTATAAATAATTTTGTTCTCCGTTTTACTCTCCTAAATACAACACAGACATTATTGCATCATGTAGAGACAGCATGCTAATCTAGTTAAGAAACACTGTGGTGGGATTATCATTCAGCTTTAACTTATCACTGATGCTGCAATACGTGTAAAAATCAACTCAATATTTATAGTAGTTGTTTCTTTTCCAACAAATGAAAAAAACTGTTAGTGTTTTGGTTAGCAGCAGCTGTATTCTTGCTTATTCAGTCTTTCAGCCTCCTTGGATGGTATTAATCTGGCCTCCAGTTCTAATGTTAAAAATCTTGGTGTTATTTTTGATCAGGACATGCCTTTTATCCCCCACTTTAAAATGTTACCAGAACTGTCTTATTCCACCTGCGCAATATCACAAAAATTAGAAACATCTTATCTAAAAATGATGCTGAAAAATGGTTCATGTTTACGTCTAGACTGGACTATTGCAATGGTTTCTTATCTGGGTGTCCGAATACTTCTTCAGACTTCAGTTGATCCAAAATGCTGCTGCCAGAGTCTTAACTGGAGTTAGTAGGAGAGATCTTATCTCTCCAGTTTTAGCTTCTCTCCATTGGCTCCCTGTCAAATCCAGAATTTAATTCAGAATCTTACTTCTAACCTACAAAGCTCTCAACAGCCTGGCTCCATCTTATATTCAAGATCTTATTGTTCCATATTTTCCTAACAGAGCACTTTGCTCTCAAACTGCAGAATTATTGTGGTTCCCAAAGTTTCCAAAAGCAGAATGGGAGTCAGATCTTTCAGTTATCGGGCTCCTCTCTTGTGGAACCAACTTCCAGTTTCTGTCTGTAAGGCTGACACATTGTCCAGTTTTTAGACTGGGCTTAAGACTTTCCATTTTGATAAATCCTATAGTTAGGGTTGGCTTGTTATGCTGCCTTAAGCTTAGACTACTAGAGGACAAATTGACCTCATTCCTTAAATTAATAGTTACAATTGAATAATTTTAATTTGACACAATTTTCAATTCAATTCAATTCAGTTTAGTTATATAGCACTAAATCACAACAAAGTTGTCTCAGGGCACTTTACAGGAACATTCATATACATAAAAGCCAATTAGTAAAGTTCTCTATCTAAGGAATCCAGCAGACAAGTTGAATCTTGGCTTCGTTGCAGTCTCCCATCCTGAGCAAGCACAGTGGGAACAGTGGAAAGGAAAACCTCCCCTTTAAAAGGAAGAAACCTCCAGCAGAACCGGGCTCAGGACGAGCGGCCATCTGCTTTGACCGGCTGGTTTGAGAGGACAGGAAGGAGAGACAGACGAACACAGAATGGTAGGTCCAGGTATAGGTCCAGGTGTATCTGAAAGACAAAAAAAAAAACCACATGTTAAGGATAAAAAAAATAATTACAAATACAAAACAGGTTGCTGCCTCTCAGCGAGTAGGTCCTTGGTTCAAGCCCTGGTCCAGGGGCCTCCTGGGTGGAGTTTGCATGTTCTCTCCGTGCATGCGTGGGTTTTCTCCGGGTGCTCCGGTTTCCTCCCACAGACCAAAAACATGCATGTTAGGCTGATTGGTAACTCTAAATTGTCCCTAGGTGTGTGTGAATGGTTGTTTGTCTCGTTTGTCTCTATGTGGCCCAGTGATGGACTTGCGACCTGTCCAGGGTGTACCCCGCCCCTCGCACAGTGATAGCTGGACATGGGCACCAGCGACCCCCGTGACCCAAAATGAAATAAGCGGGTAAAGTTAGTGGATGGATGGAAAACAGGTTGAGCAGAGTAAGTAAAGACAGTAGCAGAGTGAAATGTGTGGTCAGTTTGTCCCCTAGCAGTCTAAGCCTATAGCAGCATAACTAAGGGACAGCTCAGGAAACCCAAGCTGACCCTAACTATAGGATTTAGCAAAAAGGAAAATCTTAAGCCTAGTTTTAAAACTGGATAATGTGTCAGCCTCACAGACAGAGATTGGAAGTTGGTTCCACAAGAGAGGAGCATGATAACTGAAAGAACTGACTCCCATTCTGTTTTTGTAAATTCTAGGAAACTCAAGTAAACCTGCAGTCTGAGAGCGAAGTGCTCTGTTGGGAAAATATGGAACAATAAGATTTGTAATATAAGATGGAGCTAGGTTGTTGAGAGCTTTGTAGGTTAGAAGTAAGATTTTGAATTCTATTCTGGAGTTGACAGGGAGCCAATGGAGAGAAACTAAAACTGAAGAGATATGATCTCTCCTACTAACTCCGGTTAAGACTCTGGCAGCAGGATTTTGGATCAACTGAAGACGTTTTAAAGACGTATTTGGACATCCAGATAATAAATCATTGCAATAGCCCAGTCTAGACGTGACAAATACATGGACCAGTTTTTCTGCATAATTTTTAGATAAGATGTTTCTAATTTTAGTGATATTACGCAGGTGGAAGAAAGCAGTTCTAGTAACGTTTTTAATGTGGGGGATAAAAGACATGTCCTGATCAAAAATAACACCAAGATTTTTAACATTAGAGCAGGAGGACATATTAATGCCATCTAAGGAGGGAGAAAGACTGAAAAACTCATTCCTAAGGTGCTCAGGTCCAAAAACTAAAACCTCAGTCTTGTCTGTGTTCAACAGGCAAAAATTAAGGGTCATCCAGGTTTTTATGTCTTCAAGACATGCTTGTAGTCTAAGTAGTTGATTGGATTCATTGGGTTTAATGGACAAACATAAACGTGTGTCATCAGCATAACAATGAAAATTTATCGCATACTGTTTAATAACTTTACCTAATGGAAGCATATATAAAGTAAAGAGTATTGGCCCAATCACTGAGCCCTGAGGAACTCCATGACTAACTTTGGTGTATGAAGAAGATTTATTATTTACATTTACAAACTGGAATCTATCAGATAGATATGATTTAAACCATTTTCTATCTTAATATGATTCTCGACCTGCCATTGTGTATCTGTTCCTCTCAAACCCAGCCAGTCGAATCAGTTGGCCGCTTGTCCTGAGCCTTGTTCTGCTAAAGGTTTCTTCCTCATGAAGAAGTTTTTCCTTTTCACTGTCTCTTTCATGCTTGTTCAAGATGAGAGTTCTGTGATGGAGTTAAATTCAAAGCACGTCTGCTCCTCAGATAAATAGTGTTCAATTATTATTTTATATATGAATGTTTCTCTTCCGTGCCCTGAGTTCACTTCTGTTGTAACTTGGCGCTATATAAATAAACTGAATTGAATTGAGTGCTTTCCTCTCAGCCACTGTGGAGCTAAGATACCATACAGTAATGCAGTATGTTAAAATGATCTCTATGGAGCATTGGTAGAAAGATACCAGCAGTCTCTGGGTGATGTTGTTCCTCCTGAGCACTCTCAGGAAGTACAGTCACTGTTGGGTCTTTTTCAGCATCTCAGAGGTGTTCATGATCCAGGTCAGTTTCCTCTTAATATGGACTCTCAGGAAACAGTGGTCAGCTACTTTCTCCACACTGTCTCTGCTTATAATCATGGGTGGGACAGCCATTTTCTTTTTCCTGAAGTCGATGATGAGCTGCTTAGTCTTTGAGATGTTGAGGAACAGATTCTTCCCCCTGCACCAAGCAGTCTGTTGTTCCACCTCATTCCTGTAGGCGGACTCATCACCCCCCACAGGAGCGATTAAAAAATATTTCGAAAATACATTTGGAAAACTAGATGAAAATTAACTCTGTGACAAAAAAAAAGTACAAAGCAGGGATTTTTCGTTAAAGTAGCAAGTTCTTTTGTTTTAAGTAAATGTGTCTCATTGAGGCACCAATGATAGTTTTGCCTTTAATCAAACACAGATACCAGACATGAAAGAACCCCCCCCCCCACACACACACACACACACACACACAAGCAGATGTTCCACAGACTGTGCTGACTGATACATGCCCACTGTCTAATTGCAGGTTTATGAAATCCGCAGGTTTCGGGTGCCAAGCCGTTTCCAAATCGATGCCAAACGGTTGCTGTGACAGCAGGTCGCAACCTTCTTGTAATTGTAGAGATGAAGCCATTTCCCCTGCTCATCTGGTATTCAAATTGTTGTCAGCAACAAAACACTAGCAGCCAAAAAAATAAATAAAAAAGATAGACACAAAATGAAAGTACTAGATGGAAGTGAGAGTAGGTTTATTGTTTTCAGTCTATCAGTTTTTTTTCTTTTGACTTTGTAATTGAATTTATAAATCTCTGCCTTTGGTGTGAATGTCTTCATCAATAATAAATACTTTGTTGACACATACATTACTCTTTTCTTCAATGATTCTTTGAAAATGCATTCTTGTGTTACAATAATGTAATAATTTTGGCTTTTTTCCATGTAAATGCTGTGATGACGTCACATGGAAACTAGACTTGCGTCACCCTGATCAAAGAGGCATCTACACTCTTGATGGTGGAACTCTCTGATGCTGTGTTGTGAAAAGGCATTAGGGTCAAAGTTCACCTGATCAAGCAATTAGCACTTGTTGACCATTAATAGAAAGTCAATTCAAAATGACTGATTTGAGCCTTTTTAAGAATCGACCATAGACTGACCAAAACAATCTAGATGTCATTTCTCAACACAAGATGATTTGAGTTTAAAATTTGCATGAAAAGCAGTGAGTGGTACATATTTCTTCAAGAAATACTACATGTATGTGTTTAATTACCATTATGCATTCAGTTTCTCTTTGTGGCATGTTAATGCAAGTATCAATATTAAATTTTACCAGACATTTCTTATGATGTCTTCCCTTGACTGAATATTTCTGTTAGTAGCAGATACAAGATCCTTCAAAATTGTTTAGTAGTTGAAACAGTAACACTTTAGAATCAGGTACACAAAATTTGATTAACTACTGGGGAACGCCTCAGGAACGAATCAGGCACAAACCAGGAGCTAATAGGTAGTTAACCAGTACTTACTGGAAACACACAGCCAAGCCTTATTGGGGGACTACTGGTTAGTTACCTTGTAAATGAAGAGGAACTAATCAAGAACTAATGAGTAGTTACCAAGGAAACCAAAGAGGAATGAATCAGGAGCTAATGGGTAGTTAACCAGTACTTACTGGGGAACACACAGCCAAGCCTCATTAGGGGACTACTGGTTAGTTACCTTGTAAATGAAGAGGAACTAATCGATAACTAATGGGTAGTTACCAAGGAAACCAAAGAGGAATGAATCAGGAACTAATGGGTAATAAAATCAGTAATCACTAGGAAACAGGTTTTTGACAATTGTGAGCTGTGACCTCACTGGTGCAGGGTTTATTCAGAACCCACATGGATAATTTCTCCTTTGTTTCTGTGGTAACAAACCAGTACTCCCCTAATAAGGCTTGGCTGTGTGTTCCCCAGTAAGTACTGCTTAACTACCCATTATCTTCTGATTCGTTCATCTTTGGTTTCCTTGATAACTACCCATTTGTTCTTGATTAGTTCCTCTTCATTTACAAGGTAACTAACCAGTAGTCCCCCAGTAAGGCTTGGCTGTGTGTTCCCCAGTAAGTACTGGTGAACTACCCATTAGCTCCTGATTTGTTCCTTAGGCATTCCCTAGTAGTTAAGCAAATTTTGTGTACCTTATTGTAAAGTGTTACTGTTTAAACATTTTTCTTGCCTTGTCTTTTCTAAGATCTGTTTTAAAAGCTGATCTAACATTTACAGTTATTGCTTAGATTGCTTACAATTTCTAAATGTTACTAAATATTTTAAGAGAGATCTGCATTTTCACCTCCTGCAACTCTCCAACTGAGTCACTACCAAAATGATTAGAATGAGTAAAAAGAGCTAAATCTCTGTAAAACAATAAGCAAACTAGTAGAGGCTCAGTGGTGCAATGAGGATGCATTTGTGAAAATGAGTGGTACAAATAAGTAGCTGCTCAGAGTGGGATTTAAGTCAGTGTGGAATTATTTTAAATAGCCAGTGATAATATCAAAATTGAAGACTATAGCAAAAGACCCTCGCGGAAATGTTCATGCAAATAAAATAGTTTTCATTTTAAAATCTGCACTAGAGTGGTAAACATTTGATCCTCATAAGGAGTTAACTTGGCATCAGAAAGCTGTCTTTCTAAACACAGTTGGAGTCGGTGCAAAGGCTTTAACTCTGGAAGATGTGTCAACATCATTTGTCAGCCTCATTAAGATTTCCCATCTTATCTGAATTATACATCAAGCAGCCAATCAAGAACTTGCATCTGGAGTTGTCATGGGAATGTTCCTGATGATTCTGAATCTTTTCATCAGAAAACTGCTGCAGGATTTGCATTCTCCATCCAAAAGAACTCAGTGAAAGGTGGAATATGTGATATGGGGAAAAGGAAATGAAGCAGCATACATCCATTACATGGATGTGCATCTTAATGCGTTACTACAGTGTGGTATAAATTATATTTCTCACATTAAAACAAATCTAAATATCGGTGTGTGGTTTAGTAATTAATATTTTAAAATACTATTTTATTAAAAATGCTTTTTTTGGAAGGCATCTATAAATGTTAATATTCTATATCCCTAAAATTGTCTGAGCAGTCCCTAAAACTATTACCTGAATTGTGTTAAGTAGAATTTTGTCTGTGATGTGAGGATAAACAGAGGTTCTAATATTTGGTGACATAGATTAAAATATGTCCCCTATTTCATGAACTATGTTGCTAACACAAAACAGACTATTATGTTTTTGACAATTTCTTATATCAGCGGTCAATTTAAAAAAATCTGTTTGTGTTTTTGTAGACAAGACCTTGAGATAATGGAAAATAGCAGGTGATCATAATGCCATACACACATCACATTTTTTGAATTATTTGTTGGTTTAAAAATGAGTTTTCAAGCAAAGAGTTTTGTGTTTTCAAGATGAGTTTGTGAATAGTTTTAAGAAAATAATGTAGCTAAGTGATAATAAACACAGGCTGTATTCACTTTAGTTTTTTGAATATGTAGCACCCGGGCAGCACCCGGGCAGCACCCGGGCAGCACCCGGGCAGCACCCGGGCAGCACCTGGGCAGCACCGTGGCGCAAGTGGTAGAGATGCTGCCTCTCAGCGAGCAGGTCACCCTGGTTCAAATCCCGGTCCAGGATCTTTCTGGGTGGAGTTTGCATGTTCTCTCTGTGCATACGTGGGTTTTCTCCAGGGACTCTGGTTTCCTCCCACAGACCAAAAACATGCATGTTAGGCTGATTGGTAACTCTAAATTGTCTCTAGGTGGGAGTGAGAGAGTGAATGGTTGTTTGTCTCTATGTGTCCCTGTGATGGACTGGAGACCTGTCCAGGGTGTCCCCCGCCTCTCGCACAGTGATTGCTGGATATGGGCACCAGTGATCCCCGTGGATGGATGGATGGATGGATGGACTCATTAATTGATTCAATCTTTATTTATACAGGTTAGCCTCATTGAGTCATGGGGACTCATTTACAAGAGAGACCTGTTCCAGACAGAACATATAAAGTACAGACAACAAAACAGTAGACAATGACAACAATGGATGGGATATGTATGTAGCACCCATAAAAGGAGCAAAATAATGCCTATGCATTCACTGAAAGTTTTTACTTTTACAGTTGCTCTCTTCAGGTCCAGGGTGAGGTTCTGCCTCAAGTGGAGGAGTTCAAGTATCGCCAGGTTTTGTTCACGAGTGAGGGAAGAATGGAGTGTGAGATTGACAGACGGATTGGTGTAGCATCTGCTGTATTGCGGACTCTGTGCAGGTCTGTTATGGTGAAGAGGGAGCTGAGCTGTAAGGCAAAGCTCTCTGTTTACCGTTGGTCTATATTACTACCCTCACCTATGGTCATGAGCTCTGGGTAGTGATTGAAAGAATGAGATCATGGATAAAGGCAGTTGAAATGAGTTTCCTCTACAGGTTAGCTGGACTCTCCCTTAGAGACAGGGTGAGAAGTTCAGTTATCAGTAGAGACTCAGAGTAGAACCACTGCTCCTTCACATAGAGAGGAGCCATGTGAGGTGGTTCAAACATCTGGTAAGAATGCTCCCTGGGCGACTCCCTAGGGAGGTGCTTCGGGCATGTCCGACTAGTAGGAGACCACGGAGAAGACCCAGGACACTCTAGAGAGACGTCTCTCGGTTGGCCTGGGAACGCCTTGGAATCCTCCCAGAAGAGCTGGAAGAGGTGGCTGTGGAAACAGATGTCTGGGCCTCCCTGCTCAAGCTGCTGCCCCCGCGACCTGAAATCAGAACAAGATGATGGATGGATGGATGGATGGATGGATGGATGGATTTTTATAGTTTGCAGAATTTTTTTTGTTTGCTCATAAATCAATTATGTTCTATGCTTTTTACTTATTGGTTTCTTTTTTAATAAGGGACAGTTATAAAAATATACTACATATCTAAAAAAAAAAATAGCTTGTGGTAGAAAATCTTCAAATCTCTAAATATCAACATTCAGTAGTTGCTTTTTTACTTTTTGGGCTACATCAGTGTATAATGGAGCACATCTTGAAATTGCACTATTTTGAAGATTTCTCCAGATTTTCTTTTCTCTCTCATGGTGTTCGTCTCATCTATCTGACCACTCAGTGCACTTTGTGGAACCCACTCAATTGTTTGCACCTTCATTTACAGAGGGCTTTTCATTTTATAGCTGACACCCCCCACATGTTCACACACTGAGGTATGTGCTGAGGGAAACGTGGCATTCAGTATCTAGCCCAAGGACACTTGGTTGAACCACTTGAACCACTGATCCTTTGTGGACGACACGCTGGTTTCCTGAGTTACAGCTGCCAGTTTGTCCTTGGGGGCTCACTGAAGATTTGCTTTTGATGTCACAGATTTATTTCTGACAGGAAATAAAAACTCTGAGCTCTTGCATGACGAGGCACCTGTTAGGCATGGTTCATACAGAAATATTATTTTAAAAAGTGACATTTTGTTAATATTAAAATCATTTTTTTTGTTTGTTTGCTTTCTTTATCTATACACATTGCCTGTTTTGTGTTCAAAGATATGTCTGTATGGATGGTTGATTGAAACCTGGTTGCTTGTGGTGTAGTAGATTGACTTTTTGGAGAAGGGGTAGACTAAGATTTTTTTTTTTAATTCAAACTATTCCTTTTGATTCAGAACTTTTGTTTATGTTAACGTGTGACATTTCCTTTAAACTGTAAATGAATTAATGAATAAATAAATTAATTAATGAGTTAATTATTAAAATTAAACAGTGTTTATTTGCACATTGTCATTATAATATTAACCCTCTATTACACAAATCTTTATTTTAGGTGAAAATATATAGTTATAAAAAATATAGCATTGTGCATATGCATCAAACTCAAGGCCCGGGGCCCGACTGTGGCTGTTGTTGACATCTTATCTGGCCCCCAAGATGTTATTTTAAATGTAAAACACTTTTATCTCTAATTTTTTTCAGTAATCTTTGATTATGATGTCAATAGTGCAACAGAGAACATCAAATGAGACCAATCAAACTCTTTTTGAGGAACCTGCAACCAAGAAAAGATGTTGGATATCTACCTTGAGTTAATGTAGATTCAGAAACCGGCCCTTAGTTTGAAAAAGGTTTTAATTTTGGCACCCTTTTCTAAGTGAGTTTGACACCCCTGGCATAGTGGAATAGTTTCTCTAGTTCTTTCAAGTTCAGTCTTGATATGTGCAAGAATCCATTCTGCCAAAATGAAAAATAATAAGAACCCCAAATTATCTTCAACTGACTACAGTTGTTGCAATCTACAGCAGCTGTTACAGTAAACACCTTATGAAGGCAAGTAAAACATGCACATATTTAAATTCGCCAATTTTTGCTGTAAATGTCAAAGTGTGTCAAAAATACATCTTGCAAGTTGTATATTTAAATAAAAGGAGCTAAAAATTATAGCACATTTTTCCCAAGAAATTCAAACATTTCCTAATAATGTCGCAAGTGGCTCAGTGGGTAGAGCTGCTCTCAGCGAGAAGGTGGCCGGTTCAAATACCAGCCCAGGACCTAACTGGGTGGAGTTTGCATGTTCTTTCCGTGCATGCGTAGGTTTTCTCCGGTTTCCTCCCACAGACCAAAAACATGCATGTTAGACTGACTGGTAACTCTAAATTGTCCATAGTTGTGAGTGAGAGAGTGAATGGTTGTTTGTCTCGTTTGTCTCTATGTGTCCCTGTGATGGACTGGAGGTCTGTCCAGGGTGTCCCCCACCTCTCTCACAGTGGTAGCTGGATATGGGCCCCAGTGACCCCCGCAGTCCAAAAAGGAAGAAGTGGGTAAAGATGATGGATGGATGGATGTCACAAGTGCAGAAATGCAAACAGAATGCTACACAAAAGGTAACAAGATCTTGGAGCCTTAGGATAAAAACAATCTTGAATATTAACACTCATCTGCAAAATCTAACAATTATTCTGACATTTCCTCATCCACAAAGATATTTGAATCATTTTCATTTGTCAAGTTTTTAAGGTGACATGTGATATCGATTATAATTTAAAACTGGAGAATTAATTTTATTCAGACACTTGGAAAGTTCAACTGAAGTGTATGTGATTAACTTGTATGTTGGCAAAAGATGCTAAAGAGGACCAGTAAGATCTTAAAAAAGCATCATTTGGGAAGGACACTATTTAATTTGGTAGGAGGATTAAACATAAATAAAATAGATGAATAAAAAAACTGCCAAACAACTTTTCACATAGTCAAATTGTAGCATTGTTATAAAAGATATGTTTTCCACTGTGACCACTTCACTGTTCAGTTAAGAGTTTGTCATTTTTATACATGATGTTTTCAAAGGGCTGTTTAAGCTCAACCCATTTTAAATTGTATTGTGCTTTTTTTACTCTTTCAAGGGTTAGTTAACTGCATTGTCATCCTATTAGTTCTTTAGAACATCCACTTTGTTAAAAGTATATTTCCCCTCCCTGTGCCCAATAGTGTTCATTAACATAGAAATTGATGAGCCACAATTGATGCTCTGAAGCTAAGTTCAGACAGCAAGGTCAGCCAAGAGTCAGTAATTAAAGCAGTTCTTAAAGAATGTTGGATTTCCTCACCAGGTTTTCAGTCAAGGGCTCATGCACATAGACGTGAAAATGCACAAAACTCATTCCAGAAGATGCCTGCAGGTTTTCAGGGTGCAGCGTGTAAAACAATTACAGACTGCTGCACAGGTTTGAACGTTGACGCTCTCTCCTTGCTGCTAACTGCCTCACAATCGCTCCACAGACACAAAGATAAAAAGTCTTGTTTATTGTTGCACAGGTTTCCTGGATAAGTTGCTGACAGAAAACATTGAGAGTCATGATCCCTTAACTCAGCAAGTTTTGGCTTCTGATTTGCCACTGCTCTGTTGCCTGCTGTTTCAAGCCTAATTTAGGATAAATACACACTCAGCTCACTTTTCCTTCCATTTGGATCATCTTTTCATTTTGCTTTGTCACATAAAACGGCCACAACATCAAGTGGGTGGATGATTTAAAAGAAGAATAAGATGCTGATAAATGTATTAAATTTATTTTTAAGGTTCTAAGTAGTGGAGGTCTTCTTGTTGGCTCTGCTTTCACTCGCACGCATTTTTAATTGTCAAATCAAAATGTTGGCGTTAATATTCACTCAGTTAAAGATTTTCTCACCATGCAGCTACGTTAAAATAGGTTTCAGTCCCAGGAAGCCTCACTTGCCCAGTTCTCCTGCTGAAATAGACTGCTGTTTGGACCAATTTAATTCACTCTGACCCTTTACATGTAAAAGAAAAGAACAGAATAACTGAATTATTCCTCTGAGAGATTAAATTGATGCTGTGCAAACATGACTTTGATCCTGTAGAACACCAGGAATGTACAGATGTTTGTTGTGTTGTAATTAAAGTCTTGGATAAAATACACAAAACTAAATGTCAGCTATCCTGATGCATGCTCAGCTGTTCATCAAACATTTCAAACAAAATGAACGGCATTACAAGAAGTTTGTCTATCTACTCAACATTTGTTTCTGTTTATGATACAATGAGAACCGAACAGATAAAATTCTGAGGAAGAGTCAGATTTTCAAGGAAAATTGAATTTTAGTGTTTAACGTTAAGTAAGTTGTTTTTTCTTTCTTCTTTCGGCTGCTCCCTTCTTCAGGGGTCGCCACAGAGAAATACCGTAAGTCGCATGAAGACTTGGTAATTGTTTTTATGCAGGATGCCCTTCCTGACTCACAGCCCACCGAGCTACCACAGCCCTCTGTGTGGGGCAGAGAGCTGCCACCTATGGTGTCCAGGGGAGAAGATGGTGGGGGTTAAGGTGTGGCTCAAGGGCCCAGAGTGGGACAAATGAAGGTGGAGGAAGGTGTGGGTGTTTCACCTATCCCACCTATATTTTGATGTTGTCGGTACGTGGAGTTGAACCAGTGACCTTCCGATCACAGGCCCACCTTCTCTAACCTCTGCACCACCACTCCCCGTTTAAAGTTAAGTAATGAATGAATATTTAAAAAGGTTACATTTATGTAGTGTTTAAGTTAGTTATTGCAAAGAGACTACTAGACCGGAGCATTTACCACTGATGGTACACTTTGTCTCTGGCCAATGTTTATCTCTCGTGCTTTAAAACTAAAACCTTTTCCTGTGGTTACAGCTTACCTGCCTCCGTGGATCTCCTCGTACCTTGGTCTTCCTTTGGTTCCACGCCTTGGTCCCCGTCGTGTCTTGGTCTCCCACTGGTTCTGCGCCTTGGTCCCCGTCGTGCCTTGGTTCCTCTCTGCTCCTCTCTCGGTCCCTCGTGCCTTGCCTTCCAGCCACACGCCTCCTTGCCTTCTCGTCTGGAATCCGCCTTGTTCCCCTTTGACCTACAGCTGGACTGTAAGATAGATTCACTGTAAATAATGAACACTGTCAATTTGTATTTCTAAGTCTCGTCTCGTTTTCATGGTCTCGTACCACTCTGGGTTCCCCGAGTCGTAACAATTATTTTACAAAATACAAATAACCTTGCCAAAATACAGCATATGCATAAAATATATGTTTTCTACAAGTTAAGTCTATTAACAACAGGGAAGCAAAGAGATAGTTCTTTAAGTAGGGTTCAGTTGAAAGGTTGCAAATGTCTTACCTGTTGTAGATAGCTCTTTGAATGACCTCAGTTTGGAGAAAAAAGAGTATAATTTTCTCCAGATAAATTAGCTAACAAGGAGCAAAGTGGACTACCGTCATCTTAAAATATTTGCATTGTAAAAACAAGAAATATTTAATACAAATTGTATTTATAAACATTTACATTGCTATCAGTTTCATAGTTATTCTGGCAATTAATCAAGTTAATCAAGACATTGCTGCAGGAAGTGTCCAGGCTGCACCAAAATTTGCTTACTAAATGTGATTGTAAATAACTGTGGAATTCTATTTAATGTCCTGTTTACACAAGAGAATTGTCAATTTTTTACATCATTTGCTTTGTTTCTCCTGTTGGGACTGCATGTGCAGCTTGTTGAAGCTCTCATCAGTGTAGCCAGATAAATTATAATTACTCTGTTTAGACTCCCTCCTTTTCTTTGCATATATGCAAGACACACCTCATCGAACAAGGAGTGTATGGATGGATTTGGTAGGTGAGCTTAAATGAAGGGAGTTTCAGTAATCTAGAAGAGATGTGACCAAAGAGTAAAGCAGAATAGTGGTACTGTTGTTTTAGAGCGAATGGACAGAGGCGAGCGATGTTACGTAGGTGAAAGTAGGCTTAACGAGTGATGTTACGGATATAGGATTGAAATGATAACGTAATGTGTTGTCTAGGATGACACCCAGACTCATAACCTGGTGGAGGGGATAAGAATGAAAAAGTTGTACCTTTCTACCTGTCTCTCTAAGTACTGTTGCTGTAGCCTACTCAGTTGTAAGATCTTTTTTTTTTTTTTTTTACCCTTCTCTCAGAAAACCTTCCTGGGTTCTTGCCTTGACATCAAACCTACCCATCACTTCCTCATCCCCCTCTGTTTCCTTCACCAACATGTCCATTCAGGTCTGCTTCGATCATCACTCTCTCCTCCCTGGGAATTCTCTCTATCACTTGTCTAGATCATTGCAGAATTTTTCTTTCTCCTCCAAATCCCATCCGACCTGTGGAGCATAATCACTGACATTTCACACCAGACCTTCTACTTCTACATTCAGACACATCGATCTACCTTACACTCTTTTCCCCTCTACTACAATCCTTACAATCTCTTTCATCAGGACCGCCCCTATGTCAGCTCTCTTTCTATCCACACCATGGTAACAACAGCTTAAATCCTGCACCAATGCTGTAAGACTTCTTGACTTTCTACCTGGTCTCTTGCACACACAATACATTTATGTACCTTCCTTCTCTGCATCATGTTAGTCAACTCTACTTTTCCTTGTTATTGTCCCTATTTAAAATGACTGCCAACAGTCTTATACTCAACTTTCCTCTTTTCCCTTCTGTTTTGTGACACATTTCCCTTCTTGTGGTTTTCGACCAACAGTAGCACAAATTCTGCTGGCACTCTGTTTGTCATCAGCCTCAGTGGTTGTTGTTGTTAACCCAGGCCTCAACCATTCTTAGATGGTGTTGCTTGGACAAACTTGCATGTTTGTTCTGGTGATGTGTTTTATGCCAGATGCCCTTCCACACACAAACTTCACCATTTACTTGAGCTTGGGATTGGCACAAAAGATACACAGGCTTGTGCACCCGAGTTGCTGATTTGTTAGGTGTGTCGTCTAATATATTATAATTTAACATGTCCCGATGGAACATGCTCCATTTTCTGAACAACACAAAAAACATTTGGACCAACAAGTGAGTTTCACTTTAAAAAAAAACAACAACAAATTATTGAATGAGTGTATTGTTCAAAGCATCCATCCATCCATCCATCCATCCATCATCCATCCATCCATCCATCCATACATACATACATACATACGTACGTACGTACATACATACATACATACATACATACATACATACATACATACATACATACATACATACATACATACATACATACATACATACATACATACATACATTATCTTTACCTGTTTCTTCCTTTATGGGTCATAGCTCATATCCAGCTGTCACTGTGTGAGAGGCAGGGGACACCCTGGACAGGTCTCCAGTCCATCACAGGGATAAATAGAGACAAACGAGACAAACAACCATTCACTCTCTCACTCACACCTAGGGACAATTTAGAGTTGCATGTTTTAGGTATGTGGGATGAAACAGGAGTACTTGGAGAAAACTTACGCATGCATGAAGAGAACATGCAAACTCCACCCAGAAATTTCCGGGGCATGTATTTGAAATGATGACCTTCTCGCTGAGAGGCAACATCTCTACCAACTGCACCACCGTGCCGTCCGGTTTACAGTCGATTTAAAAAAATGTAAAATACCTTTCATTTACAATATCAGTGCTGTATTTTGCAAATTATATTTTGTATCTACACAATCAGCAATGAAACTGTGATGAACAATTTAATGTTGATTAAATCCCAAATTAAAACATACAAAAAGGAAACATTCAAATTAATATATAAATAAAGACACAGGTAAAAAGAAAGTTTAACAATTAAAAATGTTTTTAGAGGACTCTGGGTGGTGGAAAAAAGCACTTTTAGCCAGATGAGACAAATGTGGGGTGGATCACCATTGCTACTTCATCATGCTGTTATTGAAGACTGTACAGGACAAATATTCATTATACACACACTGATTTGCTCAGCAGCAAAATGCTTGTAATTGTAGACACAAAAACAAATATGTGAATGGCTTTTTTTAAGAGCTTGTTTTGACCAACATGCTGTTATGTTAAAGGCATGTTAAATATTATTTTCATCTTACCATACATAGAAATGATCAATACTTGGTTATTGTTGTTATGACGTGAGAAAGCACCTTGGGATTAGTATTGTAAGAGGATCAATATAGAAGGAATACAAGCATCCCTTGTGTCACTTAAGTCTGACAGCTGGAAGATCAGTTCAAAGAGTCCCCCTCATTTGTTAAATGCCGGCACTGATCTAATCTGTTCATGTTATGAAGTGACACACAGTCTTTAAACAGCCTGGACTGTGAATCAAAGATCAGCAGGGACGGAAATTAAGCCCAGAACCTGCCTCACTTATTCAGAAACCTGTTATTCACAAGTACACCAAATCTATAGTTTTTGTTTCTGAACACATAGACAGAATCATATCAAACAAAGCTTTGAAGCAGTCCAATTTAACATCTAAAGGAAGAAAAATAGCACATTTTCCTTATTGTCTGAAAGGTTATGTTCAGTGAGCACAATGTTTTCATTGTAGCTACTGCTGTGCACTCTATGTATGGATGGACAGAGAAATAAAAAAAACTGTATGCAATAGGTAGTTCTTCTTTCGGCTGCTCCCTTCTTCAGGGGTCGCCACAGCGAACTAAGTCACACAAAGACTTGGCAGTTATTTTTACACTGGATGTCCTTCCTGACGCAACCACAGACACCGAGCTACCACAGCCCTCTGTGTGGAGCAGAGAGCTGCTATCTAGGACAATCAGAGGAGCAGATGGTGGGGGTTAAGGGCCTTGCTCAAGGGTCCAGAGTGGGGTAAATGAGGGTGGGGGCAGGTGTGGGTGCTTCACCTACCCCACCCACATTTTTTGATGTTGTTGGTACTGGGGCTTAAACTGGCAATCTTCTGATCACAGGCCCACCTTCTCTAACCTCTGCACCACCACTCCCCTATAGGTAGTTATTGTGTGTTATTTATGGTATGCTATGGGTAGTTGCTATTGGATTTAAGTTCTGCCTCTGATCATAATAAATATATATACACATACACCCCCCCCCCACACACACCCACACAAATATATATATATATATATATATATATATATATATCAGCCCTAGTCTAGCACTGAAATCGCTTGTAGAAAAAACAAACAGCCAAACATAAAAAAATAAAAATAACAAGATAAACAGAATTGTAAAAGTCATTAATTCTTTACAATTCGTCATGTTCAAGTTTTGCAGATCCAAACAGCTTCAAACTTATATTTTAATGACTTTCTTCATCCATCCATCCATTATCTTTACCCGCTTTTTCCATTTTGGGTCACGGGGGTCGCTGGTGCCCATGTCCAGCAATCACTGTGCGAGGGGCGGGGTACACCCTGGACGAGTCGAAAGTCCATCACAGGGCCACATAGAGACAAACGAGACAAACAACCATTCACTCTCTCACTCACACCTAGGGACAATTTAGAGTTACCAATCAGCCTAACATGCATGTTTTTGGTCTGTGGGAGGAAACCGGAGCACCCGGAGAAAACCCACGCATGCATGGAGAGAACATGCAAACTTGACTTTCTTTAGCTTCCATCAATTCAGTTTGCATAATTTATCTCAATAGTTCTGTTGATATAACTAAAGTATACTCAGCTTCGCACACTGAAGTGTAAAATGTGGACTCAAAATGATAACATTGATCTTTTGAGTATATAACCTGCTATGCAAAGATTTCTGAATGACTTGAGTTTGAATTATTATTATTTCATTGGTCATTTGGTCTTTGTTAGTGACTTGCACTTTTTGCTGCAGTGTTCTGTCTGATGGGACCATGTCTGGATCCACTAGTGTTAGAGTTAAACATTGCAGACAACAGTATATCATTTTTCATGATTTCTTTTCAATATTTGTGACCACCTGCAGCCTCATTTTCATTCACTCTTTATTTAAACAGGCTAGTCTCACTGAGCCACGAGGACTCATTTACAAGAGGGACCTTTCCACATAGAACATAAAGTAAAGAAAACAATAACAGGAAACAATGACAACAATAAACTACATAAAAATGCAGTTAAAATGAGTAGTGTATAAAACAATAAATCAGAGTGCCATAAAACAGGGTGAAATACTACAAACAAGAACATATTTGTGTTGATTTTTTTTATTGACATTATCAAATGTTTAAAAACCCTTAAAGAAATTAAGGTGGGCAACTTCAGTTCCTGTTGCAGGGTGTTCCAGGTTGCTGGAGTTGAGTAGGAAAAGGCCTTTTTGCCAAGTTCAGTCCGTACCGAGGGAACGCTACAGGTAATGATGGCCTGAGAGCGCATGTTATAACTGCACTGATGGCGTGATGTGGGAGGAGACATTAAGAAGATAGCAGACCAAGGAGTGATTTATAGATGAAAATGAACCAGTTTAAGAGTCTGCGTGTAGATAATGATGACCAACTGACCAGTGAGTACAGAGTGCAGTGATGGATATGGTGGTTACAACCAGTTATGAATCTTAGCACACCGTGATAGACAGCATCCAACATCTGCAAGGAGCTGGCAGGGGCATTCATGTAAATAACGTCACCATAGTCAAGGACCAGTAGGAAGGTTGTGGTTACAAGGTGTTTTCTGGCATTCCGAGTTAAGCAAGATCTATTTCAGAAAAAGAAACCCAGTTTTAATCTCAGTTTCTTTATCAGGTGTTTGATATGTAGTTTCAAAGAGCTATGTGCATCGACCAAAATTCCCAAGTATTTTTAAGACTCTACGAACTCAATAGGAACACCAAGCATGGATGATATAGGAGGAAGAGTTGCTGGCACCAAGTTTCTCTTGGAAAAAAACATCCCTTTGGGTTTGTCAGCATTTAGCACCAGATGGAGATGAAATAAGTCTGACTGAATTATGTCAGGGCAGCACGGTGGTGCAACTGGTAGAGCTGCTGCCTCTCAGTGAGCAGGTCCCTGGTTCAAACCCTGGTCCAGGGGCCTTTCTGGGTGGAGTTGGCATGTTCTCTCTGTGCATGTGTGGGTTTTCTCCGGGTGCTCCGGTTTCCTCCCACAGACCAAAAACATGCATGTTAGGCTGATTGGTAACTCTAAATTGTCCCTAGGTGTGAGTGAGAGAGTGAATGGTTGTTTGTCTCGTTTGTCTCTATGTGGCCCTGTGATGGACTTGCGACCCGTCCAGGGTGTACCCCGCCCCTCGCACAGTGATTGCTGGACATGGGCACCAGCGACCCCCGTGACCCAAAATGGAACAAGCGGGTAAAGATAATGGATGGATGGATGAATTATGTCAATTGCAGACTGTAGAAGCTGGAAAACCTTGGCAACTATTAGCTCAGCAATAAACATTGTTGTCGGCATAGAGATGCAAAGATGCATCAGGGATGTTTTTACTTACATTATCTATATAAATTGTAAAAAGAGTGGGACCTAAAATTGAGCCTTGTGGCACACCTTTGGTGACCGTTAGGTAGCTAGATGAAGTACCATTATGTAGAACACATTGCCTCCGACCTGAGAGATAATTTGTGAACCCGCCAACAGTGTGATCTGAAAAGCCAATATCTGAGAGCTTGTTGCATAAGATGTCATGATCTACAGTAGCAAATGCTTTGGACAGGTCTAAGTAAAGTGCAGAGCAGTAATCTTAAGTATCCAAAGCTTCAACAACATCATTAAAAACAAAATCAATATGTAGAAATGTAGATTGTTGTTCTTACAATAATTTCAATTGTTTTTGATTCCAAAATAAAGACATATTATGCAGTCATGCTAATGTACATTGATTAAGGGTTCAAAATATAAATAAAACACCAGAGGCAGTGAACAACTATAATGTTAAAATATATATTTTAAATTGCTCAATCCTTGTGTTGACAAGGTGGCCAAACCTAAATCTGAGGGACTGTGGGGTTCAAAAATTAAGAGCATGCAAGTAAATAGTTATTCCAAAAATTAAGTTAAATAATACATTTAGGTTCCTAAGTAAAGAAAGCTCTGACTTGTTCTCATAGGCATTGCAACAATTATATGTGAAGGGGACGGGTCCCCCCGACATTAAAAATATGTTCATTTTGACCCCCACCCCACCCCCCACTTTTACTATGAAGCATTAGTTCTGTCGGCGCAGTTTCTCTTTCTTCGTGAACAAATCCATTCCACTTGATTAATAGGAGAATACTCAATCTAATAAAACTCCACTCCAGGTTAAACTGGTTACCTCCAGGTTACCTCCAGGTTACCTCCAGGTTACCACCAACTCTACACACAGAGCAGAAACTGTGCAGGCAGCCGCTGCTGAGTCTCCTGCTTCGGTAGAAAACGTGCACAGGTGCAGGAGATGGAGACACCTCTGTGTTGCTCACTCGCCAGTTTAGCAGCTTAGTGCGGGCAGTTGTTGACCAGGGGGTTGATCATCAACATATATTCTTGTTAGGAGGATGCTTGAGAGGAGCTACGTCTGTAGCATCTTATCTCAGCAGTAAGTGTGCCGCTGTCAGACTCTGCAGGTGTAAGAGATGCTGTGTGTTCAGGTGCATTAAAGTTGAAATGTCTTTAAAACCCCCACACCTTATTGTCCTCAAGCTTCATGACAAACATCATTTAGATGAGTAGTGTTGAACACAAGTAAAATGTTTAGTGGTGATGTTTTTAATTTCTCTATAAACACAAATAGTGCAGATCTGATGCTCTTTATTAAAGTGTATTAAAGTTACTTTTTTTGTACATTAGTGTACATTTCTTTTGCGCACGTGCGCACACACGTGCGCGCACACACCTACACACATCGTTGTGTCCCCCCCACATTAGGGATGCTTCTGACGCCCTTGGTCTGTAGCATCTTAGCTTAGCAGTGATGCTGTAAGACGCTGCAGATGTAAGAGACTTTGTGTGTTAAGGTGCATTAAAGTGAAAATGTCTTTAAAACCCCACACCATATTGTCCTCAAGCTTTGTGAGAAATGTCATTTAGTTGAGTAGTGTTGAACACAAGCAAAAAAGTCCAGTGGTGATGTTTTTTATTTATCCATAATCACAAATAGTGCTGACTGAGATTGTGTGTTAAAAGTGCATTAAAGTTGAAATGTCTTTAAAACCAACAGCTGAATTTATACAAACTTAGTGAAAAGAGAAACATGCTTTAAAAGGAATTAAAGGAAGGAAATCTAAATGAAATGTTGGTTTTCTTTTGTACACTGGTGCGCGTGCTCACGCACGCACACACACACGCACGTGTACACACACTATAGTGCCCCCCCACATTACAGATGCTTCTGATGCCCATGCTTGTTCTTGTGATCTGATCAGCCAGATGTGTGGCACCTGAAAGTCTTTCTGCTGCCTTCAGATATTGCAAGAATGCTTTAATACAATTTTACAGCATGTCATCAGCTCTCCAGATATATATATATATATATATATATATATATATATATATATATATATA
>NC_056510.1:28172969-28175937 GCF_014905685.2 Nematolebias whitei
TATATATATATATATATATATATATATATATATATATATATATATATGTGTGTGTGTGTGTGTGTATATATATATATATATATATATATATATATATATATATATACTTCCTCATCCCATACATTCTAAACATTAGGGCATTCTTAAACTAAACATTTAGAAAACTCAATCTTTCTTTTTTCAAACCGTTTCTCTCTACTGGTTAAAATAAGATGGAGTAGTAATGATACAAACAAGGTAAACAGTTCACATTATGCCTAAACAGTCACTTCTAAATTTAAAGTTCTAAATATTTTTAGCTGTAGTTAAAAAAAAAAAAATATGTCATAGTTCATGATATTTAAATGCAAACTCAATTTTTGGGGCGAACAAAGATCTACATGTTGTTAATATAAAAGCATGATTCTGGGTGTTCAAAGTCATAAATTACTAAGTGAGCTAAGAAAATTAATATTGGCAAATATAAAGGAATTTTTTTCCCAGTTTCAGATTTTTTCAACAATAACTTTAGATTGAAAAACCATCACTTCATGCTCTTGCAAATCATAGTTAAAGATCATTAAAAATATCAAATAGATCACACTAAATAAAGACTTACAGTAACTAATAGTGCTGTGAAACCAGAGCAGAACATCCGTCCGTTCAAACTGTTCATCTTATGGTTCATGAGGAAACATAACTGTTAAACAAAAACAGGTGTTGTGACGTTAATGGACCAAGCAAAGTGGCTTCTTAGCTCTGATACAGTGAGCTGGATGTAGTTTGTGAGGCTTTTGACCTTAGAAGCATCTTGGTGAATGAAAGTTCATAAGTGGTAATGCCCACGTCGTGATGCAGCCCACACGGTCAGGCTTTCACACTGTTTTATGTAACTAAAGTGGATGGAAAAAGCTTAAAACAGAAGAGGCAGAAGCACGAAAAATGGCAGATATGAAGGAGGAGGAGAAAAAGACTGAGTCATCAAGGAGAGGAGGTATGTAAAGAGAAAATTATGAATAAGATGCAGACTCACTTACTTTAAATCTAAAAACTTCATCACATCTTATATGTGAGAACCTTTGTTGGATGAAAGGAAAAAGGTTTGTAGGCTCAGTCATCCAGGTAGATGACAAAAAAGGTTAAATCATGTCACCTGGAACATTTTTTGTTTTGTTGGATAAGTTATTTTAGAGGATGATCTTTATTTTTGTTGTAGAAGAATCACTCTTAACTGCACAATTCCCACAACCACACCATATTTTAGCTCAGTGTCTGTAAAATATACTAATTTAAAGCCATTTTTTCTGTTAAAATTGTTGATTGGCTGTGGTATCTATATTGAATCAGGTTGACTTCACAGGTTAATCAGTTGTAGTTGTTCATGCAACGATTGTATTCTGTGACTTTCAATAAAATCTTCCGAGTTGTTCAGATGTTTTTGATAAAAGACATACAGAACAGAGCCGTACACAGACAACTGAACAATCGCCTTACTCTTCTAAAACTAAAAGCCATTCTTGTCCCCCGTCACAGAGCAAAAAGGGGGAGTTGGAAATACCTTTTGTATATCCGTCCATACGTCTGTCCGGGCATGTTGTGAGCAGAACTTGAAAAATAATTCAGGTACCGACATCTTTTTTGGTGTGAGGCTACATCTAGGCATGCAACAGTTTCCTTTAAAAAAATGGGTTGCCAAGTCAAAATCCAAAATGGTTGCCACATTCCTGGCATATATGCAAACCGACCACAGCAATTGTATTAAAAATTAAGTTGTCAAGTGCTAATTTAAGATGGTCACCACCATAAATACACCATACATACTATAAACAAACACACACACCATCACACACACACACACACACATACACACACACACACATATATATATATATATATATATATATATATACATATATTTATTCCCTATTCAAATTTGTCCAGGGACTCTGGCGTACTGCCTGTTAAAAATTAAAACTGCTCTTTATTACTTTATTTTAGTTGAAGAACACATGTTTGGCAGACTGTTGTAATGCAGTATACAATCAAATCAATTCTTCTCCCTAACACTTTTTTCATGTCCAAAATACTTTTCCTCTTGTCATAACATCATTCTTACTCATAAATCAAAACTTCAAGATGTTTCAAAGTGCATTTGTGAAAAATATTTTAAATGTGTTACAGCTGAGACTGTACCAGGAAACCACTAATTTAAATAACTCAAAACCCTAAAAAGTTTAGGTGTCTTAAATGGCCAGACTGCATATGGATTTTTATTCAGATTATTATATAACAAATGGGCTTACAATATAGCTGTTGTAGATTCAAACTAGCATGACTCAAACATGAATAAATAGCACATCTGGGAGGAACTATTTTCTACTATGGGTGCACTTATTTAATGTTATAGTGAGAAAACATAACAATCAGACAGTAGATGTGGAATTGATTTAATACTTCAGTATCTTTAGGACACAATTCACTGATGGTTCATTAGCGCCTTTAGTGTTTTTGAAGGATAACAGCAGAAAGATGTAGCCCATACTGAGCTTGGACTAGACACACTTGTTAGGGAATCAATTATTGATCTTTTGCTGACAAAAAGATGGAAGCTACAGAATTTTGTCCATTCCATTGGAACATATTCATACAATAGATCTTAAATATAACTTTTAATGGGAAAAAGGGTCAGATATTAAATGTGATTTACTTTTGTTTTGTTTTTAAATGTGCTCAAGATATGGACTTAATTTGTTGAAGTATAGAGCAGAATTAGAAAGTTTTTATCACACAAACTAACCTAAACATTTGAACTCGTACAGTGGTGACAGTGGTGCTTGGATTTGGGCCAAATGCCGGGCAGCTTTCTGTCAGAGGAGATAAACTCAGCCTCTCCACTTACTCCTAAAACAGTCCTAATGATCCCACTGTGGTTAAAGTGTGCTGGTGTGTGTGTGTGTGTGTGTGTGTGTGTGTGTGTGTGTGTGTGTGT
>NC_056510.1:28175947-28178618 GCF_014905685.2 Nematolebias whitei
TGTGTGTGTGTGTGTGTGTGTGTGTGTGTGTGTGTGTGTGTGTGTGGTTGTCTGTAGGAGTGGTGTATTTTCCTTATTTACAGAGTGATGCACACCTTCATTTTTTAACCATTATATGAAAATTTTTTCTTTAAAAGACACACTTAAAATTAAACCACCGCCTGTACTTAAGAGACTCAACATTGAAAATTATTATATTTATGAACACACTGCACATGTATATAGTTGGAGCCAATAGGAGCTTTTGTGCGTTACTGCTGGGACTTCTGTTTGTTTGTTTGTTTATTTGTAGGTTGTGGGAAAAAGTGTTGTGGCAGAAAACATTAGATGATCAGGAAATACCAACTGTGTGGATTTTAATTTTATATTTTATTATTTATTTTATCCCAGGGATAAGGTAGTTCCGAACAGCAGAATTTGTCAAACCTCACCCAACACAATGTCTTTTAAACAAAGCTTATCTGAAGAAGGGACAGGGCCACCAGCACACTTGCCTTTGGCTGGAAGATTGCATCACTTGAAGGACAGCATCACTGACATCAATCTGTGAACAGACAAACTGTGCACAAGTGCACAGTCATGGTGGAATAGAAAAGGGTCTTTGTCAAAGTGTTTTGCCAAATAATACCTAATGAGAACATCTCAGATTACCTATCATTCAGTTATAGTTTCCAAAACACAAAATCAAGCTAATGTTAATAGAACTATACTATTCGGACAAAATATTTTGGTGACTCCTGTTAATTTTTAATTTTGGGGACCAGACAGGGTTTGGGTTGGGTCAAATATGGATATAGTGATTGGGGATCTTCAGCATATCAAGACATTTTAGACAATGATAAGCTTCCTACTTTGTAGCAACACTTTGGAGAAGTTTTTTTTTGTCTATTCCAGTGCACAAAGCAAGAACTATGAAGACATGGGTTGATGAGTTCAGTGAGAAAGAGTTTGACTGGTCTGCACAAATCCTTGGCCTCAGGCCCCGTTTAGCAGTTTGGGGATGAAGTGGAAAGGAGGCTGCAAGCCAGTCCTTTTAGTCCAACTTTAGTGCCTGATCTCTGAAATGCTCTACAGAATGAATAGGCACAAATTGCCACAGAAACAACTCGAAATCATGTAAAGCTTTCCAAGAAAATCAGAAGAAAAGTAAATGGGAGACCGGCTATATTTTATACACTCTCTGTATCCATGTTGGTGTGATGGTCAGGTGTGGCCAATTACTTTTGTTTAGTGTATCTCTGCTGCACTCAAATAATGGCAGGGACCTTGAGATGGACCAAGATTAATCTATTGTGGCCAAGGCAACCATTGGCCACCGCCTTGCTAGTGATTGTGCCTAGATAAGATTGCTCCCTCCACTTACCAGGATCTGTCACTCTGCATTTCCTTGCCAAAGCAAAATAAATAAATAAATAAAAGATACATCATTTATTAGAGACAGTGTAACTCCTATCTTGCACCAAAAATATGAGAGTTTTCTAGTACTCCCTGTTCAGTTCCAGTGCAGAACAACAAGCATTCACTCTTCAGAAACCTTCAGTATCTGGAGTCATTGGCATACCGATAGTAATTTTTTTTTTTCTACACTAAGCTCAATTTGTTCAGATCTTTTCATGCAAAAACTTTGACCATTTGCGGAAAGGGTAAATATTTCTAGGAAATGATGTACAATGTAAAATAAATAAATTAAATAATTAAAAAAGATCTATAGATGGTTGCTGGAGTTCCAGTCATCACTGTTCGAGAGGAGGAGGGCATCCTGGACAGATCTCCAGTCCATCACAGGGACACATAGAGACAAACGAGACAAACAACCATTGACTCTCTCTCTCACACCTAGGGACAATTTAGAGTTACCAGTCAGCCTAACATGCATGTTTTTGGTCTGTGGGAGGAAACTGGAGTACCCAGAGAAAACCCACATTTTCACGGAGAGAAAATGCCAACTCCACCCAGAAAGTCTCTCGGCCACGATTTGAACCAGAGCAACCTGCTCATTGAGAGGCAGCAACTATACAGGTACTTCTCAAAAAAATTAGCATATTGTGATAAAGGTCATTATTTTCCATAATGTATTGATACAAATGAGACTTTCATATATTTCAGATTCATTGCACACCAACTGAAATATTTCAGGTATTTAATTGTTTTAATACTGATGATTATGGCATACAGCTCATGAAAACCCAAAATGCCTGTCCCAAAAAATTAGCATATCATGAAAAGGTTCTCTAAACAAGCTATTAACCTAACCATCTGAATCAACTATGTAACTCTAAACACCTGCAAAAGATTCCTGAGGCTTTTTAAAACTCCCAGCCTTGTTCATTACTCAAAACCACAATCATGGGTAAGACTGCCGACCTGACTGCTGCCCAGAAGGCCATCATTGACACCCTCAAGCAAGAGGGTAAGACACAGAAAGAAATTGCTGAACGAATAGGCTGTTCCCAGAGTGCTGTATCAAGGCACCTCAGTGGGAAGTCTGTGGGAAGGGAAAAGTGTGGCAGAAAACGCTGCACAACGAGAAGAGGCGACCGGACCCTGAGGAGGATTGTGGAAAAGGGCCGATTCCAGACTTTGGGGGACCTGCGGAAGCAGTGGACTGAGTCTGGAGTAGAAACATCCAGAGCCACCGTGCACAGGCGTGTGCAGGAAATGGGCTACAGGT
>NC_056510.1:28183618-28202505 GCF_014905685.2 Nematolebias whitei
ATTTGTATATATATTTTTTTTTTATATTTTTTTTTTTTGTGGGGTTTGTTTAATTTATATTTGTTGGTGTTGGTAGTACTTTGCTTTGTTTCTGAAGTGTTGCTTCTTTTGTGGGAATAAAGTTTTTTTTTTTACATGTACTTAAAAAAAGATGAAAAACGGTTTTCATAGTAGTGTATTTGACCTTTAGAGGCATATTTATTCATAATAAAAATGAAATAAGTGCAGTATTTAGTGGCCAATGCATTTATCAGGATATTTCTTTTACAGTTTCAGAATATTTTTATACATTCTTTTCAATTTTATATTTAATTGTTACATAAATGTGATTTATCCAAGTAATCCAGATTATGGTACTATAAAAATGTAAACATTTGTTTCTTTGTTTTAAAAGTAAAAACCTTAAGGTTTATGTTAGGTCATTCTGAGAAAGTTGCTAATTTGTGGTTCATGCAAACCCTTGTTTTGAAATGTTCGATGACTGGATCAAAGATATAACTATTTTATGTTACAGTCCTTTTACATCACATTAAAACAAAGTAAACTGTAAATTTAATAAAGATATCATCTCTATGGCATTTCTTACATTTACATGATCTGTTTTTATGCAGCAGGAGATTTTATCTAAAATAATTTGCAACAGATACATTTTGAAGTCAATGTAGGTTTTTGAATCTTGCACAGAAACATTTAACATATAGATTAAAGGGGCCAACATTCAAATTAGGTTATTTTAAATGTTGGACCACTTTGTTTCTCGAGTCAGAGCCACATGCAAACTCATTCTACCATTATTGGCTGGAGAATGCATGTACTTTATTTATCATAATACATTTCCTTACATTGTAACTAATTTTCTCCAACTATACCTTGAGAAGAAGTAATGTGTCTGTTTGCCACAATTTTAATGCAAGATTTGTGGAGGATATGAAGAGCTCGAGTCTGAGTTTCCACTACATGGAACAGAAACATTGTCTCCACGGAGCCCTAAAAAATAGGTCATGCTCTGCTCTCTGATCTACTTCGCAGTGTTACATAAAATACACTCTGCTTTGCATCAAATCCCTTTCTTGTTCCTAGTCCAACACAAATGTACAAAAAGTAAAAAGAAAATCACAAAGCATTTGACTCTATAAACATTACTGAATGAACTTTTAAACACAGACAGAAGGTTTTATCTATTTCTGAAATGTACTGCCAAATGTGAAACTTTGTAATGCGACTCATTTCATGTTTTATTTATTGAATTCAACATGAAAAGCCAGTCATGATGAATCATGCTGATTGCTGGTACAGTAATTATGTGAAGCATCCATGTCCTTTAATCGATCACAACAAAGACTGCCATCAGTTACTGTACTACCGTGCTGTTTTATCCTGTCACTCCTCATTTGCAATTTGTCTCATGATCAACAAAAATGTTCTTTTGGTTTCTTGGTTGAGATAAAAAAAATAAAAAATAAAAACTTTAAACTAATCAAAGCTGATACTGTTGAGGATGAAATTGTTTTTTAGGATGAAAGCAAGTGCAATGGGAGGTTGTGAAAAGATCAACTAAACCTTTCAACCTTTTCTATTGATTTTTCAGCACCATGATACCATTGACAATCAGCTCTCTGATAAACAAACACAGCATGGTATCATGGTACTGAAGTACAAAGTGCTACGTTTTCCTCCGAAGAGTACCTACGCCTGTACCTGTAAACTTGAGAAGCAATATGACGTAGTAGCATGATAGGCAGTTTATTTTATTCCCTTGACCTGTGTGTAAAAGGTGTTTCTTTTTTGTATTATTTGACATAGAGATTTGTAGAACTGTCCATTTTTAAGACTGGGCTTAATACTTTCCCTTTTGATAAATCCTATAGTTAATAACATTATTAATCTGAGGAACCAGCAGACTGCTTTTAGTCTAACTTCATCGCAGACTCTCATCCTGAGCAAGCATAAAGACAGCAGTGGAAAGGAAAAACTCTCTCATGACGAAGAATCCTCCAGCAGAACCAGGCTCAGGACAAGTGGCCATCTGCTTTGACTAGCTGGGTTTGAGAGGACAGGAAGGAGGAAAGGAATGGCAGGTCGGGAATCGCATGTTAATATAGAAAAAAAATCTAATGTAAACTATTCATATGGTCAAGTTGTCCTCCAGTAGTCTAAGCTTAGCAACATAACAAGCCAACCCTAACTTACTTTTAGGGAGTGGTGGCACAGAGGTTAGAGAAGGTGGACCTGTTATTGGAAGATCACCGGTTCAATTCCCGGTACCAACAACATCAAAATGTGGGTGGAATAGGTGAAGCACCCACACCTGCCTCCACCCTCATTTGCCCCACTCTGGACCCTTGAGCAAGGCCCTTAACCACCACCATCTGCTCCCTCGGGTGATAGATAGCAGCACTTTGCTCCACACAGAGGGCTGTGTTACCTCGGTGATCTGTGGTTGCATTAGGAAGGGTGTCCAGTGTAAAAATAATTGTCACGTCTTGGTGTGACAGTTCGCTGTGGTGACACCTGAAGAAGGGAGAAGCTGAAAGGAGAAAAGAAAAAAAAAAACTACTTTTATGTACTGTATATGAATATTTCTGTGACTCTGCAATATATAAATAAACTGAATAAAATTTAATTAAAACTCTTTAAAATCAAGTATTTGAAGCTTTTTCCTAAAATGTAAGAAAAATTTGAGAAACCAGCCACTAGGGAGCACAAGCCAGTGTGTCTCTTGTGCTGATCTCAAGCCCGGGTAAATGGTGAGGGTTGTGTCAGGAAGAGCATCCAATGTAAAACAGTTTTGCCAAAACTATAATATGAGTTCATCAAAGCAAAACCATCATTCGAAGCTCGAGTTAACAAGGACCGTCACTGGTGCTGATGACAAACAGAGTGCCTGTGGAACTTGTGCTACAGTTAGTCGAAGACTACGAGGAGAGAAACGTGTCAGAAGACAGAGGGAGAAGAGGAAATCCAAGAATGTAGGACTGAGGGTTGCAACTCTAAATGTGGGGACAATGGCAGGCAAAGGTAGTGAGCTGGCTGACATGATGCAGAGAAGAAAGGTAGATGTTTTATGTGTCCAAGACACCAAGTGGAAGGGCAGCAAGGCTCGCAGCATTGGAGCAGGGTTCAAACTGTTTTACCATGGTGTGGATAGAAAGAGAAATGGAGTAGGGGTGGTCCTGAAGGAGGAGTTGGCAAAGAATGTAGTAGAGGTGAAGAGAGTGTCAGATAGGATGATGTGCCTGAAGGTAGAAGTAGAAGGTCTAATGCAAAACATTGTCAGTGGTTATGTTCCAAAAGTTGGATGTTATGTAGAGAAGAAAGACACATTTTGGATGAAGTCCATCCATCCATTATCTTTACCCGTTTATTCCATTTTTGGGTCACAGGGGTCGCCGGTGCCCATGTCCAGCAATCACTGTGCGAGGGGCGGGGTACACCGTGGATGGGTCGCAAGTCCATCACAGGGCCACAAAGAGACAAACAACCATTCACTTTCTCAATCACACCTAGGGACAATTTAGAGTTACCAATCAACCTAACATGCATGTTTTTGGTCTGTGGGAGGAAACCGGAGCACCCGGAGAAAACCCACGCATGCACGGAGAGAACCTGCAAACTCCACCCAGAAAGGCCCCTGGACCAGGGTTTGAACCAAGGACCTGCTCGCTGAGAGGCAGCAACTCTACCAGTTGTGCCACCATGCTGCTCACCTGGAGTGATGATCGGAGCAGACCTGGATGGACATGTTAGTGAAGGAAACAGAGGGGATGAGGAAGTGATGGGTAGGTTTGGTGTCAAGGAAAGACACCATAAAGGACAGACAATGGTGGATTTTGCCAAGAGAATGGAAATGACTGTAGTCAACACTTATTTCCAGAACCATAGAGTGATCTATAAGAGTGGAGGAAGGAGTACGCAGGTTGACCACATTCTGTGTAGAAGAGGAAACCTGAAGGAGATAGGGGACTATAAAGCAGTGGCAGAGGAGAACATGGCCAGACATCATCGGGTGGTTGGGTGTAGAATGACTGTTGTTATGAAGAAGAGGAAACGGGTAAAATCAGAGAAGAAGACAAAATGGAGGAAGCTAAGCAAAGAAGAATGTTGTGAGAAATTCATTGAGGAGCTGTTAAAGGCTTTGGGTGGTTAAAAAGAGCTTCCAAATAACTGGGCTACTACAACAGCAGTAATCAGAGAGAAAGGTAGGAAAGTACTTGGTATGACATCTGGACAGCGAATGGATGGTAAGGAAACCTGGTGGTGGAATAGTGAATTGTAGGAAGCTATTCAAAGAAAGGGGTTAGTCAAGAAGTAACATGACAGTGAGAGGACTGAAGGATTCAAGGATTCAATGTTCTTTATTGTCATTCACATTACATGTAGTACACGAGGTGGAATGAAACTATGTACACAGGGTCCCATTTACATCCAACAAAAATACAAATTGTAAAGAAAAACTGTTGTAAGATCCAAGACATGAACTAAGAAATATGCTGAACTAAGAATACACTAAACACTAATAGTACAAAACAATGCGCCAAACAACAGCAGCACGAACCAGGGGGGTGAGATGGTGTAGGGGCAGGGCAGTCGACTCGGGACCTGAAGGTCCTGAGTTTGATCCTCAGTCATTGCACATCTCGTGGTGTCTCTGACCAGGAAACCTAATCACCAATTGCTCCCTGGGCACTTACATAGCTGCCCACTGCTCCACCTGGGTGTATCCCAGATGTAATGGATTAAATGCAGAGAGCCATTTTCAGCTTTGTATGGTAACATACAATGATGACAACACATAGCATTTTATTTATCATTATTATTACTATTATTATGAGTCTGTGCGAGCAGAGCAGATGAGGACAAATGAACACAACAACGTGAAATAAATCAACAGCATGAGATCAGCATCATGGAAGCAGCACATATCAACAACCAAGTGGCATTACAGTAGAAGTCTGTGATGGTGGGGAGGCTAAGTCCAACAGACTTTTGTGCAGCCTTCACCATTCTCTGCAAAGCTTTTCTTTCTGTAGCTGTGCAGCCTCCATGCCACACATTGATGCTGGAGCACAGGATGCTCTCCATTGCACACCTGTAGAAGGAGGTGAGGACTGAGCTTCCCAGTCCAGCTTGCCATAGCCACCTGAGGAAGTAGAGTCTCTGATGTGCTTTCTTGATCAGGCTGGTAGTGTTGTTTCCTCAACTGAGGTTGTCATTCAGGTGCACACCCACGTTCTTGTAGCTGGAGACCACTTCCATTGCAGATATTCCTATGTTCGGGGTGTGTGGGAGGGTGTGGGATTTGGGGGGGGGGGGGGGGGGGGGGTTGTTCCATCTGATGTCAACTGATGAGTTGTATGGGAGACTGGACACTAAAGAGGGCGGGAAAGACTTGTACTGATTGGCGAGACAGATGGATCAGGCTGGAAACAATGTGCGGCAGGTTAGGCTTGTTAAAGATATGAATTGTAATGTCCTAACAAGTGATGAGAGTGTGATGGGAAGATGGAAAGAGTACTTTGAGGAGCTAATGAACAGAATGAAAGGGAAAAAACAGTAGAGGTCATATAAACTGTGGACCAGGGAGGGGGAAAGATTAGCGAGGGTGAAGTCCGGAATTCTCCGAAAAAAATGAAGAAGGGGAAGGCACTAGGATCTGATGAAATAGCAGTTGAGGTTTGGAAATGTCTTAGAGAGATGGCAGTGAGGTTTTTAAACCAAATATTCAGTGCTATATTTGAGGGTGAGAAAATGCCTGAGGAGTGGTGAAGAAGTGTGCGGGTTCCCATATTTAAGAACAAGGGTGATGTGCAGAGTTGTAGCAACTACAGGAGAAGTAAGCTGATGAGTCACACATTGAAAATCTGGGAGAGTTATGGAAGCTAGACATAGACGAGATCACTATTTGTGTGCAGCAGTATAGTTTCATGCCAAGAAAGAGTACCACAGATGCCATCTTGGCTTTGAGGTTGCTGATGAAGAAGTACAAAGAGGGTCAGAAAGAACTTCATTTTGTCTTTGCGGAATTAGAAAAAGCGTATGATAGGGTGCCAAGGGAGAAGGTGTGGTATTGCATGAGGAAATCTGGAGTGGCAGAAAAGTATCTTAGACTGGTACAGGACATGTATGAGAACAGCTGGACAGCAGGACAGCAGTGGTGAGATGTGAAGTAGGAGTGACAGATAGCTTCAAGGTGGAGGTAGGTTTGCATCAAGGATTGGCTCTGAGCCCTTTCTTGTTTGCTCTGATGATGGACCAACTAACAGACAAGGTCAGGCAGGAATCCCCGTGGACTATGATGTTTGCAAATGACATTGTGATCTGTGGTGAGAACAGGGAACAGGTGGAAGAGAACTTGGAGAGGTGGAGGTATGCTCTTGGAAGAAGAGAAATGAACGTCAGCTGTGGTAAGACAGAGTACGTGTATGAATGAGATGGAGGCTGGTGGAACAGTGAGGCTGCAAGGAGCAGAGGTCACAAAGGTGCAGGACTTCAAGTACTTGAGGTCCACTGTCCAGGAGCATGGGGAGTGTGGTCAAGAGAGAAAAAAGGGAGTCCAGTCAGGATGGAGTGAATGGAGAAAAGTTTCAAGAGTAATTTATGACAAAAGGGTGTCAGCAAATGTCAAAGGAAAAGTTTACAAGACAGTTGTGAGACCAGCTTTGTTGTATGGTCTGGAAACTATGGCACTGATTAAAAAACAAGATAAAGAATTGGGAGAGGCAGAATGAAGATGTTGAGGTTCTCCTTAGGATTGACAAGGATGGATAAGATTCAGATCATCAGAGGTACAGCATTAGTCAAACAACTGGGAGATAAATGTTAGGGAGGCCAGACTGAGATGGTTTGGACTAGTGATGTGAGCTTTGTGACAGGTGAGGCACTGACTGTCTGGAATCAGATGTTCACATTATATGAACCCAAAATAGAAGCTTATATTTCAACATAAATTATTTTAAAATTATTAGAAAATGTTTGACACTTCATAGTGCAGAGATGTTCTTCAACTCAATGATTCTTTCACATTTGTCTTATGGAGCTACTGTCTGGTCAAAGACGCCAAACTACATTTAAACCATTGGAAAGCCTCTACAATTGGGCCTTGAAGGTTTTATAGCAAAAGCCAATCACATTTAATCACTGTAATATTTTAGCTAAGTTCGGCATTCTAGAATTTTCTAATTTTATAAATTACAATTTTTTTATAACTGATCTTCAAATGCTTAAATGAACTTGCACCCAGATCATTAAACACTTGTATTCAGAAATTGCAGCTTTAAATGGCAACTGTAAGGTTCCTTTTTGTAGTACCACTTTTGTTCAAAGTACTATCTCTGTGAGATGATCTGCAATTTGGAGCACAATCCCTGTCAATTTAAAGTAAGTCACCAGATTCAATTCATTCATTCATTCAACCTTTATTTATACAGGTTAATCCCATTGAGTCTTGGGGACTCAATATGTTTAAAAAACAAACTAAACTCTGACTGTGTCAAAAACAGCATTATGTTTATGCTTAATGTATTTTGTTGTTATATTTTAATCCATTTGTTTTATGTGTATGACTCATTTTATATTGTTAATATTATTTTAATTATTTTACTCTATTATCACCATTCCACTTCTTGATAGTATCTTAGATATCATGTTTATAAAAGCCCATCTAGGGACAAGTGCTGCAAATTATCTCACACTATAAGCACCATGATACAAGCATGGGACTGCTGCTCTATTCAGTTTGTCTATGCTATTTTGTGTCAGTCCCTATCAAATAAAATTAATAAATAAATTTTGCCTTTTTTTCTTTTTTGTTCTTTCTGTCTCTAATACCGGGCAGCATGGTGGCACAACTGGTAGAGCTGCTGCCTCTCAGCAAAAAGGTCCCTGGTTCAAACCCCGGTCCAGGGGCCTTTCTGGGTGGAGTTTACATGTTCTCTCCGTGCATGCGTGGGTTTTCTCCGGGCACTCCGGTTTCCTCCCACAATCCAAAAACATGCATGTTAGGCTGATTGGTAACTCTAAATTGTCCCTAGGTGTGAGTGAGAGAGTGAATGTTTGTTTGTCTCGTTTGTCTCTATGTGTCCCTGTGATGGACTTGCGACCTGTCCAGGGTGTACCCCGCCCCTCGCACAGTGATTGCTGGACATGGACACTAGCGACCCCCGTGACCCAAAATGGAATAAACGGGTAAAGATAATGGATGGATGGATGTCTCTAATACCTTATTTTTCTACTGAAAATCTAGTTTAGAAAAATCCTTTAGTTTTGAGATATGATCTTCCATTTTGTCTAAACTAATTTAAATGAGTGTACCATTTGCTATACCCCACCCCTCTGCGTTAGAGAAGAATGTACAGCGACTGCACCTGCTTCATTGTCCCTATGGGGAAGCACTGTTCCCTATCGGTAAATGGACTGTTCTTATATAGCTCCTTTCTATCTGATCAAGATACTCAAAGCACTTTACACTACAATCTGTGCTCTCATTTACCCATACACACAGTACTGTACTAGATCTCTACAAAGCTAATTGAATAAATCATTCTAAAGAGACTAATCAGTGCTTTATCACATTCATACACTGATGGGACACACATTGGAGGCAATGAGGGGTTCATTGTCTTGCCCAGGGACACTTCGGCATGTGACTGCTAGTGGATTCGAACACCAAACTCTTGCAATGGAGTGCGACTGCTCTAACCACTCAGCCACAGCCACCCATCGGTGCAAGGTAATTTCTGCCTCACCAGGTATATTTGCACTGTGCATTTATGACTGATTAAAAATAAGAAATATGTCACACACATTCATTCAATATATTAGACAGACTGTAGAACATCAACATGTGCAGCTCATGTGTAATCAAACATGTATATTGGCAATATAAAGAGAGTCAGCAATAGACATGCTCCAGCCACCTACTTTATATATTCAAAAAGCGTTCAATACAAAAACAACTGCACTTTATTTGTAACAGAAGACGTTTCGCTCCTCATCCGAGGAGCTTTCTCAATTCAAAGAGCAGAGAGTGAGAGATACAGGTTATAAGGCTGAGTGAGATAAGACACACACACACATAAGACACACACATATGTAGATTGGCAGTTCACACCTTAACACCTAAACAGTAGGTCTTTGTTCCTCTAATTCACTGACGAGGACCCTCTGTTCCCTTCAGGTGTGAAAACCGGCTGGGAATCTGTTTTAAAGTTGCATAATATGTTTTTGAAAGTGGAAATCTGAGGCCTCCTCCTCTGTTAAGAGACGGCTTTTCTCTTTTTACATAAATTGCTTCCTTCACCCCCCTCTCAAACCATCTGTGTTCTCGGTCCAAAATGTGCACATTTTGGTCCTCAAAAGAGTGTCCCTTATCTGTGAGGTGGAGGTAAACTGCAGAATTTTGTCCTCGGATGAGGAGCGAAACGTCTTCTGTTACAAATAAAGTCCAGTTGTTTTTGTATTGAACGCTTTTTGAATTCATCATGTCCTGGATGACTGAGAATATTCACCAGTACTTTATATATTGTATTTGACACAGCGCCACCAGGGGTGAACCAGAGGTCTGCACTGCCTCACTCTGCATTGTTTGAACAGGCAATGCGTAAGTTCTGTGGTTTTGATTCAAGGATTCAAGGTTCTTTATTTGTCATACGCACCACGTGTGGTAGATGTGATGGAATGAAATTGTGTACACAGGGTCCCAGTTGCATCCAACAAAAGTATAAAATGTAAAAGAAAAGCAGTAATAAGATCTAAGATATGAACGAAGAAAAATGTTAACTAGAAATACGCTAAGCACTAGTAGTACAAAAACATTATGACGAACAGCCGCACAAACATGAGTCAGTTCTTCAGTCTGGTGGTTTTACACTTAGGTTGTTTTCACACCTGATAGTCCGGTAGACTCGGTTCGGTTGGGGACCAATATTCGTAACATTTTGTTTACATTTGAGCTGTTGCGTTTGCATTCACACTGCACTGTGCAGTCGAGCCAACCTGTTCGAACCAACCTGTTCCCCCACTCGCCTGTGGTGGGGCTGCACCAAGAACTACTAAAAGAAACAGCACAAGAACCTCTGAAAAAGACACTTCTTCTTCTTCTGGAAATACAAACAAAAACGGAGTGGCGTCAAGTTTTATCGGTTTTAGGAGTTATATTTTGTCATTTTTCAACAATGGACTGGAAGATGAGGCAGAAGACCATGGAAATTTTTTTTTTTCACACAAGGCAGCTGACAGCTCCATATGAGGTAAGAGAAATGCCTGTTTGTTTGCCCTGCGTTGTAGTCCTCTTCCTGCTTGCGAAGCGGTGCACGGTCTGCTAACATTCACAGTGTACTCGAACTATGCTTGAGTTTTCTTCTACCGGACCAAGACCTAGGTTTTAGACCGGGCCAGAGTTCACCTTTTTTGTTCCGTGATGGCGAGTTCACACCTCCCCAAACGAACGGGACTTCCTAGGCAAACGGGCTAGAGTTTGGGACAACAGGGCTGATGTGAATGCACTCTTAATGCTCCTCAACCTCCTGCCTGAGGGGAGCGGGGCAAAAACTGTGTGTGCTGGGTGAGTGGAGTCCTTCATAATGCAGGTAGATCTCATCCTGCATCTGGAGGTGTAGATGTCTGTGGTGTAAAGGATGTTCTCCACTACAGACCTGTAGAAGAAGGTGAGGACTGAGCTTCCCAGACCAGCTCGCCTCAGCCACCTGAGGAAATACAGTATAGTCTCTGATGAGTTTTCTTCATCAACCTGGTGGTGTTGTTGCCCCACCTGAGGTTGTCATCCAAGTGCACACCCAAGTACTTGTAGCAGGAGACCACTTCCACCATAGATTATCCAATATTGGGGGGGGGGGGGATAGGTGTGTTTGTTCCGTCTGAAATTCACGACCATCTCCTTCGTCTTCTTCACATTGATGTAAAGGTTGTTCTTCCTGCATCAGCTCTCCAGGTGTACCACCTCCTGCCTGTAGCTGGATTCATCGTTGTTTTTAATACAGCCCACCACCACTGTATCATCTGCAAACTTTATAATATGACAGCCTGAATGAGCAGGTGTACAGTCATACGTGAACAGAGTGAACAGGAGAGGGCTCAGAACACAGCCCTGAGGGGAACCAGTGCTGAGGGTTATGGTGGAGGAGAAGTTGTGGATCCTCACAGACTGTGGTCTGTTTGTTAAGACGGCCAGGACCCAGTTTCAAATAGAGGGGCTTAAGCCTCCAGTATACTGCCGCGTACGTCTGTTCACGTGCACGTACGCGTGTACTGTACGCAGAGTGTTCAGACTTTGTACTCCAGCGTACACCCTGAGCAGCTGCAGAGCAGCTTCACAGACAAGGGGCGTTAACCTTCGGGACAAATTGAGGTCGCCGATTGGTCATTTGCTGACACGCCTATTGGATTGATTGACAGGTCGGAAAAAAGAAAAAAAACGAGTGCTGGCAGCCTCAGCCGCAGCGGAGTTCTGTGTTTATATGTCGTTAATAAAAAGATCTAAAAAATAAAATAAAAAAACAGAGAGCGCTGGCTCTACAGCCCACACATCAGACCAGCCCATCAGGAAATCTCCAGACCTGAGTTTAATTCGCTCATGACAAATTCCTTCATTTCTCACCATTTCAGTCATGAAGTCAACGGAGGAGGAAGAGATCGCTTGCCTCTTGGCAAAAAAACAAAAGAAAAGGCCAGATCAGAGATGAAGAAGGGGAATTTAATACATTGGTGTCACATACAAAACAGTCCATCGCTGGGCAGTTTATTGTGCGACACCGCGTATGCGTATGCGTATGCGTATGCGGTCGTAAAAATGTGAGCTTTGCACGGACATGCCCTGGGGGGTACGCTCGTACCTCCGCGTACGTACGTGCATACCTCTGCGTATGGACGTACGCGGCAGTATACTGGGGGCTTAAGTCCTAGTGTGAGTAGTTTGTCTATCACCGTCTGGGGGCTCGTGGTATTGATGGTAAATGGTAAATGGACTGTACTTATATAGAGACTTTCTATCATATTTCAAGATACTCAAAGCGCTTTACACCACAATATGTGCCTGATTTACCCATTCATATAGCACTCTACTAGATCTCTACAAAGCTAATTGAACAAATCATTCTAATGAGACTAATCAGTGCTTTCGATCACATTCATACACTGATGGGACACATCAGAGGCTATGAGGGGTTCAGTGTCTTGCCCAGGGACACTTCGACATGTGATTGCTGGTGGATTCAAACCCCCAACTCTCGCATTGGAGGACCACTGCTTTAACTACTCAGCCACAGCCGCCCCACAGTAGTGAAGGCAGACGTGAAGTCCACAAAGAGCATACGGATGTAGGAGTCCTTCTGCTCCAGGTGGGTGAGAGCAGTGTGGACCACAGAGGAGATGACGTCTTCTGTTGATCGGATCTCACGGTATACATACTGGTGAGGGTCCTCATTGATGTTGATGGTTGTATTGATGTGGGTCATGACCAGTTTTTCAAAGCATTTAGCGACTATCGGGGTGAAGGCTATTGGTCGTTAATCATTCAGACTTGTCACTGTAGAGCTCTTTGGGACTGGGATGACCATTTGGCCATTGAAGCGTTGAAATAATTCAGAAATGAGTTTTATAAAACAGTTTATAGAACAGTCAAGTGGTCATATGTATTTTTTCTTATTGTTAGTATTTTACTTGTCATGATGACAGTTGCGGCACTGCCTCACCTGCTTCCCCTGACTGCATGTCACTGATTTGGACATGTCCATGAGACAATTGTCTGTCCTGTCCTATCTGTCTGCACCTTTCCTGTGTTTTTATTCTCCTCGTGTTTCCTGCTCCTGTGCACAGTTGATCCTCATCCTAATCACTTCTGATGTTCCACCCTTGTCTCATCAGTGTCAGAATGAAGTTTCTATCTGTTCACTCCCTTGGTATCCAGGCATTATCTCCTATCCTTTCCATGGTGACCATGATCTGCATCTGCTCTGTCTTGTCATACTCTAACAAGTAAGTTTTTGGCTGCCATGTCAGCTCTCTTTTTGTTTTTGTAAAATAAATATAATTTTATTACATAATCTTGGAGTCTCTTGTTGTTGGCCTGCACGTGGGTTCAAACGTATAAGCAAAATCATGTCAGTCCAGAGAAGGGACAGTGGGTATATTGGTAGAAAGATTGTTAGAAATGCAGCTGCCTGGAAAAAGACAAAGAGGAAGACCAAAGAGGAGATATATGGATGCAGTTAGAGAGGACATGGAGATAGTTGGAGTGAGGACAGAGGATGCAGAGGATAGAGTGAGATGGAGGATGATGACTCATTGTGGCGACCCCTGAAGAGTGAAAAGCCTAAAAAAAGCAGTAAGAATAATTTGAGGTTTGTTAAAGGGATAATTTAAACAATTGAATGTGGGCTTTTGTGGAAAATAATAATTTATATCTTACTGTTCTAGAAACTGTGGCTGTTAGAATATTTTACAGAAATATAATTTATTCTAATCAGTTTGATGAGCTAGTCTTGGTAACAAAGACCAAAGTTGATTAATCTAAATTCATCGCCAATCCTATGAAAGCGCTGCATCAAAAGTGCTACAGCTACCTGCTGCTGAAGGTATTTGTGTGTGTGAGACAACATAAAATTCCATGAAAATCATAGTTTGAGTTATTTGTTAATGTATTTCAGTATTGGACCATGTTTTTCTAAGTTACTGTTGTTGTTTTTTCTTTTTTTAATTTACTGAATCCTTGTGTTCAGCATGTTTTATGTCAGTTTCTTCTGTTTTCTATTTTTATTTTTATTTATAAAAGTGTCTTCCCTCATGTTACTCCTGTGTTCAGGTATTATTCACACCTGCTCTTCATCTGCTCATCAGCCCAGTAGCTATGTTTACATGCGCAGAATTCTTTGACCGGATTGAAATGTGTTCTGTTTGAATAATTTAAATGTATTGTTTACATGGGCACAATCTGTTCATGATGAGCGTTTACATGCAGCGGGCTTTGTTCTGAACAGCAGTACTGACATGCGCAGAGTGGTAAACTCTCCTTAAAAAAACCACCGAAGAAGAAGTTCTACTTCCGGGGTGAACGTAAACAAACCTGAGCACCCAAAATGGACCCGCGACAGGTTTTAATGATGGTGGAGACGTTACTGCACTCCCTGACTGAGCTACAGGTAATAGAAATCATTTTGAGCTCTTTAAAAGTTTCTAGTAGAAATGTTGTGTCGCTCACCGACCAGTTTTACTTCCCTGACATGCTAATATTATTAGCGTTAGCCAGGCGGAAATGGCAAAGTCGCACATGCGCAGTCAGGTCAGTTTTTCACCATCAGATAAAAACGAACAGATCAAGCGTTTACATGCGCACCGATCGGGTTTCGGATCGGCGTAAACCACCCGTTTCGTTCTGATCACAAATTATAACGGATCGCGCCGAATACACAAAAAATAACCCGAACGGAGTGTTTACATGACACACTTTTATTCCAACCGGCCATTTGATCTGGTTACTTATGTCCATGTAAACATACCCAGTGTTTCAAAACGCTAAGCTCCCCTTCCAGCACACTTATACTCCTGGTTCATGTTTTAGGATTTTACTTTTTGTTGTTGTTTGTTTTTGGAATTTCTCCATTTTCCTTGTCCGCTTTATAAATATTAATTTTGAAATAATTTGCTGCCTAGGCTTCCTTTCTGTGTTTTTTACTGTGTGCATGCATTCACGCTGTTATCTTCTGTGGATTTTTAAAATAAATCAAAATCAAAACAACTTCACAAGCAAACTACTGTAAAACCTGCTCCTTTTTAAAACAGTAAAGCAAACAGTTTTTAATGTTTTTCCAAGGTAATGTCAGCGTTATATGTTATCCCACTGAATGACATCTTCTTTAAGAAACATTTCCTATTACCTTTCTGCCTAACATCCAGCCACAGGTTTGATTAACAGCATTCGCTTTGTTCAGAGCCCCTGGGGCTAGTTCTGATGCAGAGTGCATGTGTGCGTGCATGTGTGTGTGGGGTGTGTGTGTGTACTGTATATGAAAGTGAGCCAGTGGAGTGCCATGTAAGAGTAGAGGAGAGAGTCTTTGAAGACCGAGAGAAGAGAGGAAGGGTGCCAGAAGCAGATAAACACCAGAATACCAAGGGACAAAATAACCTTATAATGTTAACGTTATATTACTCAGAATGAGAAGGAAAATCTAAAGTTAAGAGAAAAAAAGAGTATTCTTAAAGACAAGCATGCATGTGTGTGTATGTGTGTGCATTTACATACATAAAATAAAGTGCTCTGTGTTGTCATCATTGTATGTTCCCATACAATGGCATAATTGGTTCTGTGCATTTAACCCATTTGCACATGAGATACACCCAGGTGAAGCAGTGGGCAGATATTTAAGCACCTGGGGAGCAGTTAGAGATTGTGCATCTTGCTCACAGACAGAATGACTGGGGATCGAACCTGGGACTTTGGGGTCCCGAGTCGGCTGTCCAGTCTCTACCACATACAAACATACATACATATGTACATACATATAGATACATACATACGTGTGTGTGTGTGTGCTTTGCGTCAAATGACCTAGAATTTTCTGTAATCTTCCAAAGAAATCCTGAGCAACGGGTCTTCTGTAAGAGTACCACTGACTGCAGCCCTTCCACCAAGATGGCCGCCAATTAACACCAGCTGTCGTCCATCCACCTGATGAGGCTCAACCCTATATATGGCTGCAGTCAAGTGTTACTCGACGCTGGAGCATTGTGCCCTTTTGGTATTTATGCCTTGAGTCAGTAGTGCTCTGCAAACAAAACATACTTAGCTTGTTCTTGTGTCCACAGTAATCCTTTCCTCGGATCCTGTCCTTCGTGCCTTGCCAGCCACTCGCCTGCCACATCTGCCTTGCCTGTCCTGCCTCGTCTTTCATCTCTGGCGCTCCTCTTTGATTCCACTCTAAACCACACAACAGTGTCTCCACCTGTAAGAGAACCAAACAAATTATCAGCAACCGTTCAGTCTCTCGACCTGGACCTACTGACCCTGTTCTCCTTCCTAGGCTCTCCAGAGAACCACCTGTAAATAATACTCACTGTAAATAATAAACACTGTTACCTTTTTCTAAGCCTGAGTCTTGCTTCGTTCTGGTCTCGTACAAATCTGCATTCCTCGAGTCATAACATCTTCAAGCTAAATCTTTTATTTGGTTCTTGGTTGCTTTTTCACTCACTGGAATTCCAGTTCTTAAACTTTGCCATTTATAGAAGAATAATTTGTCTGTTAAATGACTTAACATAAATTTATGAATCATTCAAGCATAAAAAATGCCCAACTTGAGGAATAAACCAATGTTGTGTCTACACATAAACAACTGTGTGGGGAAAGAAAAAAAAAAATCAAGGAAACATCTACAAATTATTTCACTACCGGTCTGTCCAAATACATCTGTTCTCGCTTTTTAAAACTGAATCAATAAAAGAATGTCAATATTGACTCAAAATGATGGTGGAAATAATGCATTTTTTCACCAGCTTGGTATTTGCTTGTAAACAAACTAAAAACCTTGTCATACCTAGAAATGGTGTGCACTGTGTCCTAAAAATGAAGTGTGAAAACTGGGCAAATGGAGGACAAAATGAATGGCAGCAGGTCTAATTAAATTTACTAAAGCAGATGCACAGTTTCTAAAGTCATTCAGAGGAAAGAATTCTGCAAAGATTTGACACAAAACCTGAGAGATTGCCGTAGATGTATCTGTTGATCCATCTATAGTCATTCTCCTAAAAAAAAAAGTCACAAACGGTGGTTATTATCAGGACATCTTTCTTGAATAGCGAGAGAAAAAAGTTGTTGTAAGTGAAATTACATAAGAACCAAACTGTGAAAACACATAATTGGAAAAATAAATCATAAAGTAAAAGTCTAAAACCCTCTGTTGGATAAAAACATCCTCTATTTATCTTAATTACTCAAAGAAGCCACACTCGAGGGCACGAGAAGATATTTTAACCGGTTTTACTTGCAAGGGCAGACTTTCACTCACAGACTTACACAGATGCATCATTGGAGCCCTGTCACGAGAACCTGCACAGGGCAGTGTGTGAGAATTATTTATATATAAACACTTATCAGCTATCACAGCTCACAGACAGTCCGCGATGACCTTAGCTGCACATGTAGGCTCCTGAGAGAGGGAAAAATCTCTCTGGTAATTCACACACATGTTCCAACATTAATTTAACATTAGGTAGTGATAAACATCCTTAAACCTTGACCAAACATCCCCTGACACCCTCTTCTAGCACAGTACAGGCTTTGGGATGTCTTTTTAGCCAATGTAGTTACAGATGTTGACAACATTAATATAATGGATAATCGAAAGTACCGTCAAGCTTGTGATTTATCTAAAACCACCAGGATAATATCTGATGTCTTCAATGTTCAGCGTGTCGTTCCACGCTTCTGTAGCATTCATATTTAATGACAGAATAAAGCTTTACATTCTACTTAGAAAACTTAGATTTAGGGATGCACCGATCCACTTTTTTTTACTTCCGATCCGATCTCGATACCTAACTCTGAATACGGCCGATACCGATCCAGTTCTGATATCATCATCATCATTGATTTCATATGAGGCTGTAATAATCTCCTCTCAAGTACAATTTGTGCAACTTGAGGTAAGTTTTATTAATGTTGGATAAGTTTTAAAGTTAGAATTAAATTCTGCTAACACAAAACATGATTATTTTTATTCCTAGCTTTAAAGTGGATATTAAAGTGATTAATTTAAGTGAATGTTTAAAGTTATTTTATATTTTTAAAATAAGGGGCAGATATAAGAATTATCGTTCTTCTTTCTGCACTCTTTTCATTCAGTGTTTTCTTTTTGATGATTTTTTTTTATTTTGTTTCTTTTAAATGAATGAATAAATTAATTTAATTAAATAAAATATTAAATGGCTTCAAACATCTGCTAAGTTCATGGCATAAACCAACAGACATGTTCCTGTTTTTAGTATTTTACATCACTTTATAATGTAGCTGTCTTTTGTTTTTAATATATATAATTTTCAAATCATGTTTTTTAAAGATTGTCTACCGTTGTAATGATCTCCTGGAGGGTAAACTATATCTTGGATGCAAATATCAAACTGTGAAACCCTTCGTTTTCTAAAACTGATAGGAGTTGGACATTAATTATGAAGTTTAGCAACTTCTCTGTAAACATTAGAGCTCCGTGGTTTCAGCGATGTCTTCTTCTTGTTTAATCCGAAGCAGGCAGCCTGATTTGGGGCAGCCGCGCTCAGTCTGTGTCTCCTCAGAGACGGGCAGACTGAGCGGGGCAGATTGGACGGAAATATTGGCACGTGGATCGGAAAAATCTGATACGTAAATTATGCTGGTATCGGAGGCCGATACCGATACTGGATCGGATCGGCCCCATCCCTACTAAGTTAGATTCCAACTTGAAAGTTTTGCTAAAGTAAAACGTTGCCCCTGCCATATTGTTAAAGTCCAATCCAGATTCCACCAGATGTCTGGGGAAAATAAAGGAAATCTTCTGAAGATTTATTTTGTTTGTTTGTTTGTTTGTTTTATGGGTGGGATGGGGGTAGGGGTGTTGTGAGAACAAAACATATGGAGCTTTTAGAAAACAACAGTACAGTAGTCCCTCGATACTTGATGGTTTGATGTTTGCGGACTCACTCTTTCGTGGGTTTTCAGCATAAGATTGTACACGACACACAATTCGTTGATTGATGGAAGGTGACCACCCAGATTGTGCTTAGTGGCGAACTGGCCATCATGAGTACCGGGACATGCCCCGGTGGCCTGACCTGCTCAGTGATCACCAGGTGGGTGCGCAACCTATAAATAGATAATACATATATATATATATATATATATATAT
>NC_056510.1:28202605-28211042 GCF_014905685.2 Nematolebias whitei
TATATATATATATATATATATATATATATATATATATATATATACACTAAAACAAGTATATTTGTTTTGCATTGGTCTTGCCTAATCCTTATACTGTTGACAATAAACTTTGATTGTGCGTTGAAAAAATTTACAAATTTGATAAAATTTTGATTGGATTAAAGAATAAAAAAAAGTTTTGTGAAAATCCATAGATAACCTAAAATGGTTCTCTCTGTATTTTGACATTGTTGATATTCTTACAAACTATTGGTGTGCCATGGGTATTTCAGCATGTTTGTAGGAATAATGTGAAAATATATTTTTCAATATAAATGGAGAAAACTGTATTGATTTCAAAGAAATATCAGAACTAATTTGGATGGGACCTCGGGCTTGAACTCCATCCATTCATTATCTTTACCCGCTTCTTCCTGTTTGGGTCATGGGGGTTGCTGGTGCCCATGTCCAGCAATCACTGTGCAAGGGGCAGGGTACACCCTGGACAGATCTCCAGTCCATCACAGGGACACATAGAAACAAACGAGACAAACAACCATTCACTCTCTCACTCACACCTAGGGACAATTCATAGTTATCAATTAGCCTAACATACATGTTTTTGATCTGTGGGAGGAAACCGGAGTACTCGGAGAAAACCCACTCATGCACAGAGAGAACATGCAAACTCCACCCCAGACCGGGATTTGAGCCGGGGATCTGCACGCTGAGAGGTATCAGCTCTACCAGTTGCGCCACCGTGCTGCCCCACAATGAACTCCTTTTCCCAAAATGTATTTTGCTTATTGAATGTTTTCAAACATAAAACTAATATTTAAACAAATATAAATTTATTTTGGATTAGATTCATTCAACCTTTATTTATACAGGTTGGTCTCATCGAGCCTCTGGGACTCATTTACAAGAGAGACTTGATTTTAACACAGAATGATGACAACAGTAGACAACAAAAAAGACAGTAGGCAATCATAAAATAAAGATTATAAATTGAGAAGAATAAATGAAAGAAAATAGTAATAAAAAAAGCCCAGATACATTGTAAAACGATGTAGAATACTAAAAACAGGAACATTGCATTGTTTTTGCCAGGATTTTAATAGATGTTTGAAGCCACTTAGGGAGGTCAAGATCGAGAGCTTCAAGTCTTTTTGCAAGATATTCCAAGAAACAGGAGTGGAGTAGGAGAAGACCCTTTTGCCAAGTTCAGTCTGCACTGAAGGAACACCGCATGTAATAATGTCCTGAGAGCACACGCTGTAGCTGCAATCACAGTGACATGTAGACAGCAGACCAAGAAGTGATTTAAAGATGAAAATGTACCAGTGAGAGATTCTACGTGAAGTTAATGATGACCAGTTAACCAGTGAATTCAGGGTGCAGTGGTGGGTACGACAGTTACAGTCAGTTATGAATCTTAGTGCACCATGATAGGCAGCATCCAACATCTGCAGGGTGCTTGTAGGGGCATTCATGTAAATAATGTCAATATAGTCAATGGATGGAGGAAAGTTGCAGTCACAAGGCATTTACTAGCATTCAGAATCAGACAGGATCTATTTCTGAAAAAGAAACCCAATTTAACTTTGTTTCCTTACCAAGTTTTACACGTTGAGCTTAAAAGAGAGTTGCAAATCGACCAAGGTACCCAAATATTTGTAGAAATTGGCAAACTCAATAGAGGCACCACTCCAGGATAAAATCGAAGGAAGAACTGCTGGGACCGACTTCCTGTTTGAAAGCAACATCCCTTTGTTTTTGTTTTTCTGTGTTTAGGACTAGTTTCAGATGGAATAAATCTGACTGGATGATGTCCAAAGCAGATTGTAAAAGCTGGAAAATCTTAGCAACTGTTTTAGCTTGATAATAAATGACTGTATCATCAGCATAGAAATGTAAAGATGCATCAGGGATGGTCTGACCTACATTACCTGTGTAGATTGTGAAAAGGATTGGTCCTAAGACGGAGCCTTGTGGTACACCATTGTTGACCATTAAATAACTGGAAGAAGTACCATTATGTTGAACATATTGCCTCCTATCTTAGCAATAGTTAGTGAACCAACCTATGATGTGAACTGAGAAACCAATTGCTGAGAGCTTATGACACAAGATGTTATGATCCACAGTGTTAAAAGCTTTAGACATGTCTAAATAAAGTGCAGCATAATAATCCTTAGCATCCAGTGCTTCAACAATGTCATTAAGAACCTTCAACGAAGCAGTCGTGCTGTGTTGTTTCCTGAAACCAAATTGATGGAGAGGTAAGATGTTAAATGAGTCCAAATACTTTTTGATTTGACAGTTTATCAGTTTTTCTGGAACCTTGGCTAAAATGCAGAGTTTAGAGATTGGTTAATAGTTGTTCAGTGAGGTGGGGTCACCTCCCTTCAGTAAAGGAAGAACAAAGGCTGTTTTCCAAACATCTGGAATGGAGTTTTGGCTTATGGACAGCTTAAAGATGTGAAACACTGGTTCTCTGATTATATGAGGGGCCAGTCTTAAGAAATAAGATGGAAGATCATCAGTTCCTGCAGAGTTTTTAGAGTCTAGACATTTTAACAATTTATTAACCTCACTAACTGAAAACAGTGAAAATGAAAAGGTGTGGTTTACTGAAGATTGATTTGTAGGAGAGATTTGATTTGTAGAAGTTTGGTTTGAAGGAGAAAGGAGATAATACCATAATAATTTGTTTTGTGTTACATGTTTGATGATTTTTCAAATAATAAATAATAAAATTAACATTCTGCACTGATTGTTTAGAATAAAAAAGCTGAAATGTTATCCCACATCTTGTTCCAGTCTGTGCGGGGTTGATGAAATAACTTGTAAGACTACATGTTGTTTACTTGTAATGTTGTTCCCACTCAATTATTCACACTTATTTCTAATGCTATTCACACTCAATCTGCATAGTGTTTCATAAACAGAACATGATTATTGCAAGTATGTATTATCCTGAGATTTTAGAACAGCCGAGCAGTCATCAATAAAGATGCATGTATATGAACTTAAATGTCCATGTGTTGTTAAACAGAGGAGTTCAGTACAGGGCTACTGTTTCAGTCAAAGTAAATCATACAGAGTTTGACCTCCTGCAGAGACATACTGATGGCCTTTGGCTAACTTGCACTGCAGGTGGAAATGCAGAAATTATAGAACTCAATCAAGAAAAATCAAAGAAAAACTATAAGATTCTTGGCAAGCACACGTTGGTCACCACTTCTGGTGCCAAACACACTTCTATTTACTTGTAGAATGTAATTAATGAATATGAATATCTAAATGCTGCTTTCAGGTCTGAAAACGTCATCTTGTCATAGACAGTTTCTGTTTTCTTTGTCTCGTTTTTGATGGAGGAAGAACTCTCTTTCCCCAGATAAAACTTCCAAGAGAATTAGAAATATGAGCTTCTAAAGCTGCTTGGTTTAAAAATAAAATTAAAAACCATATATTTATGAGGTTGTCGAAGAAATAATTTATTCTTGGTTTCACATAAAGCTGCACACAAGTGCCATACCAGTCTCATGTAAATATTAATGTCTTCTTTTAGTGACTAAATGATGAGTAGAAGTTAGAATGATGTATCTGTTTGTGTGAAAATATAACCTTTTAATTTTTGTATGAGAGTGTAGTGTTTGTGTAACTCAAAGGGTGTTTCTTACTCCCATGACACATATGTTTTAATTATGACTGTAAAGCTTTGCTTGCCTTGAATGGTAGATTGACAATCATTTTCATTTCTATAGTTACACATCTTTCAATATCAAATAATTTAATCTCAAACTGGTTTAATTGTTTATTGTTTTAAATGTAAAAAAGATTGTTAAAGATTTCAACTAAAGTCTATGTAACCTCAGCTTGCATTTTAAAATGCCTGTTGAAGGGTAAACGGTAAATGGACTGTACTTATATAGCGCCTTTCTATCTTATTTCAAGATACTCAAAGCTCTTTACACTACAATCTGTGCCTCATTTACCCATTCATACAGCTCTCTACCAGATCTCTCCAAAGCTAATTGAACAAATCATTCTAATGAGACTAATCAGTGCTTTAGATCACATTCAAACACTGATGGGACACACATCAGAGGCTATGAGGGGTTCAATGTCTTGCCCAGGGACACTTCAGCATGTGACTGCTGGTGGATTCAAACCCCCAACTCTCGCATTGGAGGATGACTGCTCTAACCTCTCAGCCACAGCCGCCCCAATGTGTTATAGTATAGTCTCTGTCTGTATACAGATACATCAAGAAACTTTTGTTGTTCTGCACATAACTTTGGATGCTAAAGATAATTTAATAAAAGTACATATACTTTGTACGTATGTATCTTCGATGGATAGAGTGCCACGTACAGTAGTCCTTTGTTTATTGCAGGTGCTATGTTCCAGAGCGCCCCCCACCCCCCATCCCACCCCGGCAATAAGTGAAAATCCACCAAGTAGCGATGTTATATTTATTTTCGTATTTCTATATATTTTAAGGCTTTAGAAACCCTTCCCACGCTCTTGCGATGTTCTAAACTCTTGAACCTACGACATTTTAACAACATACTGTATGTACAGTACTGTATAGGTAGTTACTAAATTTTACTTATCAGGCTCTGCAGAACATTGACGGCTCAGTTCCAGTCTGAACCGAGCGCTGAAATGACTCCAGGTGGGGTCCAAATAGAGTCCTCGTGGACCAGCTAGGATCTCTCCATTTCACCGCTGAGTCTGTGGGTCCAGTTCTGGTCCGGTTCAGTGTAGCTCTTGAGTGCTGAAGTGCAATTAAGGAGCGGGTGGGGGGCAGACATTCTGTTGTCTGGCACAGGACCAGTGGTCTAATTGAGCAGTCAATCACCAATGGGTCTGGAGGTCTGGTTCTGCTCTGGTTCTGGTCCAATTCTATGGGTTCTATATGGCATCTGTTGAGCACCAAAGACACTGTAATAAGCGCCAAACTTTTTCCAATCAGATCAAAACTTTCCCTCTAGTATTTCAGCAGAAGGAAACGGCTACTGGGTGGATCCCTGTTGGCTTCTGGGAAACGTAGATGTTATGAGTGGGAACATAGTGGAGCGAAAACTACAAAATGGCAGTTCCAGTCTGAAGTATTTTATTTGTTTGTTAACTTTCTCCTGTACTGTCCCAATCACGTCAGTAATATTCAAGTTCAAAATCATGTGTCCTGTACAATAAAAAAAATTGTTAATATATGGTGACTAATCGCTAAATAGTGAGTCCACAGAAGTTGAACCACAAAGTAGCGAGGGACTACTGTACACTTTTCTTCACCCCAACTTCAATGTAAAGGTCACAACTCAAGTTCAAATTGTATACAAGGTCTTACCTTTTCTGAGACATAACTTCTGATCTGCCCAAATAATTTAATGAAACATGATACACATTTGTACCACCAATAGACAACACGTGGGTGATCTTTTCATCATCCCAGCTCTAAGGTCAAGGTCACAAATCATGGTCAGTTGTTATACAAGGTATTTGCTTGTCCAGGTCATTTTTATAGATTGCTGTATGTTTGTCAACGAGCAATTAATGCAATGTATTTGGTACTCTTATTTTACGAAAGCATGCTTTGTTAGTTTTGTTGCTGCATGAAACCAATAAAAATAAAACTTTTTATTAAAAAATTAACACAGTTCTATAGATATTCTATAATGGTTTCTCTAGATGAACTTGTATATAAAAGATTACAAAGATTTATCTCCTAAGCAAAGCAAAAATAATTATTAAAATGTAATTTAAAAAAGTCAACAAATGTGTTTTTATGGTAAATGGTAAATGGACTGTACTTATATAGCGCCTTTCTATCTTATTTCAAGACACTCAAAGCGATTTACACTATAATCTCTGTCCTCATTTACCCATTCATACAGCACTCTACTAGATCTCTACAAAGCAAATTGAACAAGTCATTCTAAAGAGACTAATCAGAGCTTTATCACATTCAGACACCGATGGGACACACATCAAAGGCTATGAGGGGTTCAGTGTCTTGCCCAGGGACACTTCGACATGTGACTGCTGGTGGATTCGAACCCCCAACTCTCGCATTGGAGGACGACTGCTCTAATCACTCAGCCACAGCCACCCATTTTATTGTATGAAAATTGAAATAAATCAAAAGTTTTAATCTCTACATAAAAAAAACACACTAAAAATCTTAATTTATCTCTTTAGGCAAGACTGTTTGGCTGCATTTACAGCAACAAATGTTGTGGGGCCTTTGAAAACTTTGAAAACTTGTTTATGGGTATACAGGCAGTTAATTCCATTCTTTCTGACAAATCTTGCAAAGCTCCAGCAGACTGAATCCAACATGTCCGACCATCCAATTCCAGCTCTTTCCACAGATGTTCTGAGGGTTAAAGTCTGGGCTTTGGCTCAGTCAGTCAGAGACAGCCAGAAACTTGCTCCAGATCTTGGCTACTCAGGTTCCCTGTCATGTTGCCTTAGTCTCAGGTTGTGTTTATTTTTCTGACCAGCCCCAACCTCAAAATGTATTATAAGTGATGCACATACCAAGTTCTGATAGTTTCAGAAATAACTTAATTTTCACATTTCTTAGTTTTAATTTTAGTAATTCAGTCACACACATTAAAAAAAATTCTGGATAAAAAAAAACCCTGAGGCTAAGACAACATGACAGTAAGTCCAACTATTAGTGACATTAGCCACCCAAAGTTCTGTACAAATGCACAAAATGCAGAATTTCCTTTTTTTGGCTTCACATGCTAATCATAGTTTACTGAGCCTATTTTCTAGTTGCTAATAATTCAATTCATTTCCATTCAGTTTATTTATATAGCACCAAATCACAACAGAATTTTTTCTCAGAGAACTGAACAAAAAACATTCACATATATAAAAAAACAATTAGGAAAAGTTATCCATCTAAGGAACCAGTAATAGATTAAATGCAGCAGGTTAGGGGATTTTTAATTTTTACTTTTTAATTTTTTTAATTTTATTTTTTTTGTCATCCTAAACCACAAAATAAAAACCCAGTCCAAGCCAAATCAAGTCAAACAAACAAAATAAATATGTTAAATTGACCGTTTTTCAGATATTCATTTTAAGAATTTTCAGTCTGAAATGTGAAACATACTTTCCCAAACGCATTACAAGCAGAGTATATTTAATGAACATAAAAGGAGATGAAATTTAAAATCAAAGTCAGAAATATTTGTTTCTCGTGATTTGTCGCTATCATCAGTTTTTCACCTATAACTTCTTATTAAATCAGTTTATCACAGGCTGTTAAAATATAAAAAAGCACTGAATAAAAATCCAAACCAACAGTTTCTTACATTCTTTTTCTAACTTCCTTTCCTTTTTTTTAAACTCAACTTCTGTTCATTACCTTCCTTGAATTTAGCCATTTGGCTTTTGCATTCTTGTATTCTTTGCTGAATCTACCTGCTGTACATGTCTGATTTATCGCTTATTCCACAAAAAAGCAACTTTAACAGCATCTTTAAAAAAACTTAAGTCAGGTCCTCTGGACGTTCAAAGGACCTGACAACTTTTTTCTATTTTTCTACCTGTATTACTGAGCATGCATCAAGAAGCTTCAACAGCAGTTTCAACTCAGACTCTGCCCTGATCAACAGCAATTTCTCTGATAATAAACTTATGTTTTACTCTCCTACTTTAATGAGTTTCTGCTGTATACCCATGTCACTGCAATGGTCCTGGTATTTATCTAAAAAAGTTAAATCTGGTCCTCTGGACATTCAAAAAAACAAAACAAAGCAAATCAACAAAAAAATGTAGAAACGTTTTGTCTCTCATCCGAGAGACTTCCTCAGTCTGAGGAGCTGTATTCAGCTCAGTCTCTTATGTAGATGAACAGATGCTCAGATATATTCATTATTTAACACGGATTCCTCATTTTTCTGGACTGAATAAAACGTGCATTGAATTTAAGGAAATGCAAACGTGAGACGTCATTTACGTTTGACCCATCAAAATGAATGCGGTCATTTATTTACAGAATCAAAGTTTAACATCAAACATTTACATTAATTTGGCAAATTATGAAAATAACAACATAAGCAATCAATCAGGAAAAATCATACGGCCATGATTTTTCCGTTGCTTCACCGCAGACATTTATGAAAACTGTACAACTATGATCTTTTACCCACATGAATGTGGGTGAGCATTTTACACAGACATTTCTAAAATATCTGGAAGAATTTCTACTTGATAGAAAAGTTTAAAGATGGAAAGAAGTTTAGAGGGAGTAAGATGGTGTGTGAGGGGAAAGAAGTGTTCACCAGAATCGACACTCTCCGGCTTTCTTCAGCTTTTCCTTACAGTACACTTAGGTGATGAAATCGGTTCCTTTACCTGGAGATGTCTCAGGTGAGATTCCGTTTAACGCACCCTTTCAGCGTCTCAGTAGGATGCTGTTACTCGTCCG
>NC_056510.1:28211142-28213863 GCF_014905685.2 Nematolebias whitei
TCAGGTGAGATTCCGTTTAACGCACCCTTTCAGCGTCTCAGTAGGTTGGCTGTTACTCGTCCGAAGTAATGGCGAGGCTCTGTTCGACACATATTCACCTCAGTGGAAAATGTTATAATCCCATGGAACTCGGAAGAGCTTTGTTGTCATGTCAGTAACATCAAACAGCATCCGAGCAGAGACATGAACAGAACTGGTTGGACTGTGTATCCAGCAGAACTCCAACAGCACTCCATCAGAACTGAACAGAACTGTCCCAGAACTGTTTACAGAACTCGAGCAGAGCCTGTGTAGTTTACAGAACTCCCACAGAACTGAGTAGACCAGGAAGTACCGACATTTTAAAGACTCTTTCCCGGTTCACTTTTGGGATTTGTTCATTGGTCAGAAACGACCAGACGGGGTGTGTTTTGTGACGTAAGAGGTTAGAGACAGCGAGAATTGTTATGAAACAGATCAGAAATGTTCTCACAGACAGAGAGAGTTTTGTTTTGGCGCGTTTCAGAAACAGGTGCAAAAACTTCTCTATTTACGTCTGAGAGGATTCTAAAAACATGACAGTTCGTTCAACAACTTGTTTTTCGTTTGACTCCAACCTTGGAAACGCACACTTGCTCACTCAAAGGCAGAAATCAGAAAATGCATAATTATTCTGTAACAGCTTTGACATGAGAATAAAAATCATTACTCAGTTAATAAAATTGATTAGTTCACTGCAACATCTAAAATGGTTTGAACTAAGACACTTTGATTATCAACATTTGTAAAATAGTAATGATAATAAAACAGAGAGTGTTCTTTTCACTTGAATCTTCAAGAGAGAAAGTCTCAGGATGGGTGAACCTGCATTTCTGAGTTCAAATGAATGAAATGACAGTTCCTGTCCCACAAGGTTCTAAAGGTCAAGAGTTTTGACCTTAGACTTAGTTTTTGACATGGGCCTAGTCCACTACACTTAAATAGCACCGTCTCAGGGTGTCACGATTCACGCCTGTCTGATTTAAATTCTTTTCACTCTGTTCACTGCTTGGTGTCTGTGGACTCTTTTTCTTTTCTATCTTTCTCTTGTTGTTTGTTTTTCTTGGTTTTCAGACTTCCTGCTCTGCAGCACTCTTATCTCCTCTCTGCTGGCTGCATGTGACTTTAAGTTTGTCTTCTCTTCACCACACTCCACACTGATTACTTCTCATTAGCTGCACCTGTTGCTGCACCCTTTATAAACCTGACCGGCACACAGGGTGAGCGCCAGATAGTCGAAAACAGTTTACCTGCCAGTAGTTATCCCGCGCTTCTGTCTCCTGATTCCCTCATAGTCTCCTGTTCCTTCATAGTTTCTCTCCTGCCCAGTTTGTTTGCCTGCCCTGCTCCTGTCCCTCTTCCTGGTTTTGATATCCTCACCTCCTCATGCTGCTTCATGGTTTTAGACACCTGCTCGCCTGACTTCGCCTCCAGCCTGCTCCTCATTGGATCTACGTCTCCTCTCATTGGTTTTCGACTCACGCCTGCCTCACACCGTCTTCTCGCCTGCTCCTGTTTGGTACCGTAATTTTCCTGCGCTCTGGTAACAACCCTCGCCTGTCTGACCTCGACATCTGCCTCACGGACCGGTTGCTGGTCCAACGCCGTTGTGGTTCAACACCTCATCACCATCCACCCATTCTCGGTCTCTTCGCTGCAGCCGGCTGACTCCTCTCACCAGGATCACCCCTCCTGCAGTGAATCCATCCAGCTGGAACGACTCCTCTCTTCTGAGCCCCCTTCAACCAGAGAAACGGTTAGTGGTTACCTTTCTCAGACATTTGCTCTCGCTTCTGTCTCCTGCCTGGCCACTAACCGTTCTCTTTCCGCCTACAGACTCATTCCAGCCTTTGACCCAGTAATCGATACCAGAACCAGACTCACTTTTGAGAAACGAGGGTGTAGTGGACTAGGCCTATGTCAAAACTGACCAGATGGACAAACTGTCATTTCATTGATCTGCATCCAGAAATACAGTTTGACCCATCCTGAGACTTTCTTTCTTGAATTAATCAAGTAGAAATGACAATTCTCTATGATCATTACTATTTTACAAATGTTTTGATAATCAAATTGTGTTAGTTCAAACAATGTTTACAGGTTGAAGAGAACTACTCATTTTTATTTTACATAAACAGTAAGTAATGATTTTTATTCCTCATGCAAAGAAGAAATCAGGTTAATATGCATTTCTTGATTTTTCTGTCTTCAATGAGCAAGTTTGTAAGTGTGTTAAAGTTCAGGCTTCGGTCAACTAAAAAGTTTACTGAAAAGAAATGTCATGTTTAACTTTTACAGCAGATACTAGGAGGAGAGACTCCACGAAGTCTGAAGTTCTCCAACAATCTTTCTGTCTGTTTTAAACAAACTTAATCTCTGTCCTTGACTTTCCATAACACCTTACATCACAAACCACACCTCTGTTCTGGTCCATCCACGAATCAGAAAGCTCTCAAATGAACCGGAAGTCGAACCCATTTAAATGTGGCAACTTCCCAGTTCTCTGAGAGAAGTGTCGTCTAAAAGTTCCGTTGTCGTGTCGAGACGGGACGAGACGAGATGAGTAGAGCTTTGAAAGAGTTGGAGACGTAAAGAGTTCAGAGTTCTTGGATGCAAACGCATTCAAGATGATCCAGAGACGATTTTGGGGATTATAACTTCTGTTTGGATAACCTCACACGACTCCTAAGGGTTTGACTGTCC
>NC_056510.1:28213963-28220384 GCF_014905685.2 Nematolebias whitei
AATGACCTTTATCACAATATGCTAATTTTTTGAGAAGGACCTGTACAGTAGTAAACTTAAGGGGTTGAAAAAAACTGCATCAGCGACAATACTGGCTCCCCTTATCAGTGTTTGGTTGCACCCCCTTAGGCAGCCTCCAAACAATTCTTGCAGTCGTCCATAAGCTTCTTGCACGTCTCAGCTGATATTTTTTCACTCTTCTTTTGCAGTTATTTTAAACTCTTGAATGTTTGCAGGGTTAATTTCCTAAATGGCAAACTTCAGCTCATGCAAAAAAAAAACAATAAGATTAAGTTCAGGACTCATTGCTGACCATTTTAAAACGACACAGAGCTTTTTTTACTCTTTAAACACTCCTTGAGCTAGCTTGTGTGCATTTTGTCTTGCTGAAGGACTCCTGACCTTTGCCTCAGGCCAGGTTTTCTTACACATTTTGCTCTAAAATCTCTTGGTAACTTTCCAGTTTCATTATTCCTGTGGCAAGGACTCCAGTACAAGATGTAGCAAAGAAGCCCCACAATATTATGGATCCTCCACCATGCTTAATTGTGGGAAGGATGTTCTTTTCCTTGTAAGCTTCATCGTGCCGTCTGTGAACGAACTGTTGACAAAAAGCTTGAGTTTTGTTTCATCTGTCCAGGGAACATTTTCCCAGGACTGATCTGTCCTGATACTCAGTTGTTCCATTTTATGTTTGTTTTTTTTCCCAGCAGCAGTTTCTTCTGTGGTCTTTACCCATAAAACTCGGCATGTTTTAGTGTGCGGCGTATGGTACTTGTAGAAACAATGACCTCAAACTGTTCCAGGTTGACCTTCAGGTCTTTGGATGCTGAATGTCGAGGGGTTTTTCATCATTTTGCAATTTCTCCCTTTATTCCATGTCTAGGGAAGTTCTTCATTGTTCCATGCTTCACAGACTTCTTGATAACATTGTGTACTGTTGAAACAAGGATACCAAGGTCCTTGGAGATGGCCTTATACAGCTTGGAGGTGTTGTGTTCGCTAATATTTAATATTAGCCCTTCTGATGTCCTCAGACAAGTTTTTTTGCCTTTAATATTTTAGCAATGAAACAAAGATGTGGCTTTTCAAAACACTGAAGTCCTCATTCATTAACCAACTGACAAGACGCGACCTGTCAATCAGTCCAGGAGGATTGTCAGCAACTTGACTAATCTGTGATCTCAATTTATATTGATGTGAAATGTCCCTTACCTGCAGGAGCTGCACCCCCTTTTCCTCTGACAACATTTGTCTGGGTTTTGTATCACCAACGCTTTGCGATCATAAGGATTTCGTGAAAAACCATCGTAAAAAAAATGGTTAAACGTTGTCAGTGAGGAACATGCAATTCAGACACATGTCATCCTGAGTGTTTGGAGAGAGGAATGCAGTTTATTCCATTTGCAAAACCTAAACAAAGTCTGTAAAAATGAAAAAGATGATAAAGCCCTGCGGCCGACCTCATGAACAGCTGACTACAACAGTGATAAACAGGAAGTACCTGTTTATCTGTACAAAGGTAACTGCAGGTAAATCCTATATTTTCTGTCATAATTACATTTTGTACTTACAGTATTTTCCGCCGTACCCATCGCACCACCCTATAAGTTGCATCAGTCCAAATATGTCTAAAAATGTAGAAAAATCCATAAATATGTCGCTTCGCTGTATACGTCGCTCCTATTATGAGTCACCTGACGCGTCGTGTTTGTTACACGTCACCACTGACAACCCAGAAATGTGGGTCGGCGCTGTGCCATAAATCAATGGACTGCCAAATGGCGGCCGCGGGAGCGTGCACTGGAGGAACACGCAGAGGGAAGAGGCTCCATATTTCTTCGAAATTTAACAAGATAACCACCTAAAAACAATTATTTGTTTGCTTGACTTTATGGTAAAGGTGTGTCTCAGTCTAACGTTTGCTTAATAAATGCACTTTAACTGTCAAATCAGCAGCATTTCAAAAGTATTCACTGCCTCGGTGCTCTGGGAGCGCAGAGGGAGGAAAAAAGAAGGAAGAAAACTGTTCGTTTCTTCGAAATGTAACAAGAAAAGCACCTAAAACAATTATTTGTTTGCTCGAAATTATAGCTAAGGTGTGTCTCAGTTGAACTTTTGCTTAATAAATGCACTTTAATGGTCAAATCAGCTGCATTTCACCGGGGCGGTGCTGCTGGTTTGACGGTTGCTCCAAGCAGCGAGCAGAACGAAGGGGGAAGTCTATGGCAAGCCGATTGTGTCATTAATAGCTGGTGAAGATTCTCGGTCATCCAGGACATGGTAAATTCAAAAAAGTTCAAGATAAAAACAATAAAGTATAATAAATAAAGTCCAGTTGTTTTTCTCTTGAAGTTTTTTGAATTTGTCATTATAGCCACTTTTACCTATTACATAATACAACAGCATGCCTTAATACTACTACTACTACTCTGCTGCCATTTAGTGGCTGAAAATGGTAGTGTTCAATTTTTTTTCAGTCAGAATGAATGAAAACGGTCATATCTCTGGTGAGTGAGAAAGTGAATGGTTGTTTGTCTCTACGTGTCCCTGTGATGGACTTGCGACCCGTCCAGGGTGTACCCCGTCCCTCACACAGTGATTGCTGGACATGGGCACCGGCGACCCCTGTGACCCAAAATAGAACAAGCGGGTAAAGAAAATGGATGGATGGATGGTCATGTCTCTGCCAAAAATTGGTTTATAAATATTGGGGAAATGCATAAATACGTCAGTTTGGTCTATAAGTCACAAGACATGTAAATTATGCAAAGCACCACGACTTAAAGGCCGAAAAATACGGTAATGGTTAAATTAAAGGTTAATGCTTAAAGCTAGTTGTGTTTTGTTTTGTGTGTTTTATACGTAGATATACATTGCAACTTCTGGCTGCATAAGTTTAGTCTTTGTTTATGATCAGTTAACACTAAACTGATTTTGCACAAAGTGTTTAACAGGTTGTGTAATGTAAAATTTACACTCTTACATAATGAATTTCACTGTAAACTATTGCCCTGTGTCGCTCTACGACATCAAAACATCCACTGCAGTAATTATTTTAAGTTATTAGTCTTTGATTTATTTTTTTTGTCCGACTTCTTTGCCTTAATGTTTGCTGGTAAAGCAAAAATGCTTCAGTGAGCTTCACTACCTCCACCATTACAGCCATCTTGTTTGTTTGCTAGTCAGAGGTTAGCTCACCCTGGGTTACATTTCCGTGTGGGCGGAGCAATCTTACTGTTCGTGTCATGTCAGTTCATGGCACACCGGCACTGACAAGCCATCACAGGTTGTTATTTGTCATTTAAAACTAGCCACTAGGGAGCACAAGCCAGTGAATTTCTTGTGCCTGTCCCAAGCCCAGGTAAGTGGTGAGGTGGTAGGTTATAAAAGTGTATCTGGTATAGAACACTTCCCAAAACAAGCAGAGTTCATCCAAGCAACACCATCCAGAATCAGTCAAGGCCCAGGTTAATGACAACCACCATCGGTGCTGTTGACAAATAGGGTGCCGATGGAAATTGTGCTACCGTTAGTCAAAGACCACGAGGAGAGAAACGTGTCAGGAGACAGAGAGAAGCGGAGCGGCAAGAGAGTAGCAACTCTAAACGCGGGGACAATGACAGGCAAAGGTAGAACACTGGCTGGCATGATTAGTATCGCCATCATTCTTATTATTGATTGTAATTTAACACAGGTGAGACAAAATGTGCGTCCCCACTGATTTACCTTATAGGGTGGCGGTTACAGTGCCGCAGCAAACTTTAGGTTCATCTTTTATTTACTTCTATTATCAATGTCTGAACTTTTTACCAATTTGTTCTTTTGCACCAAACACTTATCTGTAGAAACAAATTGGTTCACTTGATTAACTATTTTCAGGAGTATTGAGCATGGACTTTGTTGTTCTCAACCAGTTTGACATGACCGTCAACAAGGAAGAGGGCCGGCAATGGAGGAGGGGCGTGACAAAGAGACCATCTTATCACAAGCAGAACTGGTTTGTTCCACTTTGGAGTAAGCTGTTGGGGGAAGAATCAGTTTTGTTGTGTGTTTCCTTGACTGATGAAGCCTTCTGGATCGAAGGCGAAACGTTTCAGCACAAAAAAAGAAACTGTCCAGATGACCTGACTGAAAAATGTTGGATTGTATAGCTGGATTATTGAGCATGGACTTTGTTGTTTACAGGTTTTCTACATTATGTACCTAAACCTCATAGACGGCAATAATGGTGAGCAGGACTGTAAATACTAAACAAGCTGATTTTGGACTGCGGTGATTTTTAGGACCCACCTCTCTGTACGGTCTGACCAACAAACCAGGAGTGAAAATCTTCTTCAAATGCTTTGACCTCGTACAGCTGCAAATCTCCGCTCCCCAGCACGTACAGAGATGCTCCGTCTGCAGCAACAAAAAGGGAACCTTGCTAGTTTCATTTCTGCAATCACGTCACAAATATAGAAACAAACTGCTGTGAACGCTCACGGGACGCACGCAGAAACTTTCGGTTTTGACTTGGCAATAATATGTCAATGGTTTCTTATTGGTAATTCAATAAAAGCCAACTATATCTAATGCTATAACTAAGACTCAAACAGTTTTATCACCAATTACAATTAGGACAAAAGTAAAAAATTTAGGAGATGGCAAATTATTTGAAGTGCAGTGAAGAAAACATTTAATAGAATCTATAGGCTGTTAAATCTGTATCATGTGTATCTGAACGTATTCACAATACAGTACAGAAACTAACACGTCTTCAAAAGAGCAAAAATGAGGCCAAAATGCTTAGGACCGACGTTGCCAAACATTCAGAAAGTGTTTCACAATCTTTGCTGCTATACTTGCGGTTAGTCTCGTCAGCTAAACTAAAGGGCATTTTACTCTAAATCTTGGTGGAAAATGTTTTCAGAAGTCCAGAGTGAAAATGATGGACATTTGTATTTGAACCCCTAACAAACATTTCTAACATTTCCACCCACTCATTATCTTACTGAGTTCATCCTGATGGGAAAAGTGAATACAAGCTGAAATTTTGACCACCTTTACGGCATTAATGCAACAAACATGTTGCTTTGTTTGCTTCCCGTCTGTGACTCTCAAGCTTCAAAACAATACAAGGCAAATTTACTTTAACTCATCTACTGAACATCCACAGCCCTCAAAGCTAGATATCATTTCCCATCAGCATCTTTTTATTAGATCTGTCACATGCTCTAATAGCAGCTCTTACAGTGAGAACATTTATTATCTATAGCATCAAATGCCACATTAAGTTTGGATAGAGGTAATGTTTATAATCTATATCCAGAAGTAAATTATAACTTAAGTGTTCGCTTATGTTCAGGCTGCTGTTTAATACATCGTATTATATTACAGTAGTCCCTCGCTACTTCACGCTTTGTTCATCACGGTCTCGCTCTATCATGGATTTTCAAAATAAGATTGGACATGGCACACAATTGGCTGATTGATGGATGAGCCGCATGATCGGTATGGAATTTTATTTAAAATAAATTATTTTAAATTATTTAGCACCTGTTGCACCTGTGTGCAGCCCACAAGCTGCAGAAAAAGCTTCCTTCTGCAGCATGTCACATCTCCATTCTGCACTGGGGAAGTGGGCGTGGCCAAAAGCGTTTGCAGAGGGCCAAGTGCGGCAGGAGGCAGAGAGCTGAAATTAAGCCTGTCGCGATAAACAATAAATCAGTTAATCGCATGATGAATGAAAATTACCAACCTCATTTTCATTTATCGGATTTATTGTTTCTTTGTGTCTCTCTTTTTCTACTGAAGACACTGGATGACAAAAGGCTCAACTCCAGTGCTCTTCACTGACCCCTCCCTTTCTCTTTAAAATCTGTTTTAACCATCCAAATTGTGTTTTTGGATCATTTAAAGCAGCTAAACTGAGAAGCTGAGCTACGAGCTAAGCTAACAGGCCGACCTCGGGGAAAAACCTCGTTTTGTCAAAGCTTCAAAGCGCCTCCCTCCCATTTTTCGTAAAGAGACACGCTGCTCACTCCCTGACGATCCATCCTTCAGTTCAAACAGACTTATACTGCCATCGGGTGGTCGAAAAAAGGTACTACACACAAAACAAAATATAAGAAAGAAAACATTCCTTCTTAAATTTGAAAATTACTAATTATTGTCAAATTTCAAACAATATTATTGTTTATCGCAATAATTTCTGAGACAATTAATCGCCCAGCAAAATTTGTTATTGTGACAGTTCTAGCTGAAATCATGACATACTGTGCTCTTTTAGAGCATTTAGATTAGAAACATTGTTTAGAATATTGCAAGAGTGTGGGAAGGGTTTATAATGCCTTCATATATATATATATATATATATATATATATATACACACACAGGTCCTTCTCAAAAAATTAGCATATTGTGATAAAGGTCATTATT
>NC_056510.1:28220484-28224776 GCF_014905685.2 Nematolebias whitei
AAACTGCTACTTGGACTCCTGTATCCCTACTTCATGGTTTTTCACTTATCACGATGGGGTGTGGTCCCTAACACCCGTGATAAATGAGGGAACACTGTACATTATTCTTGTTTAGCGTATATCTTAGATCCTTGTATACCGTTTCGTTTTTTAATACTTTATATTCTTTCTATTTTGGAGTGTAACTGGGACCTTGAGTACACAATTTTGTTCCAACTCATGTACCACATGTGATGCGGATGACAGTAAAGAACCTTGATAGTTGTTCTAGTGTCATGTAGTTGGAAAAAGCTATACTTTTTCTGATGATTACCATTCACTGTCATGCATAAAATCATTTAAAAATGTCTTTAGTACAAGACAATAGATTAAAAATAAGGAGGTTAAACCTGTTGAGGGATTCCTCAGCCTTAAAAAAGCAGGATCACTGTTTTGCTTCTGTGTGTTTAAGACTGAGTCTGTGGACAGAAAAACAATGTCACATTAGGAGTAGGGACACATCATCATCATTAAAATTAGCACAATCACATGACAGCGTTTGTTACATAAAACCTCTAAGAAGTTTACACATATTTTTTCTTCTCCACATGTTCTAACTCGTATTGTTAACATTTTGGAATAGTTTACAGGTTTGACTTCTAAACTCGGAACTACTTATGCAAATTAACTATTGGTGTAAAGACCTATGTGCATGCTGACAAATACATTATCTATATGTAACACTTTATGTCTATGAACAAATAGTTTATCTGAATAACAATCTGACGGATAGCATTTGACTTTTTCCTGTCTAGTTATCTCAAATCATTTAGCTTGAAAAATAATAGCTGCACCACTATTTGAATCAAGAAATGGATGCGCTACTAAGATTAATAATTGTTTGTTAGCATCGTTAGCGATGTTTACAACCCGAAGCTAACCTACCTGCACAAACCACAACCCAGCTGTCATTCTGTGTGTTTGGCGTTCGTTTCTTTTTAGTTGCCATGCTGTTTAGTTCAACTTAAACTGATGACTTTACTGAAGCTAAAACATTCGTAGGTCACTTTAGGCTACACGGTGAAGCTACTTTTCGCCTGACAACATGAGCTCAGAAAACGCGCCTTCGGTGTTTCCACTTCATCTTCCGTTACGTAAAAGAAAACACATCAAGGGACAGAAAAGTCTTTTATGTACATTAAATTACTGAAAACTCCCTATTTTACAATAAATAAACGATTTTTAATTTGGTGTGTCCTGAAAAGACAAAACAAAATGCTATTTTTGAGTTTTATTTTAACCTAATTCACACCTACTTTTTAAATAATGGTACGTTCCAAGATGACGTCAGAGCACCGTGTAAGTTCTCCATGTTGCCACTAGAGAGCGCCCAAGAGCTTCAGTGAGAGCTGTGTAGGCCTCTTGCACAGATTTATTATCACCTACTTACACGGGTTGTACTTTACAGATTTAGGTTTAAAGTCTCTGCTCTGAGGTGCAGGATGTTTGGTGTCTGGTTGTCCTTTGGCTCACTGACACACAACAGATTGAGAGATCCATCTGTGCTTCAGTAAGAAGACAGCATCTTTCACTTTCTCTCTCAGGATGTGACACTGTGCATCCCTGTTGGTTTTCAGTGACTCATTTGTTTTTTTGTCATTTTTCCCCTCCTTTCCTCCTGCATTGTTTACATGCATGCTCGAATGAGGGTGTGTAGGAAGCTTGTGTGTGTGTTTTCAACCTTTTTCGTTGACTATAATCATGTGAGCAGTTGTTTAGGGGGCATTTTTTTTATTTTACAGCTGTTCTTTTTTTTTTCTGTTACTCACAGACCATTAACAGATTTTTATTAAGCGTATTTGAGTAATGATAAAAAGAGAGATTTGTGATCTGTGACTCTACGGGGATTGTGATGCAGAGGAAAATTTGGGTCTGCGTATGAGTCTAAGACTTCTTGTTTTCGGGCTACGCTTTTGTGTTTTTACCACATTTTGTCCATATAAAAATGAGTTTTATTTCCGAGTCGATTGCCAAAATTTAAGCAACACATGTTCTAAACTCTTTGAACGCTGCATCAGCTCCTCCTTGAAATCAGTGTGATTTATGTTGCTGTGGCAAAACAAAAAAAAAAAAAAGCATGGGTGAGATCTTGTCTGTGAATTACTTGTTTTATGGGTCTTGAGGGAATCGTACACGACAGCTTGTGCAGCTAAATAGAATATTCCATGAAAGCCTTTCTTTCATTTTGGGCTGCTTGAGGGAACGTCTGTGTTTCTGACGGCCAGGCAGAACAACAGCGGCCTTTTTTAAAACACTGGACCACAGACGAGCCCCAGAGAGCCGAGTTGCTCTGTCATCTGCATGCAAGAACAAAGTGGATCTAAATATAAGTCTATGATTTGGACCCCCAGTCTAAAGCCTCTCTTTTGTCTCTAAAACTTTATTTTACAAAACTTGTATTTTTATTAACTTTTCCCTCATTCTAAAATAGGGAGTCAGACTAATAAGGGCTGAGGTGAACAAATGTGAGCAGCACATTAATATAAACATAAACAGCTGATGATGAGCTGTTGAAAACTCAGTTTACTACTTGCCTGCATGTCAATGACTCATTTAAAGATGGGAGTTAAAAAGTTGCTTTGAATCAAAAACAGCAGAGACGAGAGAAATGTTTTGTATTAGTAACGTTAAAAAAAACATCTGTTTGTGTCTGAAACCAGTCAGCTGACATATGAAGATTAAAATGATTAACACGTTGAAACATGATAGTAAAATTAGTAAGTCACTCAAGTGCTGATAAACTCAAATGTTTCAAAATCTCTACAGAAATTGGCATTAGAGAAAATAAAACACCAAGACCCAAATATTGTGATAAAATGAAATCAGCTCACACTTACAGTGGTGCTTGTTTAACGCTTCATAATTTTCTATATTCCTGCATAAATATGACCTAAAACATCATCAGATTTGCATACAAGTTATAGCCCAATTAAACAAATGAGACAAAAATATTATACTTGGTCATTTATTTTTTTGATGAAAATGATCCAATATTACATGTTTGTGGTAAAAGTATGTGAACCTCTAGGATTAGCAGTTCATTTGAAGGTGAAATTAGAGTCATGTGTTTTCAATCAATGGATGATGATCAGGTGTGAATGGGCACCCTGTTTGATTTAAAGAACAGGATCTATCAAAGTCGGCTCTTCACAACATGTTTGTGGAAGTGGATCATGGCAGGAACAAAGGAGATTTCTGAGGAGCTCAGAAAAAAAAAAAAGTTGTTGATGCTCATCAGGATGGAAAATGTTGCAAAACATCTGTAGAGAGTTTGGACTCCACCAATCCAGTCCCACAGATTGTGTACAAATGCAGGAAATTCGAGAGTATTGTTAACCTCCCCAGGAGTGGTGGACCAACAAAGATCACTCCAAGAACAAGGTGTGTATCAAGGTGTGTAATAGTGAGTGAGGCCACAAAGAACCACAGGGTAACTTCTAACAGCTGAAGTTCTCTTTCATATCGACTGATGTTGATGTTCATGAGTCCACCATCAGGAGAACTGAACAACAATGGTGTCATGGCAGGGTTGAAGGAGGAAGCCACTGCTCTCCAACAAGAACATCGCTGCTCGTCTGCAGTTTGCTAAAGATCACGTGAACAAGCCAGAAGACTGTTGGAAGAATGTTTTGTGGACGGATGAGACCAAAGTAGAACTTATTGGTTTAAATGAAAAGAGTTATGTTTGGTGAAAGGAAAACTCTATATTCCTGCAGAAGAACCTTATCCCATCTGTGAAACATAGTGGTGGTAGTATCATGGTTTGGGTCTGTTCTGCTGCATCTGGGCCAGGATGGCTTGCCATCATTGATGGAACAATGAATTCTGAATTATATCAGAGAATTCTAGAGGAAAATGTCAGAACATCTGCTCATGAAGTGAATCTCAAGAGAAGGTGGGTCATGCAGCGAGACAATGACCCTAAACACACAAGATGTTCTACCAAAGAATGGTTCAAGAAGAATAAAGTTCATGTTCTGGAATGGCCAAGTCAAAGACCTGACCTTAATCCAGTCCAGATGTTGTGGAAGGATCTCAAGCAGCAGTTAATGTGAGGAAACCACCAACATCCAGAGTTGAAGCTGTTCTGTAGAGGAATGAACTAATGTTCCTCCAAGCCGGTGATCAGGACTGATCAACAGTTACTGGAAACGTTTAGTTGCAGTTATTGCTGCACAGGGGTGGGGTGGGGGTGGGGGTGGGGGGGGGGGGGGGGGGGGGGGTCACACCATATACTGAAATCAAAGGTTCAC
>NC_056510.1:28224876-28225292 GCF_014905685.2 Nematolebias whitei
GGGGGGGTGTCACACCAGTTACAGAAAGCAAAGGATCACATACTTTTACCATCACAAATATGTAATATTGGATCATTTTCCTCAATAAATAAATGATCAAGAATAATATTTTTGTCTCATTTGTTTAACTGGATTCTCTTTATCTACTTTTAGGACTTGTGTGAAAATCTGATGATGTTTTTAGGTCATATTTATGCAGAAATATAGAAACTTATAAAGGACTCACAAATATTTAAGCACCACTGTATAAAAAGGTACTTAATACCTTCGTTTTATACCGTACTTCTGACTTGAACTGTACTGACTTTTTCAAATTTAATGTGATGGAAATAGACTCATTGCAGTCAATACTGTGATAATGTTGGACTCATGGATGGATGGATGGATGGATGGATGGATGGATGGATGGATGGATG
>NC_056510.1:28225392-28231452 GCF_014905685.2 Nematolebias whitei
AGTCTCACTTCTGCTTTATTTAAAGGGATGACGTGAGCAAGTCTAAGCTCTACATCTTGTTTAAGCTCACATAACTTACACCTGTCACCTTTTAGAAAACGAAAAGGGAAAACACTGAGTAACACTTTCCATCTCGTGGTAATTTCTTTGTTAAACATAACTTTTTTTCTACTTTAACACCTGTTTCTTTATCACAGAAGAGGAACATCAAGCAATTTATATGTTTCATGTGTTTTTGGTTTATTTTGCAGAAGATAAATCAAAGTCAGACAACAAAGTTCTTCCTCGTTAAATTGTAATTTAGATTAAATCATATATCGTGGAGCGAAACAAGATAAAGTTTAATGATGATGTATGAAATATAAGCTGTTGAGTTTGTATATGAGACTGAAAGCTGCAGTAACATCAAAATGAGATGAAAGTGAGAAAATCAAGTTTTCTCACTTCCTCTATGAAGTTGTATAAAACTACACACACTCAGATGCATAAATACAATCTGTAGAAAATATACAGCAGCTGCAAGAATGAAAATGTTCTTTTGAGATTATAAATGTTAAAATACTATAATTATAGGCTATTTGAAGAATTTGTCTGGTATAAGGTAAGTAAAGATGTTTGTTTCAGATTAACCCAGTTTGCTTTTTTTGGTGCTAAACTGAAGTCTGAGAAATTAGTGTTGGATCACTTCTTGTTCAGAAGTTATTTTGTTAAAGTTTAAACATGAGGTTTTTCATACGTTGATCAGGTTTATGGTCACTGTAGAGGTTTTTTATTTTTTTATTTTTTATTACTGTTTCTGCTCTGAAACAATTGCACAGTAAAATGATAATAATAAAAATAAGTTTCAAAAGTTCTTTTTGAGCCTTAACAAAAATGTTCATATCCTTTGAAGTTGGTGAAAAGTTACAATTAGTTTATATTTTACCTATTGTAGATATATTTTTGAATGTCCACAGTTTGGAGAAATAACTTTTTTGAATTTTAGAAAGAAATGATGACGTATTTGTCCATCTGAACTTTGTTTCTATCCTATTTTCTCCTTATTAGATGATCCATTAGTTCACATCATTTGATTTGGAGTTTTGTGGAAAGGCTATGAACAGTTAATATCTTACCTGTTGTAGATATCTTTTTTAATGACACCAGTTTGAAGAAACCAGGTTTAATGTTGACAGGACAGATGGTTCAAGAAGAACCGGGATTAAAATGGATTGCTGCCACCTCAAAACAAGTCCAGACTAACAATTTCACTGCAGATTATGCACACAGTTGAATAAATCTTTGCATTATTTTCAGTTTTGTATTACAGTTATTTACATCAAAATGTTTATTTGCTAGCAAAAATAATGACAGTTAGTTGTGGCACTTCCTATGTAGCCCAGGATGCTTCAGGCAGGAATATCATATTTTTACAAGAATAATTATTGTGATGCAAAATCAAAGGTGGTGTAAAAATGTATAAAATAGCTTTGACACAAAGTTATTCATTTTTAGGACTGGATTTGTTCTAAGATGCAGAGAAACTCATTATGGTCTTAGCCCTGCCACGGTTAGCTTGTAGGCTGTCCATCTGGTCGTAACTAAACTGTCTCCATATTAAAATAATTCAAAATGGTGAGTTGTAAATGTTGCACAACAGGTAAGATAGTTGTTAAAATCCTTTCCACACAATATTATGTCAAAAGATCCTGAGAATCCATTTAAATTGAATTTCCTAAGTTTGTGTTTATTCTTACAGCCATGCTTTGTGAAGGAAGACTGCTGAGCATGACTTATGATGAGTTGGAGGAGGTGGACCACCAGTCCACTCAAAAGGCTTTCCACAGTGCCCACAGGGCAGCTGAAGCCTCTGCCACGCTAAACTCTACCAGTCCGGCTTCACTCGTTCATCACAGCCTCTCATTGCAGACAGAAGGTGCAACCACAGGTGCTTCAGTGGAGTTGAACATTTCCCCCTTGCAGTCCTTTACTCTCCAGGGAGTCCATACGAGCAGACAGATATCGTCAAAGATAGAAATCCCAGTCCAAGCACACTCGGGAGGTGAACCCCCCTTTTTGGTTCCATCCTTCTGTGAGAGCATCTGTAAGAACTACAGCGACCTCCACATCGGAGGTGAGCAGGTGCTGCCTCTTACAGCCAGTGATGGTGAGCTGCGGGTCGGTAATGAAGCTCAGGCTGTCGGTCCTTTCCTCCAATCATGTGATGTCCCCTCAGCTGTGGAGGCTTCACTGCCAGAGCAAACGTCTAATGGTCTGCTGCATCCGCAGAGGAGAGGTTCAACTCACTGGCGACAGGGCAGCGGCCGTGATCGAAGCTTTTGGTTCCAGGGCCATGAGGGTCCTTTCTCCAACTCCCTTCTGAATCACTACCTGGAGCAAAAACTCATGGATCTGTACCAGCAGTATATGATGGAGAACATGGTGCGAGACAGGGCCCCGGGTTCAGATTCGGATGCTGGCATCATTTGTCCTCTGCTGTGCTCAGACCTTGTGCTCACCAGCCTCGATCAGATCACTCTGCAGCTCAGTCGTGAGGGGAACCTGGAGGCCGGGCTGGCCAAGGACATGGTCCTGAGCTGCCTGAAGCGGGTGACCAGTGACCTGCAGTCTGGGGAGATCAGCACGCCCTTTCTGCAGATTTCAAATGAAGCATCTAGAGATCAGCTCACAGACACAAACAGGAGGAACCATGAAGCTGATCCTCTTTAAATGACTGTCATGATGCAAGTTTGCATTTATGTCATCATTTCATCCCATTCCATACGAGTGTTGTCAATTTTTCATTTTTAAAAGATTAAAGGGACTGAAAACTGTAATGGTTATTTTCCCTTTTTGGAAAAAAAACAAACAAAAAAAAACAACAACATTATTTTACAGAAAAAATATGCCAACTATAACAGTACTTGCTTTTGTTGCATTGTGGGAAAACAGAATTGTGACTATTCTATGATGTGTTTGTGTTAGGTTTAGGTTAGATCTCCATCATTGGCTTAATGTTTTGTATTAGTTTGTGTATATCTTATTACTCATTGCAGTTATGATCTTAGTTTTGTTCTTGCTTTACCATTGCCACTACATGTCCTCAGTGGTCCCTGGTTCCAGCTCCTCACCAACCACTTGCCTCCCATTAATAATCAGCACACCTGTTCTCAATTACAACCACCCTGTCCCAGTTTATATACTCCTTGGTTTTTCTCAGTTTTGATCAGATTGTTCAATCACCTTCATGTATTTTGCTGTTTTCGTTGCTACATTTATTTATTTATTGCATGAAATCAATAAAGTATCTTTTCACTGTGGTTTTGCTTCTTGCATGTCTACATTTGGGTTCTTCAGCACACACGACTAATTAACTCAACATGTTAAAGACTTGCTTTAAAATGTAGTCTCCCTCAAAAATGTGTTTGTTTATGGTTTAAGATTGCCTCCACTTTGCAGAAAATTTTAAAGTGTTGTGGAAAATCGAAAGTGCTTTCAAAAACTAGTACATGATGTGACCTTGCTTCACCCATGAACACGCACAAACTGGACTGTGCCTTAAAATAATAAAGCATATAAAGGTGAATCTTGTGCAGTTTTTTAGTGGAATTACATCATGATTTAGGGAAAAAGCAATTTTAAAGGCTCAGTGTTGTCCTGTTTTACTGAAAAGTTAGTGAAGTGCAGTGCAGAATACTTTAGACCTCAAAATGTACTTTAGAGTCTTCAAATAATTTAAAGTATTAGTTAAACCTGCAGTGGTTTAATATCATCCATCCAGATTTATTTATAGCTTATTTTTACCATTTTTTTCCCTGTGCTTTCTTTGTGCTTGTGTAGATTCATAGAAATTAGTGCTAAGTCTTTAGTTAAATTTATTATGATATAATATTAAAAGTTATTGGACACTATTTTCTAATAAATAAAAAGGATAAAAAAGATAATATTTGGTTCGTCTAACTTATTGTAAATATTGACTTCAATATAAATTCCATGATAAAGTGTAAGCATATAGCAGAATGCTATTACAGCAAAGCAATGTAATATATTTTGAAGTTGGGTCCAGGGAAATAGAAATATATTTTACAGACAGAGATAAATTTGTTGGTACTCTTTCTCAATAATAACATAAAACCCAACAAAATACAACCAATGTTCTTGGCCAAAATGCTCTAGTTTTTAAAATTCAGTCCAAGAAACTTAATGATATGCATTTTGGTGAATTCATGTCTGGCTGTCTGTGTGTTTCTGCGGGTAATGGAGCCTTTCTGTGTCTTCTTCCAAAAAGCCCATTATGATGTAATATATGACAAATGGTGTGATCAGAAAATTATATATCTTGACCTTGGTGTTTGGCTTGAATGGTCCGATGTAGGGCTCGTCTTTGGAGGCACAAAGGAGAAAATGGTTATTCCAGGATTTGGTCTCAGGGGAACAGGTACTAAAAAACATGGAAAACAGGTACCGTATTTTTTGCCATATAAGTCGTACCTTTTTGCATAAATTTTCAACTCCTGCAACTTATACACTGAAGCAATTAATATATGTTTTTCCTCCCCATATTTATAACCCAATTTTTGGCTGAGATCTGACGATTTCATTCATTCTGAGATGAAAAATATTAAACATTACCATTTGCAGCTGATAGAGGGCCCTCGAGCATTCGGGCAAGCCAAGTATCTCATTAATAGGTAAAAGTGGCTATTAATGAGATACTTGGCTTGCCATACCAAGCCACTTTCGTCTCGCTCCAGAACTCCTGGAGCAAATGTCTAATCAGCTGCATTTCACTGCGCCGCCCAGGTGAAATGCAGCTGATTTGACCATCCATCCATCCATCCATTTTCTTTACCTGCTTATTCCATTTTTGGGTCACGGGGGTCGCTGGTGCCCATGTCCAGCAATCACTGTGCGAGGGGCGGGGTACACCCTGGACAGGTTGCAAGTCCATCACAGGGCCACATAGAGACAAACGACACAAACAAACATTCAGTCTCTCACTCACACCTAGGGACAATTTTGAGTTACCAATCAGCCTAACATGCATGTTTTTGGTCTGTGGGAGGAAACCGGAGTACCCGGAGAAAACACACACATGCACGGAGAGAACATGCAAACTCCACCCAGAAAGGCCCCTGGACCGGGGTTTGAACCAAGGACCTGCTCGCTGAGAGGCAGCAGCTCTACCAGTTGCGCCACCGTGCTGCCAGCTGATTTGACCATTAAAGTGAATTTATTAAGCAAAAGTTAAACTGAGACACACCTTTACTATAATGTCGAGCGAACAAATAATTGTTTTTAGGTGGTTATCTTGTTAAATTTCGAAAAAATGCATAGTGAGTCCTCCCTCTGCGCGCTCCCACAGCTGCAAATCGGCTTTTGAAATGCAGCTGATTTGACCTATATAGTGCATTTATTAAGGAAAAGTTAAACTGAGACACATCTTTGCTATAATTTTGAGCAAACAAATAATTGTTTTTAAGTGGTAATCTAGTTAAAGTCTTCCCGTGCACGCTCCTGCGGCTGCTGTTTTGGCAGCCAATTTTTGGCACAACATCGGCCCACATTTCCTGGTTGTCAGCGGTGAAGCATAATAGATGCAACTCATATGGCAAATTGGTTATTTATGTTTTTTCCACTTTATTAGACATATTTCGACTGATCAGAGTCAGAGTTAGAGTTTCTTTATTGTCATTCGCACCTCATGTGGTACATGTGGTGGAGCGAAATTATGTACATGGGGTCCCAGTTACATCCAACAATAAAATGTCTAAGAAAAACAGTAATAACATCTAAGATATGAACTAAGAACAACATCAACTAAATATACACTAAGCACTCATAACATAAAAACATTGAACATCAGCACAAACATGAACATGAGTCTGTGAGCAGATGTGCACGCATGAACACATCAACATTGAAACAGATCAGCAGCAACATGAAACAGATCAGCAGCAACATGATGTGGTTTTTCACAGTGATTATTCTGGTTAGAGATTCATGAGTCTAACAGCCTCAGGGTAGAAGCTGCTCCTCAGTCTAGTGGTTCTACACTTAATGCTCCTTAACCTCCTTCCT
>NC_056510.1:28231552-28237293 GCF_014905685.2 Nematolebias whitei
CAGTTGAACCCGGAGGCCTCCACCCCTGTTTAATGATGGACGATTTCTTTTCACAAAGATGGCCTCCTTTACTCCTCTCTCAAACCATCGTTCCTCTCTGTCCAGGATGTGAACATCTTCATCCCTGAAAGAGTGACCGCTGGCCTGGAGATGAGTGTAGACCACAGAGTCCTGGCGAAACGTCTTCTGTTACAAATAAAGTCAAGGTGTTTTTGTATTGAACGCTTTTGAATTTTTCACTTATCGCAGGTCTTCAGGGTATGGATCCCCGGCGATAAACAAGGGACTACTGTATTCGACTTTCATGTCTGGACTCATATGTTGATATTAAAGGTACAGGTTTTAAAAGATTCCAGTCATACCGGTTGGATAGGCGCTTAGTCCATTTAGGGACGTTCTTCAAACGTTCCCCACTTCTAAATGCTAATTTATATTCTGCAAGACATCAAGAAATTTGTTCTCATTGGCGCAGATGCGTGCTAAATATTAATCTTTTCGTTCTTGCACTGCCTCTGATCACCTGTTCTGTGCACAAGCTTGTGGCTGAACTTTTTTTCTTGCATGGGTCTGCGCCACATATTTGATGGGTCAGGACTTTGTAGGCAAGTTTAAAATAAAAGCTCATGCGTAAAAGCAGCTTAACTACTGCACTCTCATTTTGCTTCAGCTGCTCTGCTGAGGAGCACCTCGCCAAGGCTGTTAGGAAAAACAAATAGCTTTTACAACTGTTCCAGAAAAACTTTTAAACCTTATAAAGATAGTCAAAGAACTAGTGGAAGGAGACAGCATAATATATGTGCACAGTGATTGCTGGACATGGGCACCAGCGACCCCCGTGACCCAAAATGGAATAAACGGGTAAAGATAATGGATGGATGGATGGACAACTGCGGGGTCGAGAACAGATGACCTACATCTTGTGAAGTAGGTACCAGGCTTAATTGTGGGGTACCTCAAGGCTCCATTTTGGTCTAACTATCTTTTCATTATATATGGTTTTATTTATATATTTATAAATGTCTATTTTCAAAAACAGTTTTTTGTAATGTTGTTTTGTTTTGTGAATTACCTTCGTATTTATCTGCCTAATGTAACTTACAGCTATGCTGCTACTCAAGCTTTGTAAAACTACCTCAGATGTTGATAAAGATAAACTTCTTAAATATAAATAAAACAATTTCGGGGACAATTTGATCTATTAAACAATTTAAAAAGAGGTACTGTTATGATTATTATAATCACCTGTTTGCAAGTGTGACTTTTGTCAGTGGTTAAATGTCCGGCCAGAGCACTGAGGTCAACAAATAGTTGTTTCTGGACATTTACAGATTCATGCTCACACAGAGGTTTTCAGATGATGATTATTTATCTGTGAAATAGCCGACATTTGAAAATAGAAGCTTCCCAGACTATTTGGTCATTGTAAACCATAGCTTGAAACCAATTTGTTTTCTGGCTTTTAGTTTTAGTTTAACATAATATCTTGACTTTCACTGTAAGTGTTTTTATTTCTTTATGTATTTTAATATTATTGTTATTATTTTGCTGTTATTTATATCATGCTTAGTTGAAATGATGAACCCAAAATGCAGAACAGGAAAAACTCCAGGAGGACTTAAAGGTGAAAAAAACTGGAATCTAATTTATTAATAAAACGGGAAAAAAAAACAAAATGTTGACGTGGCAGCTAAAATACTCACAGGCAAAAACACTAGAATATGTGAAGTAGAAAAACATGAAGGTGTGTAAGCACAATGCACAGACATGGAAGTGACAGAATGACAGATAAGAACACTGACAGTGACACACCTGGAGGAACAGGTGAGAGTGGAAGGGGCAGGAGCAGAAAGGATAAAACCTGGGGAGGCTTAAACACAGGTACAGTATAACAAAATACAAAAATCACAGAAAAACTAAACAAATAACACACAACACAGATCATGTTTCATTTTAGTTTATGATTTTTGCAGTTGAATTAAGTCCTGATTTTATTCCGACACTTTGTTCAGCATTTTAATAAATGAAGCACGTTTTAAAAGTGTGCCCAACAAATACAATTTTGACTTAAGTGTATCATTTGCATTAAGATGCATTTACAAGCTTCCTAAAAATTGAAATAACATGTCCTGAGGGCTATGATTAGTGGAAGTGGATCGATCTGGTTCATCCCATCCATAAATCTTATTATCCAACATTCAATTATAAACACAAAACAAATGTCTGCCCATGCCACAGAACGAACAACCTGCTGAAAAGACTCTGATCTATAACCAGAAACAACTTCTAACAGATCTATACTTTAGCCAAAAATACATCTCCACTTATACCTCAAAGAAACAATGCCTCTAATCATCCTATCTGTAAAGAAAAACACGTTTTAACCATTTGCATCAAAGACCAAACGGTTTTTGTTGTGCACACATGTCTCCTATTCAGGCATGACTTTGTGCTGCATGGCATGCACTTAATGACAGCATTGCATCATGGTCCAAATCCTAATATATGTCACCATTTACTGCCAGCAAGTTCAGTTCCTCGCATCTGTTTGTGTGCAGCTGTGTGATTTTTCCAAAAGTCGGTTTTTAATCCTCATCTGCCAAGAATTTCAGCCTGAGTACGGCCTAAGAGACACAAAGTGAGTGTGTTTGGCCCACACATACATGTATCTGCTTGCACGTGTGTGTGTGTGGGTGGGTGTGTGGGTGTGTGTGTGTGGGGGGGGGGGGGGGCGCTAGCATCTCCACCCTTCCAAGCAGCATCCCACATGTCATTACACGAGACAGGAATTGATGTCACCGGCCAGAGGAGGTGTGTCTCACAAGGAAGTCCCTGAACTCGCTGTTGGAAGTCCAAACTTCATCCTGCCAGAACTCAAACTCATCGACTGTAGATGGATCATAAATGATAACTGGGTTTGGTTACTGACAAATTTACAGTTGTACTGAAATGGTGGGGTGAAAGACAGTACTTAACGACACTGTCCACTCGTAGGGTCTGTAATTTAATAAGCCTTTCAATTTATGGAATCATCCTTTTGAAAACAAAGAATAGAAAACAATTCTGAATTCTCGTCTTTTTCCAGATTCAGGTCACAACCAAATGCAGAATCTTTGCACACCGAAGACTGAGCTGTAAAAAACCTCTTGCTCTTGGCCTTAGCTGGAAACCTTTTCCTTACTGACTTGGAGCAGGACGTACAGAAAAGTTCTTTTTCCATCCAACTGTAAGATGTGCAGGACAAAATCCTTTCCATTTTACTGTCATCAATCCTACATATGGAAACCAGTTTATACAGAAAATGTGTAAGTTTGGATAACTTGATTTTTTTTTTTAACCCATTCTTGTACAGTTTCTACATGGTGGAAGGTCTGAATAATGATGATGATGATGGAAAATGTTATTAAATAAATGGAAGTAAGAACAAATCTGCAGACAAACCAATCATGTCCTGCACAAACCCAGAAGAAGTGAAGTCATTATTATTATTATTATTATTTTTATTATTATAAGTTTATTCATTTTATAAAAGAAAAACAAAACAATTCAATATACAATATACAATAAAAGATACAATCACAAATAAAATGAAAGACATGCAAAATGGAGGTGCAAAGCTGATGAAAAGAAGCAAACATTTGTCTTGAGCCTGGTTCTGCTGGAGTTTTTTTTTCTGATGAAAGGATCATTTTTATGGGGCGGCTGTGGCTGAGTGGTCAGAGCAATTCAGTGATAGAAATCCCCATCATGTTTATATAATGTATACTCTAAAATAAATTATTATCGAATGTCTGGCCTTGACTGTCAGAAGATTCAGGGGCTCTGCATTCTGTGGCAATGTAGAAATGATTTATGGATTATTTTCCAAATACTACTAATAAACACTTACTTATAGACATTCATCTATTCATTCATCCATCCATCAAATTCTTTTACCTGCTCGTTCCTGTCAGGGTATGGAAGCGAATGTATCCCACCTTTCAAATTAAAATGAATTAGCAGAAATGCTTTTTCATTTCAAAGTCAAAGCTGCATGTTTCGACTCATAAATTAAATTGCTAATAGAGCATCCAAACTGTGCTTTCATTTTCATCTCAACACTGCTCATTGTGTGACACAACTAAGAGAAAACTGCTTTTTTTGTTTTCACGCCCCGCCCCGGCAAAACGTGTTCCATAAATCAATTTGAATTTGTAATCCCCATTCCTCTGCTGCCTCACACCGTGAGTAGGACCTGGATGCAGCAAGCAGTAAGGAGGCAGCAGAGGAAGAGCTGCCACTGGCATCACTCTCCTGCGCCACTTGGAATCGCAAGTGAAATAATTTTATTCATGAGTTAAAACATGCAGCTTTATTTTGAAAATGAAAAGCATTTCTATTAATCCATGTTAATTTGAAAATTGAGACACATTCGCTTCCATAGTCAGGGTCTCAGGGAGTTGGTGCCTTTTTCCTCTGGTGTACAGTAGGTGAGAAATATGGGGCATGATGCCAGTCCACAAAGGGACAACACAGAGGTGCTTTAAACAAACAAATACCAGTATACACACTCTCACTCTCCTATAATCAATTTAGAATCAAGCAGTTATTCGTTGACTTGTGTGGGAAACCTCACATAGACACAGGAAGAACACACTCCACCAAACACTGCTGAGATTCCAACCAAGACACTTTGAGCGTTGAAGTGACCGTGCTAACCACAGTTCCTTTATGAATTCAAGATCCTCAGCCACATTGTGAAGACATTAAAAAGATGAAACTTTCTGCCGGCTGCCTTGTAGCAATCAACAATCATTTTCTGGAAAGTCGTGGGTGAGATCAGTGGTGTACACATGACAAAGGGGGATTTAGGGGAAAAAGGGGGACATTGTATTTCACCTACTCTAAATTGCTTTCTGAGGGCAGGAGTAATCCATCAAAAGCTCAGTGTGGTTCTCATTTCGTTTGATTGTGTGAAACCATGTGCACTCTCACTGTTCTTTTGCAAGCGTCCATATACTTAATGCATTTGAGAATTTTCAGTTCAATTCAGCTTATTTATACAGCGCCAAATCACAACAAAGTTAACTCAGGGCACTTTACAGGAACATTCACATACATAGAAAAGCCAATTAGTAAATTTCTCTATCTAAGGAATCCAGCAGACAAGTTGAATCTTCACTTCTTCGCAGTCTCCCATCCTGAGCAAGCACAGTGGCAACAGTGGAAAGGAAAAACTCCCTTTTAAAAGGAAGAAACCTCCAGCAGAACCAGGCTCAGGACAAGGGGCCATCTGCTTTGACAAGCTGGTTTGAGAGGACAGGAAGGAGAGACAGACGAACACAGAATGGTAGGTCCAGGTATAGGTCCAGGTGTACTTGAAAGACAAAAACACATGTTAGGGTAGAAAAATAATTACAAATACATAGCAGGTTTTGCAGAGTAAGTAAATACAGTAGCAGAGTGAAGAAATGTGGTCAGTTTGTCCTCCAGCAGTCTAAGCCTATAGCAGCATAACTAAGGGACAGATCAGGAAACCCAAGCCGTCCCTAACTATAGGATTTATCAAAAAGGAAAGTCTTAAGCCTAGTTTTAAAACTGGACAATGTGTCAGCCTCACGGACAGAAACTGGAGCCTGATAACTAAAAGCTCTGGCTCCCATTCTGTTTTTGGAAACTCTAGGAACTGCAAGTAAGCCTGAAGTCTGAGAGCGAAGTGCATATCTTCATCTTCACACAATTCTAACAAAATAAAACAAGAAAAG
>NC_056510.1:28237393-28243598 GCF_014905685.2 Nematolebias whitei
TAGTAGAGGTGGTCAGTTTAAGATTAAAATCAGACACCACTCTGAGCAGCAGGACCACGCTTTCCACAGAACAACTGTGTCAACTCTTGAAACTGTGCCTGCAGTCAACCTACTTCACATATGGGGAGCAATATTATAGGCAGAAACATGGGTGTGCTATGGGGTCTCCAGTTTCTCCTATTGTTGCCAACCTGTACATGGAGGAGGTAGAAAAGAGAGCCTTGACGTCCTTTTCAGGAACACCACCAAGTCATTGGATCAGGTATGTTGACGACACCTGGGTTAAAATCAAATCTCAGGAAGTCCAACATTTTACTGACCACATCAACTCTGTGGATAAATACATCAAGTTCACACGAGAAGATGTAAAAAATGGCAGGTTGGCTTTCTTGGACTGTGAGGTCTCAGTCTCTGTAGAGGACATTTGCAAACTGAGGTGTACCACAAACCCACCCACACAGACCAGTATTTGCAGTTTGACTCCCATCACCCTTTGGAGCACAAGTTAGGAGTCATCAGGACTCTGTATCACAGAGCAGACAGCGTCCCCACTAGCTCAGGAGCCAGGCAGAAGGAGAAATCCCACACAAGACAGGCTCTAGAGCAATGTGGATATCCTAACTGGGCCTTCCTGAAAGCAGAAAAGAAACCCAAACAGGACTCCAGTCAGCCAACAGGTGAAAAGGAGGAACCCAGACCAGTGGTCATTCCATATGTTGAGGGAGTATCAGAGAAACTGAGACGTTTATTTTCTAAACACAACGTCCCAGTGGCTTTTAAACCCCAAAATGCATTACGGCAAAGACTGGTTCATCCCAAAGATCCAGTCCCCCGGCACAAACAGAGCAATGTTGTGTATGCTGTTCAGTGTCAGGAGGGCTGTGATCAGTCTTACATTGGGGAAACAAAACAGCCACTGGCCAAAAGGATGGCCCAGCACAGAAGATCAACATCATCAGGCCAGGACTCTGCGGTCTACACTCATCTCCAGGCCAGCGGTCACTCTTTCAGGGATGAAGATGTTCACATCATGGACAGAGAGGAACGATGGTTTGAGAGAGGAGTAAAGGAAGCCATCTTTGTGAAAAGAAATCGTCCATCGTTAAACAGGGGTGGAGGCCTCCGGGTTCAACTGTCCCCCTCTTACAATGCTGTGATTGCTAGTATCACTCAGCCCTCTGTGAACAGTAAACAGCCATCAGTGTGCTAATGATCCATTGTTATGCTGATGGTCCTTCTTGAGCATGTGATCAGCTGGTTTTGGTTTTCAGCAGCAAAACTGGTTGAACCACCCTGAGACGGTTCTATTTAAGAGACTGAGCTAAATACAGCTCCTCAGGCTGAGGAAGTCTCTCGGATGAGAGACGAAACTTTTCTACATTTTTTTGTTGATTTGCTTTGTTTTGTTTTTTTGAATGTCCAGAGGACCAGATTTAACTTTTTTAGATTGTTCTACCTGGATTATTGAGCATGCATCAGGATGTCCTGGTATTTAGTTAAATTATGTTGCATTTCTTAAATAAGACTATATGAGCTCTACATTGTGAACTGTATAGAAAAAAGACCAAACATCTTTGCCATCTCTTGTTGAGAACTGAAGCCAGCAGGTCCATTTAACGAAAACTGTCATGTTGTATTTTTGAAACTGGAGTCCGAACTAAAGAGACGTGGGCTTTAATTCCTGCCCCCATTCCTGCATGCAATCAGTGTAACATGACCTTTCTTTCAAGCATAAAACCAATAACTACAACTAAACCTGTTGGGAAAATTAAATAAAATTAACAAATAGCAAAAGATGAAGATGCAAATTCAGAAAAATCAACACCTCAAAGAATATCTGAAATGCATTTTTTTTTTTTTTTACTAAGTGCAACGTTCTAGTCATTTTCATGGAATGGGCAGGACTTAAAAACTTTATGTAGCCTGCCTGGAAGGAAGGTTGGTTCATTACAAAGATTTAGATATAATCAATCTTTGCCTCACACACAAGTTGACATAATCTATCGTTTTAATGTTATTGAACCCATGTGCAGGAAGACAGGAGGACTCAGGAGTAAAAATGATAATTATTTATTTTACAAAAGTAAAACAAAGTGTTGACGAGGCAACAAAAACTTACGTGAAGGGAGCTGAGGAAAACGTGGAGCAGACACACATCATAACACCGTGAAATTATTCCTGGATACCAAGGGAGTAAAAACATGTATAATACTGACACAGTAATGAGACTAAGTGGGAACACCTTGGGTGATTGGAACTGGGGTCAGGTGTGTGCAGGAGCAGGAAAACGAGGAGAAGAAAGACACATGTTGGTTCAGAAAGACAGGACAGAGAGAATTGTCTCACAGTTACAAGTGAAACTGGTTTAGCCTTTATATCAAAATCAGAATCAACTTTATTGTCTTTGTGCAGTTACGTACAGCAAAATTTCATTCCGTACAGCCGTCTGAAAGATAGATGGAAGTGTATCAGGGCTGAGGCTTACTATGAAGCACTCCCCTTGTTGCTGAGACAAGAAAAAGGGAAGAAAACATGAGGAGACAAGGTATAAAAAATCCAGATCTCTCACACCGTGTGCTTGACACAGTGTATGGTTTACGGTAGCAAAACACCTCTACCTCAGCAAGTAACATAGAGAGACAATACATTTTGTGGGGATAGTTTCCATAGTCCTGATAAAGATGGTACAATGTCTTTCAGCCGGTCTACTCTAAAAAGGGTACACAGATATTCTCAGGGGGGAGCATGGAGGGCGGAAATGGAGGGCACAGAAAATTGATAGTCAGCCTTCCAAGGCCAGAGCCAGATTCAGATTTCAACATGTTTTGGGTCAGGCCGAGCTCTTTAATTTCCGCGTCTGCCTTTTATGTTCTAGCTAGTACAAAGTACATCTCAAGGCTACTCCAAACAGACGAATTGTGACTACTTACGCTGAAGTCGAGCTTACAACATCTCCAAGATCTATTCCTTCCAACTATTCATGAACACTACCACAAAGTTCCACAGTCCTGCCTGCTCAGCTCTGATACAGGTCCACAGATAGTTCGCACAGAGTCTGAGTGTTGCCAAGCCCGGCACACACATTTCAGACAGCTTAAACAGCTGCTGATGGTTCCGAATTTGTTGACAATCCAGATTTCCATCAACTCCAAAAATCAGAATCCAGTTATCATAAATCCGATTGTGTTTCTGAGGTAAGAGGGCTCTCCTTCACCCTGTCTTCTTGTTGAGAAAATTTGATCGCTTGCGTTGAGAGACCTGTTGAATAAATCCATAGTTTACAATTCAGAAGGTATGCAAAAAGGGTCTCTGAAAAAAGTTCACAAGACAAAGAGCAAAGCAGGGGAGGGGATGCAGGAGGGGGAAAGATGGCGTCCATCTTCATCGAGAGCAAAAGAGAAAAAGCTAATTCAAATAGATCTAAAATTTGTTTTGGTGGGCTAGATAAAATTGTTACACATGTTGGATTTGGCCTGCAGTAATTACGTTTGTCAAATAAAATGTATAGAATTACATAAGTAACATGTTTTGTTTGCTTTTATATGGAAACAAAACTCAAAGAGACACTTCTTGCTGTTATGATACTACCACTTACCTATACTTATTGTTCCTACTCTATATAGATACTAAGATAAGTACTTTAAGATTGTTTTAAGTCAGATGTTTCTTATAAAACCGTGATGTTAAATTAGATGTGATTTATTCCATTATTTTTAAATGAGCAAATATGTATTGGTGCTACAAATGAAATTTCTTTAAAAACGTAAAGGTTAATAAAGTGAACATTTGATGCTTTATGTGCTTAGACCTTATTATCCATTGAAATCAGATTAGAAGGTGTACTTATGAACACTTCTTATTTACTGTAAGATTCAGTGTGTCAGTCACTGCTGTGGTAATAGGCAGTGCACCACACTGCACTTAATATAATAAAAAAGCCTTTGTTTTCTCCTCATGCAAATGCAAACATAACCCAATATGAAATAATTTATTTTTGTTCAGGTATAGAGAGTTGGCTCATATCCATATTCATTTGGAATAGCTTTATTGTTTTCATCTCCTCCTGTCAATCTATGATTCTGCAGAGAGCTCTTCTCTGACGATGTTCTGACAGCAGGATAATGAGCAGCTGGTAACAGAAAGGATGCACCATAGATGTGAAATAATTTAATCTTATGTATATAAACATGGACTCTTCCAGCGATGTGATTATCAGGGACAGGAATGATAACTTGTATTACACCTCAGTCATGTTCACTCACAGATTGTCAGTATACTGTAAATGTTAATTCATCAGTTGGTTATTCACCAACAATAGGCTGTAAAACTGGTTGACAGTCAAACTCTTACTGATCTGCTAACTAATGTCAGAGTCAGAGATTCTTTATTGTCGTTTGCACCACATGTGGTGGAACGAAATTATGTACATAGGGTCCCAGTTACATCCAACAATAAAATGTACAAGAAAAACAGTAATAAGATCTAAGATATGAACTAAGAAAAACATAATTTGATTATACACTAAGCACTAATAGCATAAAAACAATTAAAGCTGCAAGCAGCATTGGAGGCCCTCACAGCAAAGCGCCCCTCCGGCCTTACGGCGACCGCGGGAGCTCCAGCTAGTCCACCCAGTCGCTATTGCAAACTTTCTCGTGCCAGTCCCACAGCACGCGTTCACCACGGGGCGCAGTTCCCAAATCCTCCACATCGCCTTCCATCCATGTCAGTACTTATCCAGCTTCATGTCTTACAAGTATATGCAAAATCCAACCTTCCAGACACGAGTTATTGTGACTTTCTGTTTTGTGGCGAATGTTTGACGAGCACTTCCTTTATGCTTTTCCACATGTCATGTGTGGTAATCAATAGTTAGCGAACAAACCTTCAGTCTAATATTTTACACAGGGCGAAGCTGGAAGAGTCATTCAATAATCAACTGTTTTTCTCTGAGTAGGCGGGGCTTAAGTGATGTCATGAATCAACAATACCAATGTGTCTACGAGTGCTCACTGATGAAGCACAAAAAAATCAGGTGTAGATCAGATGATGTAACACTGAGATATAACTTTTGGAATAATGTAAGGGGTGCACTGGAGTGTAGTGTTAAACAATACCAATGTGTGTAAAAGAGCTCACTGATTACGCACAATAAATCTTGTTCAGAGCAGATGAAGTATCACTGAGATATAACTGTAGGAAAAATATATGGGGGGTGCTGTGTAAGCTATTGGCCACTTATCATGGATTTCTGTTCAAAGGGTGGATAATGATCGATCATACTGATTTTGGTGCACCTCAGTTCAAATGTGTTGAATTTATAGCCAAACGTATTGCAACAGCGTCACTTCTGAATTTTTCACGCTGCCACGCCCACATCCTCCTTCAAAAACTGTTTGTAATTTAAAGTTAGTCAGACCAACTTGTTATTTGTCTTCTGACACAGGATCATCCTGATTAGGTCAAGGGTTTCAGAGAGGGAGCATTCCAAGTAAAAAAGAGTGACTTCCTGTTCTGAGGGGGCGGGGCTTTGATGATGTCAGAATATGACCACAGAGGATCGTCGGGCATCCAACAGGGATGACTCATGCCAAGTTTGGTGCATTTCGGTCTTTCAATGTGAAAGTTATAGCGTTTGGAAATTTACGGCGTGAAACAAAAAAGACTTAAAGGAATACAATTAAACATCTTCATTGTTGTTCTGGTGTCTTGTTTGTGAGCAGCCACAAACATGGGGTGGCTGTGGCGGAGTGGTTAGAGCAGTCGTCCTCCAATGCAAGAGTTGGGGGTTCGAATCCACCAGCAGTCACATGCTGAAGTGAAGTGTCCCTGGGCAAGACACTGAACCCCTCATAGTTTCTGATGTGTGTCCCATCAGTGTATGAATGTGATCTAAAGCTCTGATTAGTCTCTTTAGAATGATTTGTTCAATTAGTTTTGTAGAGATCTAGTAGAGTGCTGTATGAATGGGTAAATGAGGACACAAATTGTAATGTAAAGAGCTTTGAGTATCTTGAAATAAGGTAGAAAGGCGCTATATAAGTAGAGTCCATTTACCATTTACTATTTACAAACATGCAACTACCGTAATTTCCAGACTATTGAGTGCACTTTGATTGATTCAAGATGGCGGCGATGGAGTAGGAGGTGTTGACTTGTGCTTCCGCCGATCTCTAACTAACTATTCAAAACTGACTCTATAAAC
>NC_056510.1:28243698-28246484 GCF_014905685.2 Nematolebias whitei
GTAAAGAGTGATGTGACATCAAAAGAGACCATTGTTTCATCAGTCTCCATGATGACATCCCTCACCTTGTCCACAAAGTCCATGGTGTTCTGTATGTGGTGTTCTGAGCTGCCAACTAAAGGGATGAGTACAGACGCCAGATATTTGGAAACATTGTAAGTGACAGAGTTAATCATGCTAACGATTGGTCTTAAAGGTACACCTTGTTTGTGGATTTTAGGTAAACCATACAGACTAGGTGTGGCCTCCCCTGGGTACAGTCTGTGGTACAGAAAACGGTCAATAGCCTTGTCCTGCTCCAAAACTTTCAGGCAATCTATTAAATTTTTCTTGTAACCACTTCCTGGATCTCTTTTCAGAGGTTCATAAGTGTTTAAGTCACTAAGGAGTGTCATAACTTTCTCATGATAGTCTTTCTGGTTCAAAATCACTGTGCACCTTCCTTTGTCTGCTGGGAGAATGATGATGTTTTTGTCCTTGCTAAGAGTGGTGAGTGCGTCCCTCTCCTCTCTACTGATGTTGGAAGGTGGTGGTTTGGTATTGCTAAGGCAGGCTGAAACTTTGATTCTGAGCTGTTCTGCTTCAGCCTCTTTAATTTAGTTGTTGCGGATGGCTGACTCAGTAGCTGTGATCATCTCCACCAGAGGAATTCTACTTGGTGCAACCGCAAAGTTCAGTCCCCTGGCAAGAATCTCTGTCTCTGGCTGGGTGAGTTGTCTGTCAGATACATTCTTCACCCACTTTTCTGTCTCCCTGGCATGTAATTGACTACTGGAGTGTTGTCCTACACTGAATGTGTTGTTATTGGAATAGTGATGTTGTTGATGAGTTATTAGTAAGTTAAACTTGTTTTGTTGTCGAGTCTTGGACTTGACATGCTGTGCTAAGCGTGCCTGATCTGTACAGTCCAACACTTGCTGAAGTGTGGTCTGATCTAGACACATAGTTAGTTTCTGTTTAATGTGCTCCTCTTTGGCCTTCAAGGCCTCAATAGTAAAATTGGTCTGTCTCACCCGTTCATTCAGCAGGTGTGTCTGTGCCTTCTGAAGGATCTTGCTTGCCCGGTGCCCGCTGACCGAAGATTTTAGTTCCAGGCTCTTGGGAATGATGCCACTTTGTCGACATCTGAGGTTGAATCGCAAATGGTTCCTGTAGTCTGCCCTCTTCCTTGCTGTTTTCTCAAACTCTCTAACTAGTTCGAGGCAATCCTGGCCAAAGTGGTTCAAAATATCATGATGCATGCTCAATAATCCAGGTAGAAAAATCTAAAAAAGTTAAATCTGGTCCTCTGGACATTCAAAAAAAACCAAAACAAAGCAAAACAACAAAAAATGTAGAAACGTTTCGTCTCTCGTCCGAGAGACTTCTTCAGTCTGAGGTGCTGTTTTCAGCTCAGTCTCTTAAATAGCACCTTCTCAGAGTGGATCAACCAGTTTTGCTGCTGACAACCAAAACCAGCTGATCACATGCTCAAGAAGGACCATCAGCCTAAAATAGGATCATTAGCACACTGACGGCTGTGTACTATTCACAGAGGGCTGAGTAATACTAGCAATCACAGCATTGTAAGAGTGGGACAATTGAACAAGTAGGCCTCCACCCCTGTTTAATGATGGACGGTTTCTTTTCACAAAGATGGCCTCCTTTACTCCTCTCTCAAACCATCGTTCCTCTCTATCCAGGATGTGCACATCTTCATCCCTGAAAGAGTGACCGCTGGCCTGGAGATGAGTGTAGACCGCAGAGTCCTGGCCTGATGATGTTGATCTTCTGTGCTGGGCCATCCTTTTGGCCAGTGGCTGTTTTGTTTCCCCGATGTAAGACTGATCACAGCCCTCCTGACACTGAACAGCATACACAACATTACTCTGTTTGTGCCGGGGGACTGGATCTTTGGGATGAACCAGTCTTTGCCGCAATGTATTTTGGGGCTTAAAAGCCACTGGGACGTTATGTTTAGAAAATAAACGTTTCAGTTTCTCTGATACTCCCTCAACATATGGAATGACCACTGGTCTGGGTCTGGGTTCCTCCTTTTCACCTGTTGGCTGACTGGAGTCCTGTTTGGGTTTCTTCTCTGCTTTCAGGAAGGCCCAGTTAGGATATCCACATTGCTCTAGAGCCTGTCTTGTGTGGGATTTCTCCTTCTGCCTGGTTCCTGAGCTAGTGGGGACACTTTCTGCTCTGTGATAAAGAGTCCTGATGACTCCTAACTTGTGCTCCAAAGGGTGATGGGAGTCAAACTGCAAATACTGGTCTGTGTGGGTGAGTTTGCGGTACACCTCAGTTTGCAAATGTCCTCTATCAGAGACTGAGACCTCACAGTCCAAGAAAGCCAACTTGCCATTTTTTTCATCTTCTCGTGTGAACTTGATGTATTTATCCACAGAGTTGATGTGGTCAGTAAAATGTTGGACTTCCTGAGATTTAATTTTCACCCAGGTGTCGTCAACATACCTGAACCAATGACTTGGTGGTGTCCCTGAAAAGGACGTCAAGGCTCTCTTTTCTACCTCCTCCATGTACAGGTTGGCAACAATAGGAGAAACTGGAGACCCCATAGCACACCCATGTTTCTGCCTATAATATTGCTCCCCATATGTGAAGTAGGTTGACTGCAGGCACAGTTTCAAGAGTTGACACAGTTGTTCTGTGGAAAGCGTGGTCCTGCTGCTCAGAGTGGTGTCTGATTTTAATCTTAAACTGACCACCTCTACTGCATCATCAACAGGAATGCACGTAAAGAGTGATGTGACATCAAAAGAGACCATTGTTTCATCAGTCTC
>NC_056510.1:28246584-28249375 GCF_014905685.2 Nematolebias whitei
ATTCTAGTTAGAGATTCATGAGTCTAACAGCCTCAGGGTAGAAGCTGCTCCTCAGTCTAGTGGTTCTACACTTAATGCTCCTTAACCGTAATACCTGCTAGACATAAAGATGATGCTGTTCCAGGTTTTCAGGGTATATCAGTTTATCAGTAACACTTTACAATAAGGTTCACAACATTAGTTTATCTACTAGTGAACGGATAAGGAACAAATCAGGAACTAAAGGGTAGTTAACCAATACTTACTGGGGAAAACACAGCCAAGCCTTTTTAGGGGACTACTGGTTAGTTACCTGGGAAATGAATAGGAACTAATCAGGAACTAATGGGTAGTTACCTTGGAAACCAAAGAGAAACAAATCAGTAGCTTATGGGTAGTTAACCAGTACTTACTGGGGAATGCACAGCCAAGCCTTATTAGGGGACTACTGGTTTGTCACCACAGAAACAGAGGAGAAATTCTTTATGTGGGTTCTGAATAAACCCTGCACCAGTGAGGTCACAGCTCATAATTGTCAAAAACCAGTTTCCTAGTGATTACTGATTTTATTGGATTTTCTCTTTTGCAAACCTATTGGTTAACTACCCATTTGCTCCTGATTGATTCCTTTTTGTTTTTCTTATTAACTACCCATTAGTTCTTGATTAGTTCCTCTTTATTTACAAGGTAACAAACCAGAAGTCCCCTAATAAAGTTTGGCTGTATGTTCCCAAATAAATACTGGTCAACTACCCATTAGCTCCTGATTCATTCCTGAGGTGTTCCCCAGTAGTTAAGCAAAGTTTGTGTACCTTACTGTAAAGTGTTACCAGTTTATCATCGAGATAGATAAAACAAAGATATAGACAAATCTCTACAACATTGTTGACTAGCACTTAGAAGACAGTGGCTGTTCAAGTTGAGCAGCATGACCAGATATTCAAAATGCCATAACAAAATTTTTAATGTCGTCTTCCTTTCATCACCTTCTCTGCTATATACCATATGATAAACATTTGGTAGATCTAATTTGGTGAGCACTCAGGCAGAAGGAAGCTGTTAAAAACAGAGTCAGTTAATAGGAGAGGATATTTATTTCAAACTTTGATCTGATTACAGTATATTTAATCAATACATTGACTTGGGGATTTGTCTTTTTTCTCTATGAAGTAAAATCTAGTACCCACTGAGATGTAGGAAGGAGATCAATGGCACTGTTGTATGATCTGTGAGGCCGTAAGGACAAGGCTTTTTCTTTGCTGAATACAGCCATGAATTCTTGATATTAGTTTGTGACTTTGGATATGTGAACATCCTCAGAATGGTTACGGTGAGGGTTGGAATGTGTAATAGCTGAATTCAAAGGAATGACATGGGAAGTAGGGCTCCAGGTGTCTACTCCACATTTGGACCAATTTATGGAGGAATTGTGTTCTTTTAACCGTGGAATCCCAAAAATCATATATGAATAAAGTTTTTGAATGTATTTCAAAAGGTTCAAGAACAGCATCTAATTTAATTTAAACTTGCCTTTTCAGACGTTTCAGCCATTGTGGGGGTGGGGTGGATGTTAAGGGGTTGTAAACGAACTGAATGCAGTTGGATTTGGTCTGGACAAGTTGACTTTTCTGCACTGCAACCTAAAATAATGTTTGATGACATTAAAGTACTGAACAGTAAAAATAATCAGGTTTCTCAGTTCTATGTGCTTTGACTATTTAATTGTATATATTGATGAATATTTACAAATATTCCTTTGCATTATTTCTTTTAAACTTGATTTTAACCCATTCACAATTGATTTTACATTTCAAGCCAATGATGTGATGCACAAGCAAAAATATTTACAAAATTGTAAAATCTCGAAGTTTTATCTCTAAATTTTATTTTATTTCACATTTACAAAACAGCAAGAAAGAAGGTTTTTGTTCTTCACATTTTCATCTTCAAGATTCTAATAAAGTTTTTTAGGTCATTTGAAGGATTTTTGGAACACAGTCTGAATTGGTTCATGGTATTGAAAATAGGGGTGTAACCAGTTATGAAACCACTGTGGCAACCTTGAAGACAGGTCAATAAATACTGTATTTTTCAGACTATAATTTACTCTTAAAATCCTTTAGTTTTCTCAAAAATCAACAGTGAGCCTTATAATCCGGTGCGTCTTATGTATTAATTCTGGTTGTGCTTACTGACCTCAAACCAATTTTATGTGGTACAACTGAATAATGTTGAGAGTTATTGTAAATGAGTTTAATAAATCAGAATCAGAATAAACTTTATTATCATTCCACCGAGATACAACGAGAACATGTACGTACAGTCGTCCGAAAGATGGGCGGAGTGCACAAAGCTGCTACTATAAAAGTGCGGCCCTCTTATTCTTGTTCAGAATAATATTTTTGCTTAGATGAGAAAAATGAAGAAAACATGAGGAGAGACAGTATAAAAAAAGATCTCTCACACCTTGTCATTGTCAGGGCACGATTTGAGGCATCAAAAAAACCTACCACAGCATAACACATAAAAAGACGTGACAGATATACATATAGGCCGGTGAAGACATTGAATTTTAAGAGAAGGTCGTAGCATAGTCCAGAGCCCCTCACCCCCCCCCCCCCCCCGCCCCGCCAGCCATTGTCCAGATAAGAGGTGTCATTCATCATCAGCTCGGTTGAGGTTCTGTCACATGTCCATGGCCTTGGGGAAGGGAGGGGTGAGAAGACAGACAAAGTGTCTTTGTTTTTTCTAAACATGCCAGGAGTATATCCTGATGCATGCTCAATAATCCAGGTAGAAAAATCCAAAAAAG
>NC_056510.1:28249475-28251351 GCF_014905685.2 Nematolebias whitei
TTACTGGGAGTGCTTGTCCAATCTATGAAGGGCTGTGGATGATTTGGTCATTATTAAAACGCCGGATTGAGAATATGTTGTGGTTTGAACAAAAGGTACATTGTTCTTGGCTCCTTAATTTCACATAAATTATTAATGTGCATTATTTTAGAATCAATCAACCTTCTGTATGTTGTATTAAAACATTGTGAACACTTGATTTTTAAAGTATGTTTTTAACTGATTTACAAAGCTCCAAGTTGAAATGGTTAATTACTTTATTTTTAATGACTTGAGCTCATCTAATAACATGTAGACTTCAAATCTTGATTAGATTACTTTATTATACAGTATATATATATATATATATATATATATATAACACTGTGTCTAATCAGTGCAAACAAAATGGAGTGTGAATCATGAGGATGATGCTCAAAAGGCCTACATTAAAATTACAGCTAGCAGTACAAAAATCTAAAAATTAAATGTGGTTTCATCATAAACACCAACATCCCTGAACTTGAAGCATCTCCTGATGGACTCAATGTGTGACTGCTGCTGCCTGGAGAAAGTTTCCTTACAAACATAGGACATGCAGCATCCAGCAGGCCGTGGAGACAGGCAGTGAAGTTCACCTGAAGAAACATCATCCATGCTATGCACAGGTACATAATCAAACCAATGTGACCTTGTGTGGAGCCAGAAAGACATGGATGTCGTCCGTGTGTCTCCAGAACAGGAATTGTGTGAAGCTCGTCTCCAGAAAGAAGAAAGCTTTTTAAATATATTTCTCAGAGCATGTTTGTACTGCAGCTTCAAGGGAGACATAAATATGTAAATCGTGCTGTTAACTTATATTTGAACATTTTGTGTAGCAATTTTCTATGAAATGTATTACCTCACACAATGTTCATCATGTTTGTTACTAGAAACGTTTAATTACATAAAATGTTTACTTCAAAATAGGATGTTTCATTACATGTTTCTTACCTGAAATATGTTAATACATCAAATGTTTAGGCAGCACGGTGGCGCAACTGGTAGAGCTGCTGCCTCTCAGCGAGCAGGTCCTTGGTTCAAACCCCGGTCCAGGGGCCTTTCTGGGTGGAGTTTGCATGTTCTCTCCGTGCATGTGTGGGTTTTCTCCGGGTACTCCGGTTTCCTCCCACAGACCAAAAACATGCATGTTAGGCTGATTGGTAACTCTAAATTGTCTCTAGGTGTGAGTGAGAGAGTGGTTGTTTGTCTTGTTTGTCTCTGTGTCCCTGTGACGAACTTGCGACCCGTCCAGGGTGTACCCCGCCCCCCGCACAGTGATTGCTGGACATGGGCACCAGCGACCCCCGTGACCCAAAATGGAATAAGCGGGTAAAAGATAATGGATGGATGGATCAAATATTTACTACAAATTTGATCAATTTCATCATGTTTACATGTTCCCTGAAGTGATGAATCAAAGGTTTCATGAATGTGTACCACATACATTTTTATTAAATGAGAAAAAACAACAACTTATGTTATTAGTCAACTGTAAATATATTTCAAATCAATGAGTGCAGCAAATATAATTTTTTCTCCAATCTACATTTTACATATATCAGGAACAGCATGTGCAGGTTTCATTAGCATTACGTTTACAACCACATTAGAACAAATGTTTACTAAACTACAGCACACACACAATGTTAAGAAGTGTCACCTCTTCACCCTCACATGTAAGCACCATTATAATTAACTGGTATATTTACATGTAAGCACCAGTTTAGTTAACTGGTATATTTACATGTAAGCACCAGTATAGTTAACTGGTATATTTACATGTAAGCACCAGTATAGTTAACTGGTATATTTACATGTAAGCACCAGTATAGTTAACTGGTATATTTACATGTAA
>NC_056510.1:28251361-28253076 GCF_014905685.2 Nematolebias whitei
GTAAGCACCAGTATAGTTAACTGGTATATTTACATGTAAGCACCAGTTTAGTTAACTGGTATATTTACATGTAAGCACCAGTATAGTTAACTGGTATATTTACGTGTAACCACCAGTATAGTTAACTGGTATATTTACGTGTAAGCACCAGTATAGTTAACTGGTATATTTCTGTGTAACATTGTATATTTGTTTCTCATGCAACCAGTCACTCTTTCCACATGATTTCTAATTTGTGTTCGTGTGTGTTCAACATCCCTAGCATCAAGTTCACATCTCCATTTAGTGAATGATGGATCTTGAACCTCAGCACATCATTCATTTATACTTTTGTTGGATGGAACTGGGACTCTGTGTACACAGTTTTGTTCCACCTCATGTACAACATGTGATGTGAATGCCAATAAAGACCCTTGACCTTGACTCCCACACTGTCTTTAATATCAAAGCCTCTGTGATCTAACACAACGTCCCCGGGTAACAATCTGGAGAGAAGGCCACAGCTTTGTTATGAGCTTGTCTGATGCACGTCCATCCCTTGGAAAGAAAAGAAAGACACAGGTATTACACAGAGTTTTATGTGACACCTTAAAAAGATGGCAAAGATGCTGAACAGATGCATTAGAGTTAGTAGAACCATTTGAAATTGTGTTTTTTAATGCTGGCAGAAAATGCCTAACAGTGTTAAACAATGACAACAAGATGGCAAAGCAATGAAGTCCTGTATAATATTTAATACTACAAAAATTATTTGTCCAGCTGTTTTTTATTCAGCTCTGACCTGAGCTCCCTGTTCTCCTGTGACAGGTGGTTTATTTCAGCTCTTCTTTTGTTCACACATTGCATTTGTACCTTTTTTGCTGCTGGTTCATGTTCCTCCATCATCTGCAGCCTCACTGAGCTCCTCTCCTGGAGTTTCATCCACTACATCTGAAGGTTTGTCTTGAAGAGGACACATCAGAACACACATCAGTATTACTACAGTAAAAGTGACAACACTAGAAACTTTAAACAGTTTATTTCACAATAACACAGATGTCCACTCTGTCTAAACTCGGACTAAGTTACATGCAAAATATAAACCCGACCTAAACCAGGTTGACCCACTTCTATGAACATGAACTAAACATGAGAACACCCCGACAAAATCATGGCACAGATTTATGGCACAACACCAACAAACTGAATTTAGACACTCACCAGAATGTCTGGAACAAACTAGCAGGTCTCTTGGGACTCTGGAGAAAATTATCAGGATGTCTCACCGTCTCCTTTTTGTTACGTCTGACACATGAGCTCCTCGCTTGTTTCCTGGTGGAGAATCTATATAAAAAAGTCCGTTTTCGATCTTTTTACAATTCCAGTCGTGTTACCGGACATTACATCCAACAACGCAGCAATTTCGGACCATCGCTAAACTGTTTTAACCTACTTAGATTTTTTTTTTTTTTAAGTCAGCGAGAAAGCTTGTTTTCGACAATTACTATGGAAGGCAATAAAAATGGCGGATGCGGCCCAATTCTATCCCATCAACCACCACGTCGCGGACAAGTGAAGTCACGCTCTAAAGCTCTATAATGACACCATGAGTGTCATGGTGTTGTCATGGTGTCATGATGATGTTCTGGTGTCACTCATCATGACACCATGATACTCATTATGCCACAATGATGTGTGTCATGGTTTCATGATGATATCATGTGTCATGAGTGACA
>NC_056510.1:28253176-28255912 GCF_014905685.2 Nematolebias whitei
CTGTGGAAAGCGTGGTCCTGCTGCTCAGAGTGGTGTCGGATTTTAATTTTAAACTGACCACCTCTACTGCATCATCAACAGGAATGCACGTAAAGGGTGATGTGACATCAAAAGAGACCATTGTTTCATCAATCTCCATGATGACATCCCTCACCTTATCCACAAAGTCCATGGTGTTCTGTATGTGGTGTTCTGAGCTGCCAACTAAAGGGATGAGTACAGACGCCAGATATTTGGAAACATTGTAAGTGACAGAGTTAATCATGCTAACGATTGGTCTTAAAGGTACACCTTGTTTGTGGATTTTAGGTAAACCATACAGACTAGGTGTGGCCTCCCCTGGGTACAGTCTGTGGTACAGAAAACGGTCAATAGCCTTGTCCTGCTCCAAAATTCTCAGGCAATCTATCAATTTCTTCTTGTAACCACTTCCTGGATCTCTTTTCAGAGGTTCATAAGTGTTTAAGTCACTAAGGAGTGTCATAACTTTCTCATGATAGTCTTTCTGGTTCAAAATCACTGTGCACCTTCCTTTGTCTGCTGGGAGAATGATGATGTTTTTGTCCTTGCTAAGAGTGGTGAGTGCGTCCCTCTCCTCTCTACTGATGTTGGAAGGTGGTGGTTTGGTATTGCTAAGGCAGGCTGAAACTTTGATTCTGAGCTGTTCTGCTTCAGCCTCTTTAATTTAGTTGTTGCGGATGGCTGACTCAGTAGCTGTGATCATCTCCACCAGAGGAATTCTACTTGGTGCAACCGCAAAGTTCAGTCCCCTGGCAAGAATCCCTGTCTCTGGCTGGGTGAGCTGTCTGTCAGATAAATTCTTCACCCACTTTTCTGTCTCCCTGGCATGTAATTGACTACTGGAGTGTTGTCCTATGCTGTGATTGTTAGTATCACTCAGCCCTCTGTGAATAGTACACAGCCATCAGTGTGCTAATGATCCATTGTTAGGCTGATGGTCCTTCTTGAGCATGTGATCAGCTGGTTTTGGTTGTCGGCAGCAAAACTGGTTGATCCACTCTGAGAAGGTGCTATTTAAGAGACTGAGCTGAAAAGAGCACCTCAGACTGAAGAAGTCTTTCGGACGAGAGACGAAACGTTTCTACATTTTTTGTTGTTTTGCTTTGTTTTTTTTTTTTTTTAATGTCCAGAGGACCAGATTTAACTTTTTTAGATTTTTCTACCTGGATTATTGAGCTTGCATCAGGATAACTGAACATAGAAGTTCTAAAATGATTAAAAATAACTTTTAACACTTTTATATTTTGTGATTATGATGATTTTATGTGACATACTCAATGATTTATCATCTGTCCTCTCCTGAGCTCATTTTAGTCTTTCCAAATCCTTCAGGTCTTTTATTATTTTAGCCTGAGATCCTTCCAGTATTTTGATCTAAATGTTTCCATTTCTTGTCCAAGATGATACTATTTTTTTCTGTTTTTTCAACAACCTTGCTTCACGTGCAATGTTTCCATTTTTTTAGTCAGATGTTCATTCATGTAAACATTTGCTCCCTTCAGTTCTTTTGCTTGCATTATTACCTTGTTTCTTGATTTCCTGCTAACGAAGTTGATGACTATGGATGGTTTGACTTTATCTGATTTGCTGGGCAGGGTGTGACAGATTGAAATGTCCTCATGTTCTATGTCAATGTCTTTGTTTTGTAAAAAAAATCACTACTTGCTCCTCCAGAGTCTGTAGTTCTTCCTGTGGTGCATCTTCTGTTGTGTTAGTACCTGCAGCAACACTTGCTTATGTCCGGTTCCTAACTTCCAGTCCAGTGATCACCGAGTTGTCTATTTTTGTGTAATGTTCCATGTCGTCTACTTTTTGTTCCAGTTCAGCTATTTTTTTTTGTCTTTATTACTTATCACTTCTTTCAATTGTTTCACTTCTTCAAACACGATTTCCCACTTAGATGATAATCTAGTCAGTTCACCACTCAGTTTAGTCAGTTCAGCACTCATAAAGTTCAAATATTTTTTTAACTTCCTCCATATCTTCTGAATTATTTTCCGACACTTGTTTCCTATCTCTGTTTGCTCGGCATTACTCACAATACTTCTGGATTATTGGTCTCAACTCTCAGAAGCACAGGATCTAGCCACGAGGTTCAGAGGCTTGTGTTGTTAGCCGAGGCTTAGCGAGGCCTAGCCGAGTCCTAGCCAAGCCTAGCGGCAACAACCCCCAGATCCCACGCGGTCTCTCGGTTCACTCGGCCCAGCAGCTCGCAGGTCCAAACGGTGGCAGACAGGGTCTCCACTGCAACAGCTCTCAGATCCGACAGCTGTATCTTGGCTCCCTCGGCCCCAGCAGCTCACAGGTCCAATCAGCGGCAAACTGGGTCCAGGTTACAACAGCTCCCCGATACGATTGCCGTATCTCGGCTCCCTCTGCCTCTGCGGCTTGCAGGTCCAAACATCGGCAGACTGGGTCTCCGCTGTAACAACCTCCAGGTCCGACAGCTGCAATTTGGCTCCCATCGGCCCCAGCGGCTCGCAGGTCCAAACGTCGGCAGGCCGGGTCTCTGCTGTAACAAACTCCAGGTCCGACAGCTGTAGCTCAGCTCACTCGGTCCAACGGCTAGCCGCGGTAGCACTCACCAGGACTCACTGGCCAAAGCAGCTCCGAGGCCGGTTCGTTAGCTCAACTCGTGGCTCAGCTTCCACTGTTCAGAGCGCGAGGACTTCCTTCTTCCACCTGTTCTTTATATTCCGTATATATATATATATA
>NC_056510.1:28256012-28261008 GCF_014905685.2 Nematolebias whitei
TGCTTCTAAAAGATTAGCAACAAGTTTGTGGTTCAAGATGGGCTGTCCATCTGAACGAAGGAAGTGACGATGTTTCCACAAAGCTCCAAAATCATGTACAACACCAAAAGCATAGCGAGAGTCAGTGAAGATGTTGACAGATTTGTTTTCAGAGAGTTGGCAAGCTCTGGTCAAGGCTATGAGTTCACAGGCCTGAGCTGAACAAGGAGGCAATGAACGAGCCTCAATGGTGGAAGAGGAAGTTACAACTGCATAACCGCTGTGAATAGAGCCAGTGTTAGGATCACGTGAAGATGAGCCATCTACAAAGAGTTCCCAGTCTGGGTGTTCAAGAGGTTCTTGTTGTAAGTCAGGTCTAGGTGTGCAAAGCACTTCAAGTTTAGCTAAACAGTCATGTGGTGTGCCTTCGATAGGTGAAGGTAAGAGTGTAGCTGGATTTAAAACGTTGTAACGTTGGATGGTGATATTTGGCATGTCAAGAAGAGTGGTGTGGTACCTTAACCAACGCGCTGTAGACAAATGAGCAGTTTTTTGCTCGTTTAGAATGTGAGTGACAGCGTGTGGTACAAGCAAGGTCAAATCAGAGTACCCCACAATGTCTCTACTGGCCAATACAGATTTTTCTGCTGCTGCAACAGCGCGCAAACAAAGTGGGAGTCCTGCAGCAACTGGATCAAGTTTTGATGAGAAGTAGGCCACCGGTTTCATGCGGTCACCATGCTTTTGCAACAAAACTGAGGTCATGCATCCCCCCCTTTCATCCACCGCCTGCACAAATGGGCGGGTTGGATCAGGAATTCCTAAGGTGGGGGCTTTCTGCAGCTGTAATTTGAGAGTCTCAAATGCTGACAGTGCAGGTGGTGTCCAAGTCAATTTAGAGCTCATTTGAAGGCCTTTTTCATGACAAACAGCGCGGAGTGGTGTTTCAAGTTCTGCGTAGTTTGGAATGAAATGTCGACAATAACTGCATAACCCTAGGAATGACATGAGCTGCTTTTTTGTTTCAGGAAGAGGAAGAGCAACAATGGCTGTAACACGCGCAGGAGCCAGCTCTCTTCCTTCTGCAGAGATTCTGTGACCCAGAAATGTAACCAGTGGCAACACAAACTGTAGTTTAGACAACGAGGCCTTGTGTCCTTCTGCAGCTAGATACTGCAGGAGGCGGATTATGTGTGTTTTGCATGTTTGTGTATCAGGAGCAGCCAAAAGAAGATCATCAACATATTGAAGAAGTGCACAATCAGGTGGAAGACTGAACCCTGCCAGACTATTTCTCAAAGCCTGGTGGAAAATAGTTGGAGACTCACAATAGCCCTGGCAAAGGCGAGTGAAGGTGTAAGACTTCCCTAAAAACTCAAATGCAAACCAGTACTGGCTGTCTGGATGCACAGAGACACTAAAGAAGGCGTTGGCCAGGTCTATGACTGAAAAGTGGGTGGAGCCAGTTGGTATTTGAGACAAGATCACATAAGGATTAGGGACGATCGGTGCACGAGCTTGAACTGCAGCATTTACAGCTCTAAGATCCTGAACAAACCGCCACTCATCAGGAGGAGTGGGGCGGATCTTTTTCGCTGGAAAAATTGGAGTTCTCACAGGTGAAGTAGGACAAGGAACGATTACACCTGCTTCCAGAAGAGAGTGAAAAACAGGTGTAATGCCTGAGGCTGCCTCAGGTTTCAGTGGATACTGTGGTATTTTTGGTCGATAAGAAGATTTAGGAGTAATTTGGATGGGCTCCTGACCTTTTATCAGACCTACATCATACTTTGTCTGGGCCCACAATGTGGGTGGAACAGCAGAGAGGTCTGGGTTGTCTGAAGTCATCGTAGGCAGTGTTAGTCATGCAGAGGTGTCAATCACTTCTTTGAATGGGGTGACCGGAAGTGATGAAATAAGTGGTTGTCTGTACATCTCCAGAGCAGGAGAGTAAAAACAAGTGTCAAGTGGTTGCCAGTCAGATGCACAATGGGCTCTCAGTGCTAGAGGGCCTAGAGAGCGCCACTGAGCTTCAGGAGGTTTAGCAAGAGAAACATGAGGAAATGAGTCAGGTACTGTGAAATAGCATGTTTGTGGTGTGACATCATCTGTGAGGCATGTCAACAGGAAACATGTGGTCTTTGTCCAGCAGATATCTGTAGTATGTAAGTCAGTTGGTGGTGTTTGCATGAATGAATCTCCTAGCTGATCAGCTGGGTCTGAAGTAACACGAGCAGTGCAATGCAGCTGTTGTTCATGCATGAATGTGCATGAAGGTGGAAGTCTATCTTTGGCCATAGAGAGCAAGGCTACACGCTGACTCTCATCAGTGAGGGACCATTCAAATACAAACAGCAGATCAGGCACTAGTGTCACCAAAGTGTCCACTGAGTGTGTAGACTTTGACACCACTAGTCCTTCAGGGCTACAATCGATGGACAGGTTGAATTTAAGAATTAGATCTCTAGCCAGAAGATTTATTGGACACGTCTGTGAGAGTAGAAACTGATGCGAGTGGGCAGTGTGATCAAAAGGGTCAATCACATTCAGAGGAGCTGTCATTACCTCTGGGATTGCTACACCAGATGCTCCTGTGGAGTGGATAATCTTGCCACACAGTGGAGCATGTGGGAGACATTTCTTCATTATCAGAGATTGAGTGGCCCCTGAGTCCACTAAGAACTTTAGTGGAACATTGTTTACAAGCATTGTGAGCATGGGTAACTTCAAACATGCTGACTGGGTGTATTTAAAATACGTGGAGGTGCATGTGGTATCAGTAGGTGAAACAGCTGGTGTGTGTGTGCGTGTACTTGCTGTTTGGAGACCTGGACCTTCCTCACCACCCCCTCCTAGTCAGGATGAGTGCCCGCCTCGGTGGCCACGACCCCTGGGTGGACCCTGGCTTCGACCAACCGATTGTTGGGAGCCTGGGTGAAAGTTCTGTTCATGGTTCATGGGCCATGGCTCCCGTGGTGGCATTGGTGCTCGATTCTGGAATGGTCGGCCACGCCCTCGCCATGTGGTGCGTTTTTGTGGACAGTCTCTCATCCAATGGTCAGTCCCTCCACACAGGAAGCATGGCTGTGGCCCTCCTGCGTACCTACGTGGTTGTTGCTGTTGTGAGCCTGGCCAAGGGCCAGGGGGTGGTGGTGGGCGTGGAAAAGCTGGAAGCTGTTGTGGTGGGGCAGTGTTCAAGGTCATCTGTTGTGCAGCTTGAAGAAGAGTCAGCTGAGCATTTTCTGCTTGTTTTGTCTTTTTCTTCAATGTTGCAGTTTCTTCGGCTGTGTGCTGTTCCCAGGCGTGTCTGGCATGACGTAGGAGGTCGTTGAGGCGAATGCCAGCTTTCCAGCCTATGTATGTGTTCTGGACAGACTTGCGGATTGTTGGCAAGAATCCATCCATCACACATTGACACAGGATGGTTTCGAAGGCTGAAGCCTGTGCAGCATCACGCCAGTCGTTGTCCGGAAAAGCGATGCCAGAGTGTGTGCGAAACACAGGGATGAGACGATCGATGTACTCTTGAGGGGGTTCACCACTCTTCTGGACCGTGTCCTTGATCTTTGCATATTGAGGCGTCTGTGGAAATGCTGTCTTAACTCTCCTGACAATGTCACCTACAGCTGTCACAAAGTCTTGGTTATCTGCGTGGGCGTATTCGACACGCATCAGCCGTTGGTTGCCAGGCGGGACCTCAAACAGCTGTGCGCCTATGGTGCTTACAAAGTTCATACCATAGACAGCTGTGAGAATCATTTTTAGTTCTGGTATGGTGGGGCGGAGAATACGAACCATGTTGGTGATGGCTTCACCCACAGCGTCTCCTCCTTGGGCCATGTCTGGGAGGTGTTGTTTTGCCAGGCTTGTCAGGTCGCTCAGTGGCCAAGTTCTGAACACCAGTTGTGGTCCGTCAGGTCCACCCACCTCCAGCATCGGCATGGTCGTGGAGTTGTGTTCACCATCTAAAGTCATGGGGGAGCTTATAGAACCGTTGTTGTGCTGTGACTGTTGTAGTCTCTGTATTTCAGCCTCCAGCAGTTTTTCTTTTTCTCTGAAAGCTTTAATCCGCTCCTCTTGCTCTGCAGCTTTGGACCGAGTTATGATTGAAGAACCCTCAGAAAATGATGAAAGTGATGGTGAAGAGTTTGAAGATGTTGATGTTGATGAGGCTGAGCTGATAGCAGGGGATGGTGGTGGTCTGGTTGTAACATCTCTTCCTCCTGCTGCTCCTTGTTCATCCTGTTGCTGAGGGGCAGCTGGCCTTGGTCCAATAAAATCATCATCTGAAGTGAGGATCCAAGCAGGTTTCAGTCCAGGGCGGGTCTCATGTGCTTCCATCTGTGGTGGGCCATAGGGTGGTGGGTCTTTGAGCTCAGCCAGCGAGGGGTAGATCGAGGTGGAGGGTGCGGTGGGAGGAAGAGGTCCGTGGGTCTCCGGTGCATGTGTGAGAGAGGACAGAGGAAAAAGAGAGGTTTTCAGTTTTGTTTTGTTTTGTTTTTTCTCGTCTTTGTCTTTTTGAGTCTCTTGTTCTCTGCATTGTTTCTGTAAATCTTCAACTTTTTGAGACATCTGTAATAATCTGGACTCCGTTTCACCCATCATATTTTTAGACTCATTTTTCCACATTTTAAAAGCTTCCTCATGTCTGTGCATCGTTAAGTAAACCTTTTGAGGTATATTCTTCATCTGAATCATGCTCTGCTTTTGCTGCAATAATTGTTCTTCGAGTTTTTGAATGTCTTCGGTTTCTAAAGATCCATTTTTAGGAAAACCAAATTCGTAATGCCACTGAGAAACGAAACTTAGACAGGAATTTCCGTATAAGCGTTTCATTTTTTCTGCAACCGAACCGTTTGGTATATAATCTAGATTCTTACTTTTTGTCGCCCCCATTTTTATTTTTGTTAGTCACTTTTCTTTAAGACGAAACTATTTTATTTCCTCAGCCCTCTTTATCAAGACGAGCCTACCTCGGCTTTCCTAATGAAAGCTTACCTCGGCTTTCCTAATGAAA
>NC_056510.1:28261018-28263010 GCF_014905685.2 Nematolebias whitei
CTTTCCTAATGAAAGCTTACCTCGGCTTTCCTAATGAAAGCTTACCTATTTTATGAGAGAGCGATCTTTTTGACGGAGTCGTGTCTGTCGCCCGCTCGCTAGCTTAGCGCTTTTTATTTATTTTTTATTTTTTTTATTTTATTTATTTATTTACCTTATCGTAGATGTCTCTGATTTCCTGTTTCGAATACGGCCGGAGTTGATCCCCCCTCCGGAGAACCAGACGTCCTCCCGCTCCCAAAACGTCCTAGTTGGAGGGTCGGAGGTCCGGTGATCAGCCCCGTCGTGGTTCCCCGTCGGCAAGACGAACTCCCAGGCGTATCCCAGCAGTGCCTCCAAACTTTTGTGGAAAATAAATAATTGTTCTAAACTTTAAAAAACTCTTAATAAAAAGAAAACCAGAGACATTTCTCTTTTAGCTCAAAACGGAGCGCGAGGTTTATTCTTTCTGCAGAAAGGAGTTGCTGCCTGCGTGAAGTCAGAAGAAACACACAGAGCATACTGGATTCTTAAAGAGACAGTACATATATTTATACATGTTTCGTGCGTCACAATAACATTCTATCATGATGGGAGGATAAGTTCCTCAGGTTGATACCATACACAAGTTCTTGTTATCAGTACGAGATGATGTTATTCTTCTTGTTGAGTCGTGTTCTGTAACAAGTCTTCTGTCCATGTGACTAGAACATTCTGATAAACATTTGTGGATCTGGTAGTTTTTAATTAGATTTGTAACAAGTCTTTGTTCATGAGCTAGAACATTCTGATAAACATTTGTGGATCTGGTATTTTTTAATTAGATTTGTAACAAGTCTTTGTTCATGTGGCTAGAATCTCTGAAAAAGAAAAACATATTGATACGAAAAGCGTCCTCAGCCATTTAGATAAAAGTTCTGTATCTTTGCCTCTCTGCAGGTGGTGAAATACAAGGACGTTTGCTGGAGCAGAGGACAAAAGTTCACATTTACAAGAGTTTACCAGAGTTCACATACACACACCAACTTTGAAAGTCTGCAGAATGAACATGGATTAAATGATATTTAAACAATACATGTTAGTTTATTAATTTTTTTCACACGATGGACGATTTCTTTTCACAAAGATGGCTTCCTTTACTCCTCTCTCAAACCATCCTTCCTCTCTAGCCAGGATGTGAACATCTTCATCCCTGAAAGTGTGACCGCTGGCCTGGAGATGAGTGTAGACCGCAGAGTCCTGGCCTAATGATGTTGATCTTCTGTGCTGGGCCATCCTTTTGGCCAGTGGCTGTTTTGTTTCCCCGATGTAACACTGATCACCCTCCTGACACTGAACAGCATACACAATATTACTCTGTTTGTGCCGGGGGACTGGATCTTTGGGATGAACCAGTCTTTACCGTAATGTATTTTGGGGTTTAAAAGCCACTGGGACGTTATGTTTAGAAAATAAACGTCTCAGTTTCTCTGATACTCCCTCAACATATGGAATGACCACTGGTCTGGGTCTGGGTTCCTCCTCTTCACCTGTTGGCTGACTGGAATCCTGTTTGGGTTTCTTCTCTGCTTTCAGGAAGGCCCAGTTAGGATATCCACATTGCTCTAGAGCCTGTCTTGTGTGGGATTTCTCCTTCTGCCTGGCTCCTGAGCTAGTGGGAACGCTGTCTGCTCTGTGATACAGAGTCCTGATGACTCCTAACTTGTGCTCTAAAGGGTGATGGGAGTCAAACTGCAAATACTGGTCTGTGTGTGTGGGTTTGCGGTACACCTCAGTTTGCAAATGTCCTCTATCAGAACAGCTCAGAATCAAAGTTTCAGCCTGCCTCAGCAATGCCAAACCACCACCTTCCAACATCAGTAGAGAGGAGAGGGAAGCACTCACCACTCTTAGCAAGGACAAAAACATCATCATTCTCCCAGCAGACAAAGGAAGGTGCACAGTGATTTTGAACCAGAAAGACTACCATGAGAAAGTTATGACACTCCTTAGTGACTTAAACACTTATGAACC